>NC_134354.1:313626653-313988732 GCF_048569485.1 Anomaloglossus baeobatrachus | reverse complement strand
CAATGCAGGCAGACGTGCTGCAAATAACGTTCCAATACTGTGAATTGACAAAAGTACAAGAGCCACGTTTAGGATACAACTAGGTACACTGAGTGTTTGCTAGTATAATGGCTGAGTTTAAAAAAGTTGGAGTGTGCAATGCAGGCAGACGTGCTCTGCAAATGTCTTTGCACTAGTGGGACTATAGCAAAGTCCAATAGCCACAGATAGGATGCCACTAGGTACACTGAGTGTTTGCTAGTATAATGGCTTAAGGTCCAGTCACACTAAGCAACTTACCAGCGATCCCAACAACGATAGGGATCGCTGGTAAGTTGCTAGGAGGTTGCTGGTGAGCTGTCACACTGCGACGCTCCAGCGATCCCACCAGCAACCTGACCTGGCAGGGATCGCTGGAGCGTGGCTACACGAGTTGCTGGTGAGCTCACCAGCAACCAGGACCAGCCCCCAGTCTCCTAGTTACAGCACACATCAGGTTAATTAACCCGATGTGTGCTGCAGCTAAATGTGCACAGAGCAGGGAGCAGCGCACAATGCTTAGCGCTGGCTCCTTGCTCTCCTAGTTACAGCACACATCGGGTTAATTACCTGATGTGTGCTGCAGCTACATGTGCACAGAGCAGGAGCCGCAGCACAGGCAGTGAGAGCGGAGGAGGCTGGTATCAAAGGTAAATATCGGGTAACCAAGGACAGGGCTTCTTGGTTACCCGATGTTTACATTGGTTACCAGCCTCCGCAGAAGCCGGCTCCTGCTGCCTGCACATTTAGTTGTTGCTGTCTCGCTGTCACACACAGCGATCTGTGCTTCACAGCAGGACAGCAACAACTAAAAAATGGCCCAGGACATTCAGCAACAACCAACGACCTCACAGCAGGGGCCAGGTTGTTGCTGGATGTCACACACAGCAACATCGCTAGCAACGTCACAAAAGTTGTTCGTTACCAGCGATGTTGCTAGCGATGTTGCTTAGTGTGACGGGGCCTTTAGTTATAATGAGTTGGAGTGTGCAGAGTACAAGAGGGTACAGTGGCAGGATTGTGGTGCTCTGGGTAGAGGAATGGAAGCCTGCCTTTCTATTCCCTCCTAATGGTGAAATGCAGGAGGAAATCCCTGACCTTGGCTACACAGACGCTGTTGCTGTTTGCAGGACCTGTCACCTATGGCTCTCTGACCCTGCCGGTTTGAGCCCTTAAAAGGACTGCTATAAAGTGCTCTCCCTAAGCTGTCTAACGCTGTGTATGCAGCGCATACAGCTGTATCGGCTATAGGACTCAGGAGGACGGAGCTGCGACAGTGATGTCTGACACCAAAGACGCAGAAGGCAGATAATGGCGTCCGTGAAGAAAATGTCCGGTTTTATAATGCAGGGACATGTGACATGCAGATCCTATCACACATGCCGTTGCTTCTCTGGCTCAAAGTCCACTTAGCTGTGTGTGTGTCTGTGATTGGCTGACATGCTGGCCCACCCCACAAGACGCGCGCGCTTAGGGAAGGAAGACAAGAAAAAAAAAAAAAAAAAATGGCGATCGCCATTATAGAAACAGCAGTGATCTGAAGGCGCTGTTCACGCACACTATACACTGAAATGTGATAATAGTTTGATTCACAGAGTGACTTACACTATTACAGCAGAAACCAAGCTATGATTTAGCTGTTTTTTGGCTGCTAGAACCGTTCTCGAACGTTTCTAGAACTATCGAGCTTTTGCAAAAAGCTCGAGTTCTAGTTCGATCTAGAACATGCCCCAAAATCACTCGAGCCTAGAACTGGAGAACCACGAACCACGAACCGCGCTCAACTCTAGTTATGATAGGACCCTGCTTCTCTGAATCCAGCAATGGCCCTCTTTGCTGCTGGGACTGATGGCACGTCCCTTTCCCTCTGTAGCAGGCTGCGCAGGCCCTCTCTGGTGCTTCTCTGCTGGAGTCCACACCGGGCCCCGATGCTGCAGCTGTACCTTTGGGATGTTTTTGGGCCAGGCGCTTGCAGCCCTCCTGCCCTTCGGATTCGACTACCAGGGAGTATGTTTAAGCCCTGGTGGCCACAGACTCCAATGTCCGAGTCTCTCCGCTGCCTCTCAGCTACTCCTGCTTCTCTGGGCCAAGCTACTCTAGCTCTAGGCCCCAGATCCACAGGACAGCTCACTCTGCGTCTGTTCACTTCTACTGCTCTCTACAGACTGAACACTACTTCCTCCCCAAGGCCAGACTTGAGGAAGGCTCCCTGGAATTCCAGGTTCAGAGCTCCCCCTGCTGGCCGGAGGGAGAACTGCGTTGGGTGTTAAACTTGCTGGCCAATGGACCTCCCAATTACCTCCAGGCTCAGCATTAACCCTTTGGGAGGGCAATGCTGTTGTGGCGACCAGGTCCTGGGGCGCCACACTGTCTGTGTGTGCATGTATGATATGTATATCTGTGTGTCAGTGTATATGACTGTGTATAGATTTCTGTCTATTTATATGTATTTTTCTTAATTTCTCTTTAAATATCGTATTTTTCGTTTTATAAGATGCACCGGATTATACAACGCTCCCCAAATTTAGAGAAAAAAAAAATGGGATCTGTATTATAATCTGGTGGTGTCTTACCAGGGAGGGGGGGCTGGCAGGGGAGCAGGGGTCACAGGAGGGAGGGGCGGGTAGTGGAGTATGGTGATGCTGTGAGTGGTTCAGAGGAGGGCCCAGATACTCACTGCATGGCTGTTCTGTTCTGTGCGGCTCTGTGCGGGGCTGCTCTGCTCTGTGCGGCAAGCGGTAAGGCACCGGCCATTCTGAAGATGTTGGCGGTGAGATATTCTTCAAATAATGGCGACGGGAGTCCGCCTGTGCGCAGATGAGAGCTTGAGCCGAGAGCTCCATCTGCGCATGAGCCGACTCTAGGAGCCATTATTTGAGGAAGACCTCACCGCCAACATCTTCAGAATGGCCGGTACCTTACCGCTCACCACACAGAGAAGAGCAGCCCCACGTCGAGCAGAGGAGCCCTGCACAGAGCAGAGCCGCTCCACACAGAGCAGAGCCGTGCCGTACAGTGCAGAGCCGTGCTGCAGAACAGAGCGAGCCGCACAGAGCTGGGCCCCGCTGCGCTGCACAATGCAGAGTTAGCCACACAGAGCAGAGCCGCGCTGCCTGGCGCACAGAGCAGAACTACGCTGCATACCGCATAGCATCTCCCCTGCCTCCTGTGACCCCTCTCCACCACCCCGATAAGCTACATTCGGATTTTAAGACGTACTCCTCATTTTTATCCCACATTTTTGGGAAGGAAAGTGTGTCTTATAATCCGAAAAATACTGTATATATTATACTAGAAGGTAGCCTGATTCTAACGCATCGGGTATTCTAGAATTTATTGCATAGTTGATGTATGATTTTTGTTATATATATAGATGTTGTTGTGTGTAGTTGCCAAGTGTTTGTGTATGGCGCTGTAAACTTTCTGGAAGTTGTGTGGGTGGGGGGGGGGGGGGGGTGAGAGTGGTGCTGTTTGTGTGTTGCGTTGTGTGTGTTGCGTTGTTTGTGGAGCGCTGTGTGTCTGTAGCGTTGTGTGTGGTGGTGTGTGTGTTGCACGGTTTGTGTGTGTGGGGGGGTGTTTTGGGGGGAGGTATGTTTTGTGTAGTGTGTGTGTGTGTGTGTGTGTTGGAGGAGTAGTCCTGGGGGGAGAGGAGTATAATAGGAGGAGTAGTCCTGAGAAGAGAGGAGTATAATAGGAGGAGTCTTCCTGGGGGGAGAGGAGTATAATAGGAGGAGTATTCCTGGGGGCAGAGGAGTATAATAGGAGGAGTATTCCTGGGGGCAGAGGAGTATAATAGGAGTAGTAGTCCTGGGGGGAGAGGAGTATAATAGGAGGAGTAGTCCTGGAGGTGAGGAGTATAATAGGAGGAGTAGTCCTGGGGGGAGAGGAGTATAATAGGAAGAGTAGTCCTGGGGAGAGAGGAGGATAATAGGAGGAGTAGTCCTGGAGGGAGAGGAGTATAATAGGAGGAGTAGTCCTGGGGGGAGAGGAGGATAATAGGTGGAGTAGTCCTGGAGGTGAGGAGTATAATAGGAGGAGTAGTCCTGGGGGTGAGGAGTATAATAGGAGGAGTAGTCCTGGGGGGAGAGGAGTATAATAGGAGGAGTAGTCCTGGGGAGAGAGGAGGATAATAGGAGTAGTAGTCCTGGAGGGAGAGGAGTATAATAGGAGGAGTAGTCCTGGGGAGAGAGGAGGATAATAGGAGGAGTAGTCCTGGAGGGAGAGGAGTCTAATAGGAGGAGTAGTCCTGGGGGGAGAGGAGTATAATAGGAGTAGTAGTCCTGGAGGTGAGGAGTATAATAGGAGGAGTAGTCCTGGGGGGAGAGGAGTATAATAGGAGGAGTAGTCCTGGAGGTGAGGAGTATAATAGGAGGAGTAGTCCTGGGGAGAGAGGAGGATAATAGGAGGAGGAGGATAATAGGAGGAGGAGGAGGCCTGGGGAGAGAAGAGGATAATAGGAGGAGGAGTCCTGGGGAGAGAGGATTATAATAGGAGGAGTAGTCCTGGGGGGGAGGAGTATAATAGGAGGAGTAGTCCTGGGGGAAGAGGATTATAATAGGAGTAGTAGTCCTGGGGGTACAGGAGTATAATAGGAGGAGTAGTCCTGGAGAGAGAAGAGGATAATAGGAGGAGTAGTCCTGGGGGGAGAGGAGTATAATAGGAGGAGTAGTCCTGGGGGAGAGGAGTCTAATAGGAGGAGTAGTCCTGGGGGGAATGGAGGATAATAGGAGGAGGAGGATAATAGGAGGAGGAGGAGGCCTGGGGAGAGAAGAGGATAATAGGAGGAGGAGTCCTGGGGAGAGAGGATTATAATAGGAGGAGTAGTTCTGGGGGGGAGGAGTATAATAGGAGGAGTAGTCCTGGGGGAAGAGGATTATAATAGGAGGAGTAGTCCTGGGGGGAGAGGAGTATAATAGGAGGAGTAGTCCTGGGGAGAGAGGAGGATAATAGGAGGAGTAGTCCTGGGGGGAGAAGAGGATAATAGGAGGAGTAGTCCTGGGGGGAGAGGAGTACATTAGGAGGAGTAGTCCTGGGGGAGAGGAGTATAATAGGAGGAGTAGTCCTGGAGAGAGAAGAGGATAATAGGAGGAGTAGTCCTGGGGGAGAGGAGTATAATAGGAGGAGTAGTCCTGGGGGAGAGGAGGATAATAGGAGGAGTAGTCCTGGGGAGAGAGGAGGATAATAGGAGGAGTAGTCCTGGGGGGAGAAGAGGATAATAGGAGGAGTCCTGGGGGGAGAGGAGTATAATAGGAGGAGTAGTCCTGGGGGGAGAGGAGTATAATAGGAGGAGTAGTCCTGGGGAGAGAGGAGGATAATAGGAGGAGTAGTCCTGGGGGGAGAGGAGTATAATAGGAGGAGTAGTCCTGGGGAGAGAGGAGGATAATAGGAGGAGTAGTCCTGGGGGGAGAGGAGTATAATAGGAGTAGTAGTCTTGGGGGAGAGGAGTATAATAGGAGGAGTAGTCCTCGGTGGAGGTGTATAGGTGCCCAGAGTGTGTGGGGGGCGTGGCTGAGCGGCCACAGTGTAGGGGGGGCGTGGGTGAGTGGCCACAGTGTGTGGGGGGCATGGGCGAGCGGCCACAGTGTGTGGGGGGTGTGGGTGAGCGGCCACAGTGTGTGGGGGGCGTGGGCGAGTGGCCACAGTGTGTGGGGGGTGTGGGCGAGCGGCCACAGTGTGTGGTGGGCGAGCGGCCACAGTGTGTGGGGGGCATGGGCGAGCGGCCACAGTGTGTGGGGGGTGTGGGCGAGCGGCCACAGTGTGTGGGGGGGCGTGGGCGAGCGGCCACTGTGTGGGGGGCGTGGGCGAGTGGCCACAGTGTGTGGGGGGTGTGGGCGAGCGGCCACAGTGTGTGGTGGGCGAGCGGCCACAGTGTGTGGGGGGCATGGGCGAGTGGCCACAGTGTGTGGGGAGCAGGCAGAGCGCGTGGGGGGCGTGGCCGAGCGGGCAGAGCACGTGGGGGGTGTGGCCAAGCGGGCAGAGGGTGTGGGGGCGTGGCCAAGCGGGCAGAGGGCGTGGCTGAGCGGGCAGAGCGCATGGGGGGCGTGGCCGAGTAGGCAGAGCGTGTGGGGGGCGTGGCCGAGCGGGCAACTATGTAAAGCGGTTTCCATAGTTACCCGATGTGTATCATGGTTACCAGCTTACGCCGCCTCCGGGACAGGTGTGTCGGGAGCCGGGGTAATCTAGTAAGCGAAAGTGCTGGTTCACTTTTTGTTTATTAGTCTCCTGCTGTGCAGCACGCATCGGCGTGTGACAGCGGGAGACTATCAATCTGAATGGGCAGGGATCCGGCATACGCTGGTAACCATGGTACCCAATATTACCCGATGTGTACCATGGTTACCAGCGTACCGGCAACCCAGCCGACACATACCCTCGCGTTGCTGGGGTTGCCGGCGTACGCTGGTGTGGGTTCCCGGGGGTGCAGCACTCACCTGGGAGTCGGGGCCAGCCGTCACATATCCTCGCGTTGCTGGGGTTGCCGGCGTACGCTGGTGTGGGCTCCCGGGGGTGCAGCACTCACCTGGGAGTCGGGGCCAGCCGACACATATCCTTGCGTTGCTGGGGTTGTCGGCGGGGCTCCGTGTCGGTTCGAGGAATGCGTGCAGGGGGCGGGGCCAGGCTGAGCGTCCAATGTGTGAGGGGGCGGGGCCTGGCCAAGGGGCCAATCCATGCGGGGGGCGGGGCCAGGCCGAAGCAAGTGGCCAATCCGTGGGGGGGGGCAGGTCGACCCAGCGGCCAATCTGACGGTTGTCACTGTAACGACACAATTTTGGAGCAAGATAGACAGAGAGACAGAATAAGGCAAATTATATATATATATATATATATATATATATATATATATATATATATATATATATATATATATATATATACATACATACATACACGTATGTCTGTATGTGTACGTATCTGTATGTGTGTGTCTGTGAGGATGGGGCCCACTGAGACTCCTTCACCCGGGGCCCACAAAATCCTGGAGCCGGCCCTGCCTGCATCCCTATGTGTCACACAGCCTGTACCCCATCTTACCCCTCTCTCAAACACCCTGCACCCCTTCACACTATTTTGTCACAGTCTGCAGCCCTCATATGCCACTCACCCTGCAGCCCCATCTTACCTCATTACAAGTTCCCATCTCCTTCAGGAATCCGTATCTCCTGATGCTTGTTTTCTGACCGGCAAAACTTTGGCTGATCCCACTCGGTCACATGGGCGCGACATCATGTATTTTCGTCATCTGGGCAAGAGTTTCTGCTCTGCCCTATCAAAACTAACAGCTCATAAGCTCCTAGTGGGCCCCCTCGGAGCACGGGGCCCGGGGCAACCGTCCCCTGCCCCCCCCCTCCCCCCCGCTAGTTACGCTATTGGTGTCATCATAAAGAAAGGTATATTGGACACTAATTTTTTGGGGTTTTGTTTTTGCATGTCAGAAATGTTTATTTCTAAATTTTGTGCAGTTATATTGGTTTACCTGGTGAAAATAAACAAGTGAGATGGGAATATATTTGTTTTTTATTATGTTGCCTAATAATTCTGCACAGTTAAAAACGCCCTGTGGGCACAAGGCCTAATAGTTACCTGCAAAAACAGATATTCTCCTAAGATAGCCAAATCTAAAAAAAAAAAACACTCCAAGTTCCAAAAATATTAAGCTTTGATATTTATGAGTCTTTTGGGTTGATTGAGCACATAGTTGTTGATCAATAAAAAAAAATCCACTAAAATACAACTTGCCTAATAATTCTGCACACAGTGTACAGTGTAGCGTAAACAATGGGGTCCATATTTCAGTGTGGGGTACATACTTTGTCCCATATTTCAGTTTTCAGGGAAATACTGGAGGCCATATTACAGTGTGGGGGAAATACTGGGGGCCATTTTACAGTGTGATAGGAATACTGGGGGCCATAATACAGTGTGGGGGAATAATGGTGGCCATATTACAGTGTTGGGGAAATACTGAAGGCCATATTACAGTGTGAGGGAAATACTGGGGGCCATTTTACAGTGTGATAGGAATACTGGGGACCATAATACAGTGTGGGGGAATAATGGTGGCCATATTACAGTGTTGGGGAAATACTGGGAGCCATAATGCAGTGTGGGGGGAATACTGGGGGCCATGATACAGTGTGGGGGGATATTGGGGGCCATAATACAGTGTGGGGGAATAATCGTGGCCATATTACAGTGTTGGGGAAATACTGGGAGCCATATTACAGTGTGGGGGGATATTGGGGGCCATATTACAGTGTGGGGGGATATTGGGGGCCATATTACAGTGTGATAGGAATACTGGTGGCCATAATACAGTGTGGGGGAATAATGGTGGCCATATTACAGTGTTGGGGAAATACTGGGAGCCATAATGCAGTGTGGGGGGAATACTGGGGGCCATGATACAGTGTGGGGGGATATTGGGGGCCATATTACAGTGTGGGGGAAATACTGTGGGGCATTTTACAGTGTGGTAGAAATACTGGGAGCCGTATTACAGTGTGGGGGCATATTGGGGGCCATATTACAGTGTGGGGGAAATACTGGGTGGCATTTTACAGTGTGGTGGGAATACTGGGGGCCATGATATAGTGTGGGGGGATATTGGGGGCCATATTACAGTGTGGGTGAAATACTGAGGGCCATATTTAAGTGTGAGCAGGGCTACTGAGGGCCCACTGGTGGAGGTCATACAGTGGGGGGCTACTGGGAGCTGTGGGGGTATCATGCTGTGCAGAGTGGAACTATATATTGGGAGACTCAGGAGACATTTTTAAATATAAGTGGATACTTAAGAAGAATTGTTGTTATAGTTTGATACAATGAGTGTATTATGATTGTGAAATGGGCACACTGGGGGCATTATTACCTTCTAGGGAATAAATGTGGGCACTTGCATAGGACATTAAAATTTTTATTAATGAAGCAATTTTAAAATCTAGAGGCCACAAGAGAGGCATTTTATTTTGTAAGAGGCACAGTGATGGACATTATGTGGGGTACTAAGAAGGTCAGTAATAGATACACATACGGCAGAAGTGGCTCAATATTGGGGTATCAGCAGCATGAGGAGTTTGTGCAGGTTGGGAATAGATGGGACAGTGCTGGAAATATCAAAGACAAATGTGTATTTTTTGTAACCTCTGCAAACGAGTCATGATTGGAAGAAGTTATGTCGGTCTAGGCCAGATGGGAAAAATCAATTACTGCATCAGAAATAACGTCAGCTGTAAGTCACCATCTATAGTTGCATAGTTACATAGGCTGAAAAAAGACCTAGGTCCATCTAGTTCAACCTTCCTCCACTAATTATACATTTTGTCTTTAAGTCATTTATAACCAATAATGTTGTGTGGAAATCATGCAGCCCTTTTTAAAAGCTGTTATAGTGTCTGCCATCACTACCTCTTGCAGTAGGGCATTCCACAGTCTGACTGCTCTAACTGTAAAGAACCCTTTCCTATTTAGCTGCCAGAATCACTTTTCTTCCACTCGCAGTGTATGCCCCCTGGTCATTAGTATTGTCTTTGGAAGAAATAAGTCATGAGCCAGTCCTTTATATTGACCACACATGTATTTATACATATAAATGAGATCTCCTCTGAGACATCTTTATTCTAAGCTAAACAAATCTAACTTTTTCAACCTGTCACCATATGGGAGGCCTTCCATTCCTTGTAGTAGTCTAGTTGCCCGCCTTTCAACTGACTAACTTCTGAATGTCTTTTTTAAAATGTGGAGCCCAAAACTGGATCCCATATTGTAGATGTGGCCGTACATCTGATTTATAGGGATTTAATCTCTCTTTTTATACACCCTAGAATCTTGTTTGCTTTTCCAGCTGCTGCTCGACATTGAGTGCTGCTCCTCACCTTATTTGTAATGAGAATACACAAGTCCTTCTCTTGTTCTGTAGTCTTGAGTTTTCTTCCATTTAATGTATACACAGCTATAGGATTACTCTGTCCTAGGTTCATTACTTTACATTTATCAACTGTGAGGTAGTGGGGGGACTCATAAGAAGGAATATGTATCCCCCAGAATGCACACAGAAACATAAGAGACAGTGGTCAGTCCACTCCCTCCGGGCCGGGTTTTGGATACGGCTCATGATCACTGATTTCATTTAAAAGTTCCTGCAAAGGTTTGGGAGGGGCAGAGTTTGTTTCGTTAGTTTCAGAGCAGGGAGCTGAGCTTGGGATATGCCAGCCTTGTGTGGAGCTAGAACACAGGTCTGTGAATATTGCTGTCGCATCGTGGAGCGACCCGGCTGGGCCGTCTCCCATGGTAACCAGTATCTTCTGTCTGCAATTATATTCGAATTGTGTGGAACCCTGGCTGCGACCCGGAGGACATCTATGGTTACCTGTTGTTTCCAAGTGCTGAATAATAGCCGTGTGAGTTGGACTGTACTGGGTCACTGTGTTACGGTTGCTGCGAGCACTGGAGACTATGTCCAGATTTCTTGCTACTGCACATGTGCGAGCGCTGGAGACTAAGTCCAGATTTCTTGCTACTGCACATGTGCGAGCGCCGGAGACTAAGTCCAATCTTGGAGCCATTGCACATGTGCGGGTGACATCATCGCTGACACGAGGTCACATGTCTCTGACACCTTCTATGCCGATTGGTCGCTGGTCATGTGCTTGTGACGTCTTGCTCGGTGATAGGCCAGCATGACGTCACTCCTGTCGTTCTGGAAGCGGATTGGCTCTGGTGTCCTCCATCTTGGATGAGGCACAGAGTCTATATAAGACCCTGACACACGCCGCATGGTGCTCAGTCCTCTTGGTTCATGCATATGAGTAGACGCTCTGTGCGCGTTCCTCTAGGCATTCCTCTGTCTATGCTAGGTGAGCGCTACCGGCAGGGTAGCGTTCTTATACCTTACAGCTTCGGCTGCTGTCCGTATCCTTACCTCTTAGGGGAGCGGACATAGGCAGGTGCCTGAGGCACATGGTCTGGCTGGGCCTTGTGATTGTACTCGTAGGTGGACGTTGCCGCTAGGGTAACGTTCCTTATACTGCGTCTGGCAGTTGTTCGTATCCTCGCACACTAGGGGAGCGAACAGAGGTAGGAGCTTTGTGCGGCTTACGCTGCTGTTCGTCTCTTTTGCACCACTAGAAGAGCGGACCTAGGCAGGTGCCATATCTAGTGGTTCGTGTCCTCGCACACTAGTGGAGCGAACGCAGGTAGGAGCTTTGTGCGGCTTACGCTGCTGTTCGTCTCTTTTGCACCACTAGAAGAGCGGACCTAGGTAGGTGCCATTTCGCACACATTGCCTTTGTCTCTGTGATTATTAACAGAGATCATTCCACACACCCTCCAAGTAAGGGAGGAATTGCTTTACTTTCTTATTATATCCTTCTGTGAGTTAACAGAGGTATTGCACTCTGCCATAGTCTGCAGCAAAGTCTTTGCACGGTGGACCCTGACTGTCTGATACTCCTTTCGGTTATTATCAGACAGCCCCCCGTAACATTAGGACTGAGCCAAGGGTCTGGCAGTTATGGCAGAATATCAGCAGTTACACCGTTACATACAAGTACTTGAGTCACGGCTCAAGAGTATAGAGGATAAACCTCAGACCATGGTGACATCTGCACATGATCCTCGACTTGCTCTACCAAACAGATATTCTGGCGATGCCAGATCATGTCGTGGTTTCATTAGTCAGTGTCAGATACACCTAGAGGTTAACTCTTCTCGCTTCTCTACGGAGAGGTCCAGAGTAGGCTTTATCATCTCCTTACTTCAGGACAAAGCCTTAGAATGGGCGACTCCCCTATGGGAGCGCTCTGATGTGGTTACTCTGAGACATCAAGACTTTCTTGATGCTCTTAAGGCGGTATTCATGGGTCCGCAGGTTACCCATGATGCGGCCCTGAGACTGTTAGATCTATCTCAGGGTTCGTTATCCACTAGTTCTTTTGCCATTGCTTTTAGAACTCTGGTGGCAGAACTAGATTGGCCAGAGAAGGTGTTGATTCCTATCTTCTGGAGAGGGTTGGCTGGCTATGTCAAGGATGCCCTTGCTACTCGTGAAGTCCCTGCTTCTCTGGAGGACTTGATCACAGTAGCAACGAGGATCGATGTACGCCATAAGGAACGTAGACTCGAGGTCTCTTCCTCACGCCCTAAGCATCGGGCTATTCCAGTTGTTGAGGGTCCACTACCATCTTCCTCAGCATCTGAAACATCTCCCACTCCTATGGAGTTAGGTCATACGTTCTCCAGACTACGCAAGTCTGGTCCTCCTATATGTTACGTATGTCGTCAGGCTGGGCACTATGCCAACAAGTGTCCTAGTCGTCAGGGAAACTCCCTGGCCTAGTAACCATTAGAGGGGGGTTACTAGAGACGTCTTCTGCACCCTCTAAGTGTTGTATCCCAGGTCAGCTCTCGTTATCTGAGAATACATGGCCTATTATGGCTTTTGTGGATTCCGGAGCTGACGGGATTTTTGTGTCCTCAGGATTTGTAAAGGGACACAATATTCCCTCTATCATGTTAGAGGCGCCTATTCCTGTCCGTGTTGTTAATGGAACTATGTTGTCTGACTCCATTACATTGAGGACAGTTCCCTTGCGCCTTTCCCTGTCTCAGGGTCACATAGAGGAGATTTCTTTTCTTGTTTTGCCTGAGGGTATAGACGACGTCCTTCTGGGTCTTCCATGGCTTCGGACTCATGCTCCTCACATTGACTGGGAGTCTGACAGCATTATTAGTTGGGGTTCGAAATGTCAGTCCCGATGTCTTCCCTTACCACCTAAGGTCGTTGCAGTTGCATCAACTGATCTCTCTCCCATACCTACACCCTATTTGGATTTCGCTGACGTGTTCTCCAAACAGGGTGCTGAGGTTCTTCCACCCCATAGGCCGTATGACTGTGCCATAGACCTTATCCCAGGTTCGGTTCCACCTAAAGGCAGGGTTTACCCCCTGTCGATACCTGAGTCGGAGGCCATGTCGACCTATATAAGAGAGAGCTTAGAGAAGGGGTTCATTCGTAAGTCTGTCTCTCCCGCGGGAGCTGGGTTTTTCTTTGTTCGGAAGAAAGAGGGTGATTTGCGTCCCTGCATAGATTACAGGGGTCTCAACGCAATCACAATAAAGAACAAATACCCATTACCTTTAATTTCGGAGCTCTTTGACAGACTGAGAGGAGCTCAAGTTTTTACGAAGTTGGATCTGCGGGGTGCGTATAACTTGGTACGAATTCGAAAGGGTGACGAATGGAAGACCGCTTTTAACACCCGAGACGGTCACTATGAATACCTCGTCATGCCTTTTGGGTTATGTAATGCACCCGCAGTATTTCAGGACTTCGTAAATGATGTGTTCAGGGATTTACTGTTATCCTCAGTAGTGGTGTATCTGGACGACATCCTGATTTTTTCTCCTGATCTGGAGACTCATCGTCAGGATGTCGTTCATGTCCTTTCCCGTTTAAGGGAGCACTCATTGTTTGCTAAACTCGAGAAATGTGTATTCGAGCAGTCCTCATTGCCTTTTTTGGGTTACATTATCTCACAAGAGGGTCTGGCTATGGATCCTGCGAAGCTCTCTGCTGTCCTGCAATGGTCCGAACCTCATTCCTTGAAGGCGGTGCAACGCTTCTTAGGATTTATAAATTATTACAGGCAGTTCATACCCCATTTTTCTACTTTGGTGGCCCCTTTGGTGGCCTTGACTAAGAAAGGTGCTAATCCCAAAGCCTGGTCTACTGAGACATCTCAGGCTTTTGAGGCAGTAAAAAGACACTTTTCAACTGCTCCCGTTCTTCAAAGACCCGATGAGAGTAAGCCCTTCCTCTTAGAGGTTGATGCCTCTTCAGTGGGTGCTGGTGCGGTCTTGTATCAAAAGAACGGTGCAGGTAGAAAAAGGCCGTGTTTCTTCTTTGCTAAAACCTTTTCACCGGCAGAGAGAAACTATACCATTGGGGATAGGGAACTGCTCGCCTTGAGATTAGCCTTGGAGGAGTGGCGTCACTTGCTGGAAGGAGCGAAACATCCTTTCCAGGTCTATACAGACCATAAGAATCTGACGTACTTACAAACCGCTCAGCGTCTGAATCCTCGCCAAGCCCGCTGGTCCTTGTTTTTCTCCCGCTTTCACTTCTCCATCAACTATTTGTCTGGGAGTAAGAATAACAAGGCAGACGCCCTGTCTCGCTCTATGCTTTCTACCCAGGAAGAGATTGACGAACCTCGTCTTAGCCTTCCCTCCAGGGTTTTTCATACGCTCTCTCCTGTGACGTTAGACCAAATCCCACCGGGCAAGACATTTGTTCCGCCTGATCGACAGAATGATATACTGTCATGGGCCCACACCTCAAAGGTGGGTGGGCATTTTGGTATTAGGCGGACACAAGAGTTACTGGAGAGGTGGTATTGGTGGCCACACTTAGCCAGCCACGTCAAGAGATATGTCGGTTCCTGCTACTCGTGTGCTCGCAACCGTCCATTACGGCAGAGACCGGCTGGGCTCTTGCATCCTTTACCAGTGCCAGATAGACCATGGGAGGTGGTAGGCATGGACTTTGTGGGTGATCTTCCATGTTCACAGGGACATAGATTTGTGTGGGTCATTACGGACCATTTCTCCCGGATGGTTCATCTCGTACCGTTATCGAGAATCCCATCTTCCAGGGTACTAGCCAAACTATTCCTCAAGCATGTCTTTAGGCTTCACGGGATGCCAGATCGTATCATTTGTGATAGAGGCCCGCAATTTACTTCCCGTTTCTGGCGAGATCTTTGTAGCCTTCTGCAAATTGAGTTGAATCTCTCTTCGGCATACCATCCGGAGACTAATGGTTTGGTTGAACGTACCAATCAATCTATGATTATATACCTTCGACACTTTGTTGCTGAGAACCACGATAACTGGTCCTCCCTCCTACCCTGGGCAGAATTTGCCCTTAACAATTCGCTGGCTGAGGCCACTGGGCAGACACCGTTCGTACTCAATAATGGGCAACACCCTAGGGTACCGGTACCGTTTCCCGCTGCTGCACCTCCTCCTCTTGTGGCCGACTGGGCAACTAATGCCAGAGAGGTTTGGGATCGGACTCAAGAGTCGATCCAAGCAGCTAAGGACCGTATGAAGACGGTGTCCGATCGGTTTCGTCGCCCGACCCCTGTCTTTTCTCCAGGGGACTTTGTGTGGCTCTCTGCAAAACACGTGAGACTTAGAGTGAGCTCTGTTAAATTTGCTCCTCGCTTCCTGGGTCCTTATGAGGTTCTTCGACAGATAAATCCTGTAGTCTATCAATTGAAGTTACCTGTCCATCTTAGGATTCATGACAAATTCCATGTCTCACTGCTAAAGCCGGCTATTTTACCTCACGCTCGTGAAGTACACTCTCCTGCTTCTGATTCCTCTCGCTCTAGCTATGAGGTACGAGCCATAGTTGGTTCTAAGATGGTTAGAGGGCGCAGGTTCTTCTTGATAGATTGGGAGGGCTATGGCCCGGAACATCGCTCTTGGGAGCCTGAGGAGGCTGTCCATGCTCCCGACTTAGTTGCCGATTATCTGCGTCGCCGGGAGGGGGGCCCTTGAGGGGGAGGTACTGTTACGGTTGCTGCGAGCACTGGAGACTATGTCCAGATTTCTTGCTACTGCACATGTGCGAGCGCTGGAGACTAAGTCCAGATTTCTTGCTACTGCACATGTGCGAGCGCTGGAGACTAAGTCCAGATTTCTTGCTACTGCACATGTGCGAGCGCCGGAGACTAAGTCCAATCTTGGAGCCATTGCACATGTGCGGGTGACATCATCGCTGACACGAGGTCACATGTCTCTGACACCTTCTATGCCGATTGGTCGCTGGTCATGTGCTTGTGACGTCTTGCTCGGTGGTAGGCCAGCATGACGTCACTCCTGTCGTTCTGGAAGCGGATTGGCTCTGGTGTCCTCCATCTTGGATGAGGCACAGAGTCTATATAAGACCCTGACACACGCCGCATGGTGCTCAGTCCTCTTGGTTCATGCATATGAGTAGACGCTCTGTGCGCGTTCCTCTAGGCATTCCTCTGTCTATGCTAGGTGAGCGCTACCGGCAGGGTAGCGTTCTTATACCTTACAGCTTCGGCTGCTGTCCGTATCCTTACCTCTTAGGGGAGCGGACATAGGCAGGTGCCTGAGGCACATGGTCTGGCTGGGCCTTGTGATTGTACTCGTAGGTGGACGTTGCCGCTAGGGTAACGTTCCTTATACTGCGTCTGGCAGTTGTTCGTATCCTCGCACACTAGGGGAGCGAACAGAGGTAGGAGCTTTGTGCGGCTTACGCTGCTGTTCGTCTCTTTTGCACCACTAGAAGAGCGGACCTAGGCAGGTGCCATATCTAGTGGTTCGTGTCCTCGCACACTAGTGGAGCGAACGCAGGTAGGAGCTTTGTGCGGCTTACGCTGCTGTTCGTCTCTTTTGCACCACTAGAAGAGCGGACCTAGGTAGGTGCCATTTCGCACACATTGCCTTTGTCTCTGTGATTATTAACAGAGATCATTCCACACACCCTCCAAGTAAGGGAGGAATTGCTTTACTTTCTTATTATATCCTTCTGTGAGTTAACAGAGGTATTGCACTCTGCCATAGTCTGCAGCAAAGTCTTTGCACGGTGGACCCTGACTGTCTGATACTCCTTTCGGTTATTATCAGACAGCCCCCCGTAACACACTGTCTCTTTAACGCCCTGTGCGAACCCCGCAACGTTACATTATGGTGAAGAATGCGGGCATGCAGGGCCGTATTTGCCAATAGGTACCCTTGGTCCCGTGCCTGGGGCGGCACGGAGCGGGGGTGCGGCGCTTACTGGCAGCAAAAAAAAATCGATTTTGTTTTTTTTTTCATCCTCCCCCGTCCGTTACACAGTCTAGTAAATCCGCTGTGTTTTCGGGGAGGGGGGGAGGCGCACATCTGTTTAATAGTATCCGCGTCTTTAAGACGCGAATACAAATTCACTGCGGGCGCCGGGCACAGTGAGCTGATTGACCCCTAAAGTACCAGCGCCTGCATTTCCGGGGTCATAGGCGCGCGGGCGCGCCAATCAGCTCCCTGCTCTGTGCGGCGGCGGCCAATTCTGCAGGTGACACACGCCGCGCAGGAGGATGCAACTGACGCTGGAGCCAGAAGAGGAGACTCATCGGAGCAGTAGGAGGAGAAAGAGCGCAGCGAGCACCAGGGCAGGTATACGCTCACAGAGCTGAAAATTTGTAGGGAAGGTGGAGGTGAGCCTAAAATGTATGGGCGCATTCCAGGTGAGAGTAGCAATGTTTCTTTTTGCTGTAATCATTCAAGGGGGAGCCCTACACCTGCCCCTTCTTGTCGCTGATGCTACAGACAAGGCATGAGGGGGAGGGGGGTAAAGAAAAGGCTAATACTAGAGACTGGAGGGGGAGGAGGGGAAAAGAGGCTAATACTAGAGACTGGAGGGGGGAGGAGGGGAAAAGAGGCTAATACTGGAGACTGGAGGGGGAAGAGGGGAAAAGAGGCTAATACTAGAGACTGGAGGAGGGGGAAAAGAGGCTAATACTGGAGACTGGAGGGGGAAGAGGGGAAAAGAGGCTAATACTAGAGACTGGAGGGGGGGAGGAGGGGAAAAGAGGCTAATACTAGAGACTGGAGAGGGGAAGCTAATACTAGAGACTGGAGGGGGGAGGAGGCGAAAAGAGGCTAATACTAGAGACTGGAGGAGGGGAAAAGAGGCTAATACTAGAGACTGGAGGAGGGGAAAAGAGGCTAATACTAAAGACTGGAGGGGGGGGAGGTGAAAAGAGGCTAATACTAGAGACTGGAGGAGGGGAAGAGAGGGCCTATTGCTGTAGATGGGGGTAAGGGGGCCTATTACTGTAGAGGGAGGTAAGGGGTGTAAAGGGGCCCTATTGCTGTAGAGGGTGGGTAAGGGGTGTAAGGGGGCCTATTGCTGTATATGGTGGGTAAGGGGGCCTATTGCTGTAGAGGGTGGATAAGGGGGCCTATTGCTGTAGAGGGTGGATAAGGGGGCCTATTGCTGTAGTAGGGGGTTTAGGGTTTACAGAGTGAGAAAGTGTAAAAGGACAAAATCGATTGGGAAAAGTAAGGATTAAGTATGGAGAGGGGGGCAACATGGGGAACTCATTATGGAGAAGGCACAGCATGATGATTCAATATGGGGAGGGGCAGTGTAAAGACTCAGTATGGAAAGGGGGCAGCATGGGTGGGCTCGGTATGGAGCAAGGTACTCAGTATGAAAAATAGGATAGTGTGGAGGAGTCTCTGCATTAGGCGTGAGGTAGCTTGATGGTCTCAGTATGATAAGTGGAGCAGCGTGGAGGTCTCATTATGGAAAAAAGAGGCAGGCAGCATTGGGAGCTCATTATGGAGAAGGTGCAGCATGGGAGGCTCGGTAAGGAGAGGGGCAGCATGCATGGAACATTGTGAGGACAGTGTGCAGATCATGAATCATAATTGAGAAAGGTGTGGTGGGTATAATTTATAAGGGGGGGGACTATGTGGTGTTTTTGCTTATTAGTGGGCAGTGTGACATTCATAGTACACAAGGGTGGACAGTGTGGTGATCATAGTATACAAGGGCGGACAGTGTAGTGGGAATATTTTATAGGAGAGGATAGCGTGGAGGCCATGTACTGTAAGAGGCACAGTGTGGAGTAATATTTTTTTACAGGGATCACAGTGAGGAGCAATAATTTTTTCAGGGGCACAGCACAGGGCTTATTTAAGGCACAACATTAATTCCGGAACATTGTAATGACATGTTATTTTTCAGGGCACCATGTTGGCATGTGCTGCAGAAGACTGGAGAAGAGGGAAGTCTGCAGAGACGAGCTGTGGATGTGATGTCATTATGGAGTCGGGGACATGAGAAAACAGCGATCGGTGAGTGAATTATCACAGACCTTACACTACACTAAAATTTACACACGTTTAGGGGAAAAATTACTGGAGTGCTTCTTTAATATTTGCAGAAAAATCTACATTTATTTAATATGTAAAGAAGGGCGCTTCGGTGCACCTTTTATAAATTTCCGCTCACCATGAATTGCTGCAGTGATCCCTCCTGTTCTAAGTCTGCAGTCACCTGCCGGTTAGATGTGTCCAATGATTTCCCTAAAAACAGTTCAAATGATGCAATTCAGGAATCCATAAAAATTCTTTTATTTAGTCCAAGTATTATAACAACAGAGGAGTCTAAAAAGGCATGTACATTATACAGGCATGTACAGACTCATATGATGTTTTAATACTTGGAATAAATAAAAAAATAATTTTTAGGATTCCTGAATTGCAGTTTGGAACTTTTTTTTGGAAACTTCGGTGTACCGTTGGCGTGGTCTTTGCTTCGGTGCTCCGTTGGTGTAGTCTTTGCTTTGGTGCTCCGTTGGTGTGGTCTTTGCTTCGGTCCACTGTTGGCGTGGTCTTTGCTTCGGTCCACCGTTGGCGTGGTCTTTGCTTTGGTGCACCTTTGACGTGGTCTTTGCTTTGGTGCACCTTTGGCGTGGTCTTTGCTTCGGTGCACCTTTGGCGTGGTCTTTGCTTCGGTACACCATTGGCGTGGTCTTTGCTTCGGTGCACCGTTGGCGTGGTCTTTGCTTCAGTGCACTGTTGGCGTGGTCTTTGCTTCGGTGCTCCGTTACGCCCTCGTATTTGTATTTTAAAGTCTTTAGTCTTTATTGACAGCGCTCCATTAGTAAACGTGAGTGCTGTCTAAAATCCGCTTACATGTATGATTTTACCGTGCTGTCAATCAACACAAGGAACTGGCTTTCATATGCAAATAGAAAGGCATAAGGGTGCACCAAAGTCCACTCATTTGCATATTAAAAATAGATTTTGAAGTAAATATTAAAGGGGTTGTCCAGTCTAAAATGACAAGCCTGCAGTCACTCTGTGTGTCCCTCTGTGTAAGTGCAGATTTGTGAATCCTCCCAGTGCACTCACTGTGTGCTTTGAGGATTTTCCAGAGTCTTCAACAGGAACGGCGGTCAAGTATGCGATATGTATAGTCCCCACTAGAACCTGTCTAGTGGACGCGGCCTTTTTACATACAAGTGCATTAAGCGAGGCCGTATCCACTAGACGAGTTCTGACCAGGAGTCTGCATATCGCATACTTGACCATCGTGAGTGCACTGGGAGGATTCACAGGTCTGCAGTCACAGAGTGACTGCAGACTTGTCATTCTAGACTGGACAACCCCTTTAAGCTAAACTGTGCATGATTTCTGTAGGGGAACAATAAATGTATATGTATGTAAACAGAAAGATAATTTTACAAACGAGCATTTTGCTTGTGCATCTAGTGATCTGACAGCCGGTTTAGTTACACCAGTAATCAGTTTCTGATTATTAGCAGCATTGTAAATGCACCTCAGAGTAACTAAACTTTTGGGAGAATTTTTTTATGTTTTATGCCCAATAATTGACCAGATTAGTGGGGAATCTGGTCCGGAGACCCACAACCACAGCTGAAAAATCTTTTTAGTAGAGAGCACACAGCGGATGCAGGTACAAGTCACAATCCTGTCTCCTGAGCCGTGCACTTCTAAGAGGTCTTTTGCACAATCTATGGGAGCCTCAGGACCCAGACCCATACCAATGTGCTCTAAATTAATGGACCTAAAACATAGAAGATATCTCCCAAAAGTTAAGGTATTTTTTAAATGTTTAATAGTGCTACTGCCTGCATCTTCAGTACATCAGTACTGTGGTTCCTGTATGGTCCGGAGTCTGATGATGACTGGTAACAACTCCTGGTATCTCCTTACCATTGTTAAAGACATACTAGGAGCAGGATGCAGTTTCATGTCAGACAATCATATGTTGGGCTGGCTTTGGTTCTGGTGATGTAATCATGTGCCAATTGTGGTTCTGGTGATGTAGTGATTTGAGGTTGGTTCTGGTGATGTAGTATAGTGATTTGAGGTTGTTTCTGGTGATGTAGTGATTTCAGGTTGGTTATGATGATGTAGCTGTGTACAGATGGTCATTGTAGGGTTATTGTGCCAGACTAAATATATAGCTGTCTGAGTCCATATGTCAGCCAAACAAGTATTTGACTAAAGCACCCATACACTTTAGACAGATGTCCCATCACTCAGCTGGCAGCTATCTCCCTTACTCTCTCATACACTATAGACAGGAGTCCCATCATTCGGCTGGCAGCTATCTTCCTGACTCCCTCATACACTCTAGACAGGTGTCCCATCATTTGGATGGCAGCCATCTCCCTGACTTCCCCATACACTATAGACAGCTGTCCCATCATTTGGCTGGCAGCTATCTCCCTGACTCCCCCATACACTATACACAGGTGTCCTATCTTTCTGATTCTCCCATACACAGGTGCGCTCACTTTATGAGAGGGCTCTTATGTTCTCTATGAGACAGATGCTACTAGACATCTCTGGCAGTGTGCTCACCTCTTAGAGGAAAAAAAAAAGGATCCAATCACACTGTCTGCCGATCCGGTCTATCTCCGGGTTCAGCCAACTGTAGTCTGTGTACGAGCATCTTAACTACTATATCTAAAGGGCATGTGAACTGTTAGGGTATGTGCCCACGTGAGCTTGCTCCTGCGGATATATCCACAGGTACGGCCGCAGGTTTACCGCAGCAGCTCCCCAGAATCCGCAGCTATACATAGCTGCGGGATTCCAGCGGAATTGTTGCGGTAAACCTGCGGACATTCATGCGATTTACCTGCGGAAGTCCCAGCCTCTATCTCCATAGTGGAGCGCCGGGGTTTTCCGCAGGAATAATTGACATGCAGTTATGTGCGGCTGCAGGACCTCCACAGCATATTCCGCAGTCGCACATTCCGCAGCATGGACAGACACTCTCCCCATGTCCCATAGGATAACATGGGGAGTGTCTGTACTTGCTAAAACCTGCGGGTTTATCTAGAAAATCCAGATAAATTCGCAGGTTTTCCGCAGCAAATTCCGCGGTTACAGAGTCCCGTGGGCACATAGCCTTAGGGTATGTGCACACCATGGCCTTTAGACATCCTTTGAGTTTTTCAGGTGGAGGACAGGTTCGCAAACACTACCATATTTTTTATTTTTTTAAATTGTAATTGTATTAAGTGCTAGTCAGCAAGTGCTGATCTTCATTCTTTTAGCGTTTAGCAATTCTTCAAGTGTGTTACAGAGTAGATCGGCCTTACACAGATGTCGGGAGCACAGGCTCATAGTTTTACATTGTCAGTAAGGGGCGCGACCACTTAAAGTGCCTAGGGCAGCATGAAGGCAAAATACAGCCCTGCGGGCATGTGAACTGAGGCATACCCGAAAGCTGCACATTCGGAAGTCAAGTCGGTCTGCCTGCTGAAGACTGTTATACGCTCCTGGCAGAGTTTAGGACTTTAACAGAAACTCCAAGTACCGTTAAACCTACCCAGCTGCAGTTTAAGCCGGCTGATAAAATGGAGGAACTTCTGCGGCAGTTGGTGCTATCCCAGCAACCGGAAACAAACGAGTTGCAGCGGCAGCAACAGGAGCAGATGGTGATAGCCCGGCGGCAGCAACAGGAGACGAGCGAGTTGCTACAGCAGCAGATTGCGGCCCACAGGCACCCGGCCCAGACCGACAGGAGCCCCAGGACAGGATTCCCTCTGCCTTGAGGAATCTAGGCCCAGGGACATGGAGGCGTTCCTCACCATCTTTGAGTGCACGGCGGAGCGGGAAAAGCTATCTGAAGATCAGTGGGCTGAAGTTCTGGCTCCGTTCCTCGTGGGCGACCCACAGAAGGCCTGCTTAGACCTCAGTTGCGAGGATGCCTTGGACTATGCGAAATTGTAAGGTGAGATCCTTGCACGTCTGGGGGTGAATAACTATATGAGGGCTCAGCGGGTATTCGCGTGGACCTATGTGGAGACCCGTCCCACCAGGTCTCAAGCATATGACTTATTGCAATTGGTGAAAACGTGGCTACAGCCAGAGGTTTTGTCTCCAGCCCAGATGGCTGATGCGGATTCTGCCAGTCGCTATACAACGTTGGGTAGGGAAAGGGGACCCGGGTAACCTGGATCAGGTGGTGAGTCTGCTTGAGTGATTTACCGCCACCCAGGACTTTATAAGTGACTCTGCCCCAATGCGTCAGGCCCGTCGGCTCCAGGACCCTGGCCAAGGTACACGTACGGCTCTTACAGATGACAAAACCCAAGCCCACGCCGAGGGTGTAACCCGGACTGAGGGTGGAAAAAGACCGGTCTCTCCTAGGTTCACACACCGAATGTCTATGTATGCTCATACGCTCTACATGGCACACACTGCCTCTAAACCTCATCTGTGTCAAGTGTATGTAAATTGACATAAGGCAGAGGCCCTCTTGGACTCGGGAAGTATAGTAACCCTAGTAGTCTATGGGTCACTGATCTCAGGGTTGGAGCCCACGGAGGGGGAGGTCGGGGTTGTATGCATACATGGTGAGTTCCGCAATTTTCCAACTGCAGCGGTGTCCTTTTCCACTCCATGTGGAGATGTAAACCATGTGGTTGGGGTTGTAAGGACTCTACCATACCGCGCAGTGTTGGGATTAGATTTTCCTTTGTTTTGGTACCTGTGTGAGAAAAAAATTAACCCATCCCAGGTGATGATGTGTCAGGGTGCATAACCCGAAGATCCCGAGTCAGGGATACCTGCCGTAGTGGTCACCAACTTAGGGACAGAGGGTAATCCCAACAGGTGCCCCCTAGAGGTGTTGGCAGGAGAAGTCAAAGAGACCGTATCGATTCCAGAGCTGGAGGTGTCCCGGGTGGCATTTGGGACAGCGCAGCTAAGGGATCCTACCCTGACCAGGGAAAGGGTAATAGAGGTAAATGGGCTGGCTCAGCAACCAGGGGCAGGAACTTTTTCCACGCATGGAACAATGATATACTCTATCGGGTAGACAAAATCAGAGATAAGGTCGTGGAACAACTGGTAGTTCCACAATCCCACCGTCAGCTAGTGCTTAAAATGGCCCACACACCTTCTAGAGGGGCACTTAGAGGTTACAAAGAGCACATTTTGCAGAGGTTCTTTCAGCCGGGAGTGTACGCAGAGGTCCGGAAATACTGTGAGTCCTGCCCGGAATGGCAGATGACCTCACCCATTGCAAGTTTCCGGAGTCCATTGGTGCCTCTACCAGTTATAGAGGAACCTTTTGAACGAATTGCAATGGATTTGGTGGGGCCCATTGTAAAATACGCATGCGGACACCAACATATCCTGGTAGTTAATAAACAAAATTTCCGTATAAATATCACCATTAAATTTCAATAAATATCAAAAATACCTTCAGATAAAAAATTCGTTAGAATTAAATAAATAAAGGGAATGATGGTGCAAATAGCATTAAAATTATTATTTTTATTCAACAATTAAAATAAATATTTTACAAATCCATATAAATATTAGGCAGGAAAAAATGTCCCATAAATTATAGCAGCGGTTTTACTAGGAAAATAAAGTGCATAATGCCAAGATCACTTAAAAACTCAATCCCTAATATATGACAAAGTGTACAGTGCAAAATTGTATCTAAATCCTATGTCATATATAAATAAGGTTATGGTATAATGATCCTATGTAAAAAGATTTTAACAATTATTTAATTTGCTATATCATAGCACCCCCTGAGGAAAGGATCGCTGAAACACGTGTCGGGGCTTTGCGGTACACTTTGGAGCTTTTACAGATCACTTAAGGTATCATTTTCCTTGCAAATTAAATAATTGTTAAAATCTTTTTACATAGGATCATTATACCATAACCTTATTTATATATGACATAGGATTTAGATACAATTTTGCACTGTGCACTTTGTCATATATTAGGGATTGACTTTTTAAGTGATCTTGGCATTATGCACTTTATTTTCCTAGTAAAACCGCTGCTATAATTTATGGGACATTTTTTCCTGCCTAATATTTATATGGATTTGTAAAATATTTATTTTAATTGTTGAATAAAAATAATAATTTTAATGCTATTTGCATCATTCCCTTTTATTTATTTAATTCTAATGAATTTTTTATCTGAAGGTATTTTTGATATCCTGGTAGTTGTAGACTACTCCACTCACTATCCAAAGGCCATTCCACTGCGTCATACCGCCGCTAAGCTTATTGCCAGGGAATTATTTGCCATGTTTTTTCATCTTGGGCTGGCAAGGGAGATCCTTACTGATCAGGGGACTCCTTTTATGTCTAAGGTGACAAAAGAACTATGTAAGTTATTGAAGATAAAACAATTGCGCACATCGGTGTACCATCCCCAGACCGATGGGTTGGTCGAGCGGTTTAATAAAACCCTTAAATCCATGCTTAAAAAGGTGGTGGCCAAGGATGGGAGGGTCTGGGACATGCTCTTGCCCTATCTTATGTTTGCTATTCGGGAGGTAATGTTTTTCACCCTTTGAGCTACTATACGGCAGACACCCTAGGGCAGGGGTGTCAGGGGTCCCGCCTACCTCTCAGCATTGGCTTCAGGGGAAAGAGGTGGGCGGGTTTATGGACGTGGAGAGCAGGGAATAAGCAATTGCTTAAGTGTGACATGTGTTAACTCCAGAAAAGCTGCTGCCTCCTACGACGCCGCAATGTGCAGGAACCAGATGGTCAGTGCTTCAATATATTTCAGCTGGATCTGCGCACTTGGGCGCACATTAAGCTGAAACAAGTGCTGAGTTTCTTGGGCCCCCGAGCCCCCTGGCCAGTTGCAGTGGTGCAGAGAGCTCCTAGCGCGTGCTGTGCTGGAAATGCATCAATTGTAGAAAGCCCTGCCGGCACCAGCCCCCTGCATAGTAACGCGATCGTCACGGGGACTGCGGGCACTCTAGCAGCAACAAGCAGCCTCAGGGGCCGTGTGTTTGCGACCTCTGCCATAGGGGCTTGCTAGATGTAGCCAAGAAAACATGGGAACAGGAGCCTACCCCGTATAAAAGAGTCATTGAACATGTGACTCAAATACAGGATCGCATTACAACGGTTTTGACCGTTGTAAAAGAGCATTTAATGAAGTCCCAGGGAGCACAAAAGCGCTCCTATAACACGCAGGCCACTGTTAGATCCTTTAAAGTCGGGGATCGGGTGTTGGTCTTGATGCCTACAGCCGAAAGTAAATTGTTGGCCAAGTGGCAAGGGCCATACGAGGTTCAGGAAAAGGTGGGGGAGTTGAATTACCGAATATATCAGCCGGGGAAGAGAAAACCGGAACAAATGTATCATATTAATTTGCTTAACCCGTTCAGCCCCCAGCCTGTTTTCACCTTGATGACCCGGCCAATTTTTGCAATTTTGACCAATGTCACTTTATAACGTTATAACTCTGGAACGCTTCAAAGGATCCCAGTGATTCGAGATTGTTTTTTCATGACATATTGGGCTTTGTTAGTTGTAAATTTAGGACAAGATTTTTTGTGTTTATTTATGAAACAAATTGGAGGTTTGGCGAAAATTTTTAAAATGATGCAATTTTTAAAGTTTGAATTTTTATGCTCTTAAACCAGCGAGACATATCACACAACATAATTAATAAATAACATTTCCCACATGCCTACTTTACATCAGCACAATTTTGGGGGGGGGGGGGGGGGGAATTATAAAGGAAGTTATAGAGGTTCAAAGATTATGAGCAATTTCTCATTTTTACTACAAAATTTACAAAGCCACTTTTTTTTTAGGGACCACATCACATTTGAAATTATTTTGAGAGGTCTACATCACACAAAACACCCAAAGTGACACCATTCCATCAACGGCACCCCTCAGGCTACTCAAAACCACATTCAAGAAGGTTATTAACCCTTCATGTGCTTCACAGGAACTAAAGCAATGTGGAAGGAAAAAATGAACATTTTACTTTTTGCAACAAAAATGTTAATTTAGCCTCAAATATTGCATTTTCACAAGGGTAGCAGGATTAAATGGACCTCAAAATTTGTTGGGCAATTTCTTCTGAGCACGCAGATACCTTATATGTGGCGAAAAACCACTGTTTGGGTGCACAGCGGGCACGCACGGAAGGGAAGGAGCGTCATTTGACTTGTTGAACAGAAAATTAGCTGGAATCGTTAGCCGCACCATGTTGCGTTTGGAGAGCCCCTGATGTGCCGAAACAGTGGAGCTCCCTTACATGTGACCCCATTTTGGAGACTAGACCCCCCATGGCATAAAAAAAAAAAATCAGGATGCACGCACGGATGTGCTGCAAAAAGGAGGTGTCTCCACGGGATGGAAAAAAAGAAATCCTGTCCAAAGTAGAGTACGGCTGCAGGACGCTTGCTGATCAGGTACCTAATTGTTCAAGTTTTGTCTTTTTTATTCAGGGTGAACAAAAAAAGCAAAAACTCGAGCAATTACATACGTGATCAGCCAATCATGTAGCGGATCAGCTCTTGGCGGCAAGCAGGCTGGGCTGGGTGGAGAGGGAGGGGGAGGTGGGATTGGGGATAGTTAGAAAAGAGCCACGAACAATACTTACGGGATGGATCATAACAGCAGCAGGATCACAGGAGAGATGGAGGCAGATCGATGAGGCAGCAGATGGAGGGCGGTGGCGGATGGGAGAGGGCGCAGCGGATAGAGGAGCAGCGGGGAATGGGAGAGGGTGCAGCGGATGGAGCGGCGGCGAATGGGAGAGGGCGCAGCGGATGGAGGAGCAGCGGAGGATGGGAGAGAGGGTGCAGCGTAGGAGGATGGGAGAGGGTGCAGCGGATGGAGGAGCGACTGAGGACGGGAGAGGGCGCAGCGGATGGAGGCGCGAAGGAGGATGGGGGAGGGCACAGTGGATGGAGGAGCGGCGGAGGATAGGAGAAGGTGCAGCGGATGGAGGAGCGATGGTGGATGGGGGAGGGCGCAGTGGATGGAGGAGCGGCGAAGGATAGGGGAGGGTGCAGCGGATGGAGGAGCGGAGGATGGGTGGGGAAGGGTGGAAGGGGAGTGGGAGGTGAGATTGGGGACAGCTACCTTACAGGATGGATCTAGGCAGCAGGATCACAGCAGATGGAGGAGACAACAGATGAAGGAGGCAACAGATGAAGGAGGGTGAGAGGTGGGAGAGGGGGCAGCAGATGAAGAGGATGGGAGAGAGCAGGCAGCAGATCAGGGAGGGTGAGAGGTGAGGGAGGGGGCAGCAGTTCGGGGAGGGTGAGAGGGGTGGAGGGAGCAGCAGATGAAGACGATGGGAGACAGCAGGCAACAGATCATGGAGGGTGAGAGGTGGGAGAGGGGGCAGCAAATGAAGAGGATGGGAGACAGCAGGCAGCAGATCATGGAGGCTGAGAGGTGGGATCAGGGGCAGCAAATGAAGAGGATGGGAGACAGCAGGCAGCAGATCATGGAGGCTGAGAGGTGGGAGAAGGGGCAGCAAATGAAGAGGATGGGAGAGAGCAGGCAGCAGATCAGAGAGGGTGAGAGGTGGGGGAGGGGGCAGCAGATGAAAAGGATGGGAGAGAGCGGGCAGCAGATCAGGGAAGGGGGCAGCGGCTGATGGGGGAGAGCGGGCAGCAGATCGGGGAGGGCGAGAGATGGTGGAGGGGGCAGCAGATGAAGAGGATGGGAGAGAGCGCGCAGCAAATTAGGTAGGGGAGCAGCGGCTGATGGGGAGAGCAGTGGCAGATGGAAGGGGGCAGCAGATGGAGGAGGGCGGTGGTGGCAGGTCAGGGCAGTGTCAGCGGATCGGGGTCAGGGGCTTGCCAATAGGGCACGTGCAGGGATCGCCCTCAGCTTCCATGGACGGAGTGAAGCTAAGGGGGCGGTCACCTACAGGTCACCGGCCCAGATCCACAGTGATAGGAGAGATCGGTTACAAGGCCAGTCTCTCCAATCAGAGCTGGGGGAGGATGAAACCGAGATCACGCAGCTCCAGCCAATGATCAGTGCTATAGCTGCACTGATCATGGCTGGATTTCAATGTTTCAGCCATTTTCAATGGTTGAAACATTACAGTGGCCGTGATTAGCTGACGAACGCCGCTCAGACAGACACAGCCTCTGTAGGTCCGGGGAGGAAACACTACCCCTCCTGAGGTCAGGCAGAGGTTCCCTCCCTCTTGAATCTAAGGTTTGTATACACCAATCGCACTCACCGGGGCTCTGGGGCCGCGATTTCGCCATGACGTACTGGGTACGTCATGGGTCCTTAAGTACCAGGTCGCCATGACGTACCCAGTACGTCATAGGTCGCTAAGGGGTTAAAGCCTGCAAGGACCGTGAATGTATGGTTACGGACGTAAGACTGGAGGTGTCCTTTGGGGAACCTCTGGTATCGCCCCACCAGGGGACTGAAGGAGGGGTGAACCTAGGTGACGCGCTCACTAAAACTCAGCGCCGGGAAGTTCGGAAATTAGTGCAGTGGAACATGGATGTGTTGTCAGAGCTGCCTGGACGTACTTCAGTTATACAAAATGACAGTCACCGAGCCTTGGGTAAAGGTGCGTATGAAACTGTACCGGGTGCCAGAGGCCTGGAGACAGGCCATTGCAGACGAGGTGAAACAGATGCTTAGACTAGGGGTGATCAAGAAATCTAAGAGTGACTGGGCTAGTCCCATTGTGCTGATTCCAAAACCCGACGGATCACTGCGGTTCTGCAACGATTTCCAGCGTTTGAATGAGGTTTCAAAGTTCGACCTTTACCCAATATCCCGGGTGGACGAACCGATTGAAAGGTTGGGAAAGGCTCAATACTTCACAATACTCGACCTTACAGCTCGACCTCGACAGTCGGCCAAGATAAAAACGGTTTTAATAACACCGGATGGAATCGACCACTGTGTTGTCTTGCCCTTTGGACTACATGGAGACCCGGCTACTTTCCAAAGCCTGATGGACATAGTGTTGGAGCCCCACCACAAGTACGCATCTGCTTATTTAGATGATACCATCATCTGTAGTACAGATTGGTAGGCCCACTTGTCTCAGGTTCAGGCAGTAGTGGACACACTCCGGTCGGCAGAATTAACAGCTAATCAAAAAAAATGTACAGTTGGTCTGGAGGAAGCCCGGTACTTGGGGTATGTGATTAGCCGCGGAGTTATCAAGCCTCAAGTGAATAAGATTGAGGTCATCCAAAAGTGGCCCAGGTCAGTGTCCACTAAGCAGGTGAGAGCGTTCCTCGGCATCATCGGGTACTACCGTCAGTTCGTACTGGACTTTGGCGGGAAAACGGTGGCTCTAACTGATCTGTTGAGGGGGAAGAAGTCGGCCATGGTACGCTGGAACGCTCAAGCTGAGGAAGCGTTTCAGTCCATGAAATCGGCATTGTGCGGAGAACCAGTCCTCATTAACCCCGATTTTGACAAAACCTTTATTGTGCAAACGGATGCCTCCGAGGCGGGTTTAGGTGCTGTCCGCTCGCGAAAGGTGAACGAAGCTTCACATCTGGTCACCTATTTGAGCAGAAAACTTACCCCGGCGGAGAAAAATTATAGCGTAGTGGAGAAGGAGTGCTTGGCTATTAAATGGGCCTTGGAGTCCCTACGCTATTATTTGCTTGGGCGTCAGTTTAGTGACGGACCATGCACCCCTTGTCTGGATGAGGAATGTGGAAGAGTGGAATGCTCGGGTCACCCGGTGGTTCCTGTCCCTTCAGAACTTTAGTTTTATGGTGGAACATCGGGCTGGGACATCGCAAGGCAATGTGGATGCCCTGTCGTGGGCGACCTGTATGGTGGCAAATGTTCAACCCCACAAGTTTGAACAAAGGGGGGGGGGTTATGTGAGGTAGTAGGGAGACTCATATGTGAAGGACAGTATGTATCCCACAGGATGCACACAGAAACATAAGAGTACTGGACAGTGGTCAGTCCACTCTCTCCGGGCCGAGTTTTGGATACGGCTCATGACCACTGATTTCATTTAAAAGTTCCTGCAAAGGTTTGAGAGGGGCAGAGTTTTTTTTGTTGCAGAGCAGGGATCTTGGTGTACGCCAGCCTTGTGTGGAGCTTGAACACAGGTCTGTGGATTCTGCTGTCACATTGTGGAGTGACCCGGCGGTGCCGTCTCCCATGGTAACCAGTATCGTCTGTCTGCTATTATATTCGAACTGTGTGGACCCCAGCTGCAACCCGGAGAACATCTGTGGTTACCTGTTGTTTCCAAGTGCTGAAGCAAAAGCCGTGTAAGTTGGACTGTACTGGGTCACTGCCTCTTTATTGCCCTGTGAGAATCCCGCAATGTTACACAACATTAAATCTCATTTGCTAAGTATCTGCCCATTCTGACATCTTATCCAGATCATTTTGTAATATTGTACTATCAAGGTCAGTTTTTAATATCCTACATAGTTTGGTGTCGTCAGCAAAGACTGACACTTAACTATCAATCCCATCCACCAGGTCATTAATAAAACGATTAAAAAGAATCGGTCCCTGCGGTACTCCACTGCTGACTATAGCATATTTAGAGAATATTCCATTTATGATGACTCTTTGTTTCCTATCTTTTAGCCAATTCCTTAACCATTTGCATATACTTTCCGCTATTCCCTGCTTCTAGATCTTCAGTATAAGGCTATTATGCGGTACAGTATCAAATGCCTTTGCAAAGTCCAAATAAATCACATCAGCTGCATTACCAATATCCAGATTTGAACTTACCTCCTCATAGAACCCCAACATGTTGGTTAGACACTACTTATCGTTCATGAATCCATGCTGCCTGCCAGTTATTATATTATTTTCTGCAATATATTTTTGCATGTCATCCCTTAAAATGCCCTAAAAAAATTTTGCACACTGGGGGGCGGGGCCTGGCTGGACATGTGAGCGGCTGCACAGTGTGAGAGCTCCGGATGACTCACCCTGCATTTATATCCACTGGGCCTCACAGTTCCTGAATTTTCACCGGTTCCGGTCGGGTCACCTTCCGGTGCTGCAGAGATGGCCGGGGAAACAAATAAGAAGCAAAGGGAGGCAACGGTGGGAGCCAGCAGAGGAATTCAAGATGGCGCTGACATACAGGCTGCAAACAACAGGCCAGAAAGGCAGGCAGCTCTGAGTGCAGCAGAAAAGCTGGCAGGCTTTGCCAGAACCCCAAGTAAGATCCCAGTGAGACCGGAGGGCTGGGGGGAGGCCACTACAGCACCAGGCAGTAGATTTTCGGTGCTTGATGATAATGGAGCAGATTCCAGGGAGGATAATGTGGAAGTGAACACTAACACAGAAGTGCCAGCAGAGGGAGCCATTGTACTTAAAGAGATACCCCATCCAGGCAGTGAAGCTGTAAATCCTAGCATCACAGAACATACATTGCGAGATGTATTTATGGCTGTGACGCAATATGGCTCTGGTCTCACCTCCCTGGGAACCCAGATGGGACAGATCAAAGAGGAACTGTCATTTATGCACCAGAACATGCAAAGAGTGAGTGACAGGGTGTCAGCAGCGGAGGGTAGAATCAGTGATATGGAGGATGGCTTTCACCAGGTAACACGTGACACTCGCAAAAATGACCAACAAATATTAATTCTGCAAGCTAAAGCAGATGATTTGGAGAACAGGCTCCGACGGAATAATGTCAGTTATTGGGGTCCCAGAAAAAACTGAGGTTAATAACCCCACAGAGTTCTTGGAGGACTGGCTGCGTAAATTATTTGCATCAGATGGACTGACCCCACTCTTTGCAGTGGAGATAGCACATAGGGCCCCCACTAGACCATTACCACCTGGAGCTCCTCCACGGCCGGTTCTGATAAAGTTGCTACATTACAGAGACCGAGATGCCATTTTGAAAGCAGCACGCACTAAAGGGAAAGTAAGTTACTGATAATGGCAGTGACGTCTCCTTTTTTCTGGATTATTCCATCGAGGTCTCCAAACAGCGGGCTCAATTTGGCGATGTAAAGAGGCAATTGCGGAATCTCCAAATTCCATATTCCATGATCTATCCAGCAAAGTTGAGAGTGGCAACATTGGGAGAAACCTCGTTCTTCGAACATCCAAAAGATGCGCTTCGTTGGATTGACAAAAAAAAAAAAGAATTGGTTGTTATTTAACCCTAGAACGCGCAAGAATAACAATCTACCATAGAAAACAAATGACCTAGCAGGCCTGCGAGGCCCCAGGTATGCGTTCTAGGGTTAAGAGTATTTGACATCGGTGGTTGCCGGTAGTACGTTTTTGTTTTTTTTCAAAAAAGATGATTATCCACGGCCCAGTGGAACTTTACTGTAATATTGTGTACTGTATCTGGTTAAAACAAAGGGTGAAGATCAGTGCGGTAGACTGCTTTTGGTTTAAAAAAAGTTTTAAAAAGAAATAAAAAGTTAATGTGGATGCTATGTGCACAGTTGCATCATGGACTGGTGTCCTCGCCCGTCTGTCATTTTCAGATGGCACTCTCTAATGCTATTTGTGGGGTTTATTTTTTTTGTTCTCTTTTTGCGGGGTGGGAGGGCTTTTCACATCTTTTTATTTGATTTAGGTGCTAATGTAATGGTAATCTTATCTTCATACTGCAATCTGGGATGAGCAGGTGGATTTTCATGCATTTATATGTCATTACGGTTCAGATACGGCCATGCATTAGGGGGGGACAGAGCAGGGAGGTATTCAACTACTTCATTTACCTTACAGTAAGATGAGCAAAAAAGTTAATATACAGTCATATGAAAATGTTTGGGCACCCCTATTAATGTTAAATTTTTTTCTTTATAACAATTTGGAGTTTTGCAACAGCTATTTCAGTTTCATATATCTAATAACTGATGGACTGAGTAATATTTCTGGATTGAAATGAGGTTTATTGTACTAACAGAATGTACAATCCGCATTTAAACAAAATTTGACTGTTGCAAAAGTATGGGCACCCTTATCAATTTCTTGATTTGAACACTCCTAACTACTTTTTACTGACTTACTAAAGCACTAAATTGGTTTTGTAACCTCATTGAGCTTTGAACTTTTTAGGCAGGTGTATCCAATCATGAGAAAAGGTATTTAAGGTGGCCACTTGCAAGTTATTCTCCTATTTGAATCTCCTATGAAGAGTGGCATCATGGGCTCCTCAAAACAACTCTCAAATGATCTGAAAACAAAGATTATTCAACATAGTTGTTAAGGGGAAGGATACAAAAAGTTGTCTCAGAAATTTAAACTGTCAGTTTCCACTGTGAGGAACATAGTAAGGAAATGGAAGAACACAGGTACAGTTCTTGCTACGCCCAGAAGTGGCAGACCAAGAAAAATATCAGAAAGGCAGAGAAGAAGAATGGTGAGAACAGTCAAGGACAATCCACAGACCACCTCCAAAGACCTGCAGCATCATCTTGCTGCAGATAGTGTCAATGTGCACTATACAGCGCACGTTGCACAAGGAGAAGCTGTATGGGAGAGTGATGCGAAAGAAGCCATTTCTGCAAGCACGCCACAAACAGAGTCGCCTGAGGTATGCAAAAGCACATTTAGACAAGCCAGTTACATGTTGGAAGAAGGTCCTGTGGACTGATGAAACAAAGATTGAGTTGTTTGGTCATACAAAAAGGCGTTCTGTATGGAGGCAAAAAAACACGGCATTCCAAGAAAAGCACTTGATACCCACAGTAAAATTTGGTGGAGGTTCCATCATGCTTTGGGGCTGTGTGGCCAATGCCAGCATCGGGAATCTTGTTAAAGTTGAGGGTCGCATGGATTCAACTCAGTATCAGCAGATTCTTGACAATAATGTGCAAGAATCAGTGACAAAGTTGAAGTTATGCAGGGGATGGATATTTCAGCAAGACAATGATCCAAAACACCGCTCCAAATCTACTCAGGCATTCATGCAGAGGAACAATTACAATGTTCTGGAATGGCCATCTCAGTCCCCAGACCTGAATATCATTGAAAATCTGTGGGATGATTTGAAGCGTGCTGTCCATGCTCGGCGACCATCAAACTTAACTGAACTGGAATTGTTTTGTAAACAGTAATGGTCAAATATACCTTCATCCAGGATCCAGGAACTCATTAAAAGCTACAGGAAGCGACTAGAGGCTGTTATTTTTGCAAAAGGAGGATCTACAAAATATTAATGTCACTTTTATGTTGAGGTGCCCATACTTTTGTACCGGTCAAATTTTGTTTAAATGCGGATTGCACATTTTCTGTTAGTACAATAAACCTCATTTCAATCCAGAAATATTACTCAGTCCATCAGTTATTAGATATATGAAACTGAAATAGCTGTTGCAAAAACCCAAATTGTTATAAAGAAAAAAGATTAACATTAATAGGGGTGCCCAAACTTTTTCATATGACTGTATTATCCTGGAATGTGAGGGGTCACTACTAAAAGAGCACCACCGATGGAGTTTGCTTGCACACGGTCCCCGGCGATTATTTGTTTGCAGGAAACACATTTAGAAAAAGGGAAAACGGGTTTGATAAATAGGGCATGGGTAGGATCTAGCTTTCACTCCGCTTTCTCCAGCTATGCCAGAAGAATAAGTATTCTAGTCCATAACTCTATACCATTTGAATTGATAACATCCCAGGTGGACGGGGAGGGTAGAATGGTGGCACTTCATTGTAAACTAATGGCTAAAGAGATAATACTGATTGGAGTTTATATTCCCCCACCCTTTAACACTAATGGTCATGTCACACACAACAAAAGCGACGTCGCTGCTAAGTCACCATTTTCTGTGACGTAGCAATGACCTTGCTAGCGATGTCGCCATGTGTGACATCCAGCAACGACCTGGCCCCTGCTGTGAGGTCGCCGGTTGTTGCTGAATGTCCTGGACCATTTTTTGGTCGTTGCTCTCCCGCTGTGAAGCACACATCGCTGTGTGTGACAGCGAGAGAGCAACGAACTGAATGTGCAGGGAGCCGGCGTCTGCGGACGCTGGTAAGCAAGGTAAATATCAGGTAACCAAGCAAAGGCTTGGTTACCCGATATTTACCTTAGTTACCAGCATCCGCAGCTTCTTGAAGCCGGCTGCCTGCTCCCTGCACACGTAGCCAAGGTACACATCGGGTAACTATAAGCAAAGCGGTTTGCTTATTAACCCGATGTGTACTCTAACTACGAGTGCAGGGAGCCAGCGCTAAGCGGTGTGCGCTGGTAACTAAGGTAAATATCGGGTAACCAAGCGAAGCACTTTGCTTGGTTACCCGATATTTACCTTAGTTACCAAGCGCAGCATCACTTCCACGCGTCGCTGCTGGCTGGGGGCTGGTCACTGGTGAGATCTGCCTGTTTGACAGCTCACTAGCGACTATGTAACGACGCAGCAGCGATCCTGATAAGGTCAGATCGTCGTCGTGATCGCTGCTGCGTCGCTACGTGTGACCTAGGCTTAAGGTGCTGGAGATGATAGCAGCATTTGTGGATAAGATACCGAATGTGCCAGTAATATGTGTAGGGGACTTTAATAACATTATACATCCATATTGGGATAAACTTAGACCAGGGACGGCAATGGCGGATGCTCATCAGTCGAATTTCAGGGCGCTTATACAGGAGATGTCGCTAGTTGATATGTGGCGTCATAGGAACCCAGGGGAAAGGCAGTTTTCCTGTTACTCTAAAACACAATACATTATCGCGAATTGATATGGCTCTGGGCACGGGAATCATCCTTTCGGCGATAGAGAATGTGGAGTACTTGCCTAGACTTATGGGATCACTCACCATTATTAATTACTATCAATTGTTCTTCTAGATCTCCGTTAAATATCACTGTGGTCCATGAATGCTTTCTCGCTTCAGGTTATTGACTTGGAGTCAATTGGGATCTCGCTGAACAGGTTTTTTGAGGAGAATGAGGGATCTGTCACGCAGTGTTTTTTGGGATTCTAGGAAGGCCTGCCTAAGGGGAAATTTAATACAAGCCATTAATTGAGCCAAAAACAAAACTGAGCAGTTTGGGGGTTTTCCTCAGGGATAGAGTGAGCACCACAGAAAAACAGTTTGTCTTGACGGGAGCAGAGGAGGACTTGCGGGAGTGCAAGAGGGCACAGACTGCATATAATACCCATGTTATGGAAAAGGCCAAAAATAAGAGATTATTTGCTAGGCAACGGTATTTTGAAGAAGGGGAGAAAGCAAGACATTTGTTGGCTCTTATAGCAAAGGCTCAGAGTTTAACAGCATTTGTTGGGGCTATAAAAGATATAACCGGTACAATCGTCTATAGCCCACCAGAGATCCTGTCAGTTTTTACAGATTTTTATAAAGATTTATAACACCAAAATGTCCTTCACTAAGGAACAGAGTAAGGCATATGTAGACGCAATACCAATCCCCACTCTTTCATAGACAGATCGGGCTTTCTTAAATGGTCCTATTACGCAGCAGAAATTACAATTAGCGGTGGAGTCAATGGCCAACAATAAATCCCTGGGTTTGGATGGTCTCCCCATGGAGGTTTATAAGAAATTTGGGGGGGGGTTTGCTACCACAACTACTGACTACCCTTGAGAAAGCTTCTGAGGAGGGAACATTACCTAGATCTATGAAGGAGGCGGTGATAGTTGTAATCCCGAAGCCGGGCAAAGATCCTCTATTACCAGACTCATATCGGCCTATTTCGTTGCTGACCACTCATATCAAAATTATTGCGAAAGTCTTTGCCTCTAGACTTCGTAAGGTAATAACAAAGGTGATACATAGGGACCAGTCGGGATTTATGCCTGCGAGATTTACTGCGACGAACATCAGGTGACTGTTCCTCAATTTGCAATTACCAGTGGATAATCCGGGTGACAGGGTCATATGTTCGTTGGATGCGGCCAAGGCATTCGACTCAATAGAATGGGAGTAATTGTGGGAGGTTATGAACAAATTTGGTCTGGGCACACATTTTATCTCGTGAGTTAAAATGTTATATGATAATCCGTTGGCTAGAATGAGAGTGAATGGTGGTTTGTCAGTCCCCTTTGAGTTACATCGAGGCATGCAGCAGGGATGCCCGTTATCTCCGATGCTATTCGCTTTGGCCATAGAGCCTCTTGCCATACTAATTAGAGCACATACGGGGGTTCAAGAGGGGACAGACTGAGGAGAAAATAGCCTTGTACGCAGACGACACACTACTATTCCTGGCAGAGGCCTCGTCCCTAAAGTTGGCGATGGAGGTTATTAGTGATTTTGGTAGCTACTCAGGACTAAGGGGCACTTTGCACGCTGCGACATCGCAGGTGCGATGTCGGTAGGGTCAAATAGAAAATGACGTAGTTCCGGCATCGCATGCGACGTCGTAGTGTGTAAAGGCTCGATGATACGATTAACGAGCGCAAAAGCGTCGTAATCGTATCATCGGTGCAGCATCGGCGTAATCCATGATTACGCTGACGCGACGGTCCGATGTTGTTCCTCGCTCCTGCGGCAGCACACATCACTGTGTGTGAAGCCGCAGGAGCGAGGAACATCTCCTACCGGCGTCACTGCGGCTTCCGTAGGACATGCGGAAGGAAGGAGGTGGGCGGGATGTTTACATCCCGCTCATCTCCGCCCCTCCGCTCCTATTGGCCGCCTGCCGTGTGACGTCGCAGTGACGCTGCACGACCCGCCCCCTTAATAAGGAGGCGGGTCGCCGGCCAGAGCGACGGTCGCAGGACAGGCGAGTCCATGTGAACCTGCCGTAGCGATAATGTTCGCTACGGCAGCTATCACAAGGATATCGCAGTTGCGACGGGGGCTGGCACTATCGCGCTCGGCATCGCAGCATCGGCCTGCGATGTCGCAGCGTGCAAAGTGCCCCTCAGGATTAACTGGAAGTAGTCAATGCTGTCAGTTGACAGGAACAAAGATAATGAGCACATTTATATAGCATCGGGTCTGCAAATTGTTTCGGAGTTCAAATACCTTGGTATTAATGTAACAAGGAAGGTGGGCGATTACGAACAATTTTCCCGGTCTTAGAAAAATTCCAGTTGAAGCTAAACACATGGGTAAAGTTACCGTTGTCAGTAGTAGGAAGAACTAACTTAAAATGATTTGGATGCCACAATTATTGTATATGTTATACAACTCCCCAGTGTGGATACCACAAAGGTACTTCTACAAAATTAATGGTTTGTTCAGGGAATTGATTTGGGGGAAAACAATCACCACGAATTAAACTGGAAGAACTGCAGAGAGGAAAAAGGGAAGGGGGGGGGGGGGGGCTGGCAGCGCCAAATCCCTGGGCATATTTTATACCAGCTCAATTGCAGCATATTAGAGGGTGGAATGACCTGGGAGGGGTGGGGGGGGCACAAAAATTACTGCTGCAGGATTTTCTGGAGTCAGGGGGACCTGTATGGAGCACTGAAAGCATGAATATTTGCACTAAGGGGGGAGGGAATGCTGACACTCTTGTTGATCCATAAATTGTGGTGGAAGTTAAGACTTCTGCAGAATATTAAAGGTATTTCAAGGTTTACTTCGGATTCCAAATTTGTATAAATTGCAAGGATTCAGTATGTAGATGAGGAGGGGGATTCGTGGATTTGCTCAGATATTGGAGGAGAATGGAGAGTTGAAGGAATTCATACAGCTGCAGGGGGAGTTCGATCTACCTAAGCAGGCGTTTTATAGATATTTACAATTACGACATGCATGGCGAGCAGAGGGTATGCAACTGGAACAGGGGATCCCACAAAATAGGGTTATAAATAGAATAGCCAGGGTCGAAGGGTCAGGGGTCTAATTTCGGTAATCTACTGTATGTTGCTGGACTTGCTGCTTTCAAAGTCTCCATCGATGTCCAAGGGAAAATGGGAGGGGGCAATAGGTCCTATTGAAGATGGTTAGTGGACGGAAATTTTAGAGAGCGTGCCGGACTTAGGGGTACTTCTCACATAGCGAGATCGCTGCTGAGTCACTGTTTTTGTGACGCACCAGTGACCTCATTAGCGATCTCGTTATGTGTGACACTGAGCAGCGATCTGGCCCCTGCTGTGAAATCGCTGCTCATTACACACAGTGCTGGTTCATTTTTTGCTCGTTGCTCTCCCGCTGTGAAGCACACATCGCTGTGTTTGACAGCGAGAGAGCAACGATCTGAATGTGCAGGGAGCCGGCATCTGGCAGCTGCGGACGCTGGTAACCATGGTAAACATCGGGTAACCAAGCGAAGTGCTTTGCTTGGTTACCCGGTATTTACCTTAGTTACTAGCGTCCGCCGCTCTCTGGCTGCCAGTGCCGGCTCCCTGCTCCCTGCACACGTAGCCAGAGTACACATCTTTCCTTAACCAAGAATCAGCAAAAACATTAGTGCATGCCCTCATCATCTCCCGCCTCGACTACTGCAACCTCCTGCTCTCTGGCCTCCCTTCCAACACTCTTGCACCCCTCCAATCTATCCTAAACTCTGCGGCCCGCTTAATCCACCTCTCTCCTCGCTATTCCCCAGCCTCGCCACTCTGCCAATCCCTTCACTGGCTTCCCATCACCCAACGACTCCAGATCAAAACATTAACCATGACATACAAAGCCATCCACAACCTGTCTCCACCTTACATCTGTGACCTAGTCTCCCGGTGCCTACCTGCACGCAACCTTAGATCCTCACAAGATCTCCTTCTCTACTCCTCTCTTATCTCTTCTTCCCACAATCGCGTACAAGATTTCTCCCAAGCCTCCCCCATACTCTGGAACGCTCTACCTCAGCATATTAGACTCTCCCCTACCGTGGAAAGCTTCAAAAGGAACCTCAAGACCCACCTCTTCCAACAAGCCTACAACCTACAATAGCCCTCAGTCCAGTACACCACTGCACAACCAGCTCTGTCCTCACCTATTGTACCATCACCCATTCCCTGTAAAAGGTGAGCCCTCGCGGGCAGGGACCTCTCTCCTCCTATACCAGTCTGTTTTGTACTGTTAATGATTGTTGTACGTATACCCTCTTTCACTTGTAAAGCGCCATGGAATAAATGGCGCTATTATAATAATAAATAATATTAATAATCAAAGCGGTTTGCTTATTAACCCCATGTGTACTCTGGCTATGAGTGCAGGGAGCCAGCGCTAAGCGGTGTGCGCTGGTAACCAAGGTAAATATCGGGTAACCAAGCAAAGCATTTTGCTTAGTTACCCGATATTTACCTTAGTTACCAAGCATAGCATCGCTTCCACGTGTCGCTGGGGGCTGGTCACTGGTCGCTGGTGAGATCTGCCTGATTGACAGCTCACCAGCAACCATGTAGCGATGCACCAGCGATCCTAACCAGGTCAGATCGCTGGTGGAATCGCTGGAGCGTCGCTAAAGTGTGACAATACCCTTATCCTTGAGTGAATCTCACCGTTATTCACAGATACTATTGTTACATCAAAAATATAGAACTCCAAAATGTTTGTATGATATTGGACTCAGAGGTAACTGAGTTACTCAGACTCAGTAAGACTCAGTATGCAGATCTTATTCATATGATGTAGTCCTGTCCTAGGCTTGACAGTTTCTGGGAAGAAGTAGTAGATATCATTAACAAAGTCTATGTGGGGGGGATAGTTTGTTCACCTTTGGTATGTGTGCTGGGATATGTTGAAGTCCTAATGACAGATGAGTATGGCAAAACAGCAGTGGCTAGAATGCTCTATATGGCTAGAAAGCTGATAGCACAGCACTGGTTAGATGATCAGACTCCCTCAATTCAGGAATATATTAGTAAGGTCAATTGGATGATTAATATGGAAAAAGCAGTTTACATGAAAAGAGGTTGTACTGCAAAATTTGAAAAAGGTCTGGGCGGCCTGGATAGATAGTTTGGGCCTGGCTTTCAGAGACTTACAGAGGTTCTGTTTGGGTCTCATATGTACAATTTTATTGAATTAAAAATAATTTTTACTTAATTGTAGTGCATTTAGAAACCCTTCTATATACCTTTTTTTTTTTTTTTTTTTTTTTTTAAAAGAAATCTGATTTTGATGTCATATATTAAAGTGTTTATATTTGCTAAGTTGGGGGATAACTGGGGGGGAGGGGTGGGGTAAGGGTCACTGCGATCCCCAGGGCTGTTATACTTGTTTTGTTGGAAAAGTTCAAATAAAAAATATTTGATTAAAAAAAAAAAAAATTTGCACACTGATGTCAGACTTACTGGAAGATAATTGCCTGGATCTACCCTCTTACCTTTCTTAAATATCGGTACCATATCAGCAATCCTCCATTCCTTAGGCACCAACCCTGTTACAAGAGAGTCTAAGAAGATGATATAAAGTGGTCTGTCAATTACTGAGCTCAATTCTCTCAATATTCGTGGATGAATGCCATCTGGCCCGGGGGATTTGTCTATGCTTAATTCATTCAGATGCAGAGGTACTTCTTCTGGTAAATTAATATCAGGTGGTGAACTTTGATTTTTGACATGTTGAATGGTCCCTGGAACAGTCAGTTCCTTGGTGAACACAGATGAGAAGTGCCTGTTTAATATCTCAGCGTTTTTTTGTCCTCTAACTTATTACACAGGTCTGCGACTAAAAAGCTGTTTGATTATTTTCATCTAATTTCCATGTATTTTGGTGTGCTGAAAATGAAAAAAATATTGAAAAATATCCTGGACGTCAGGATTTGCCACAAAATGCAAAATTCTCTTCAAATTTAGTAAATTTTTCATATGTTTTTTTTTTTAGGGTTTTGAAAGTCATAATTACTATTAATTAATTCACATCACTGAATTGAAGATATACAATGCCAAAAAAATATAACTTTCAAAGAACAGAACTTTCAGAGTGAGCTAATGAAACTAGCATCAACATTTTGCAAGCTGAACGAGTGGGCTCTGACATGCCCGGGCTTGTTTCAATTGTTTTATCTTTGTTCTCGCCTGTTCACACTTTTTAATCTCAGTTCGTGTTAGCTATTAAACAGTGTTTCCCAAAATTAGCATTATGGCTCAGCGGAAGTGTATTAATTCGCTTGACAGTTTGTTACATTTGTGGTGAATATACAGTGTTGAAGCATCAGCTGAATATTACAGACTTTGTGAAAAAAGTATACTTCACATATTTCTGACTAAAGCTTGGAGATCAAGATAAAGCTTAGGCGCCTCAAAGTGTGCAAACGGTGTGTTGAGGACCTCCGAAATTGGTTCAAGGGTAAGAAAAAGCTTTCCGTTATGGGTTTCTTATGGTATGGCGAGAGCAAAAGAACCATAGTGACGATTGTTCATTTTGATCATGCGATGTGAAAGGGTATAATTCAAAATGGAAGCATTCCATTTCATACCCCAATATTCACTCAGCAATTCGTCCCATCCCCCACAGCACAAATATACCAGTACCCAAGGCCCCTGCTACCTTGGAAGAGATAACTATGTCCGATGAAGGTGGAGTCATACCTGAACCAGATGAATCAAGTTCTGAAAATCGATGAACTCGAACGATTTGCTTAAAGTTCGGCAGTTCGAGTTACGTTCGAGAACGGTTCGATTACCAAAAGCGTGGCTTTTCACAGTAAGGCTATGTGCGCACGTTGCGTATCTGCATGCGTCCTGCGTCCCTAGCACAATCCCTCTGTCTTTCCTACTCACGGATCATGGCTGTCAGAAATCTCCGGCGGCTTTTCCTCTTTTGAAAATGGCTGCCGCTTCATTATTCAATCAAGTATTCCCTGCCTTCCCCGCCCACCGGCGCCCATGATTGGTTGCAGTCAGACACGCCACCACGATGAGTGACAGCTGTCTCACTGCAACCAATCACAGCCGCCGGCAGGTGGGTCTATATCGTGCAGTAAAATAAATAAATAATAAAAAAAACAAAAATGCGGTTCCCCCCAATTTGGATACCAGCCAGGATAAAGCCACACGGCTGGAGGCTGGTATTGTCAGGATGGGGAGCACCACGTTATGGGGAGCCCACCACCCTAACAATATCACCCAGCAGCCGCCCGGAATTGTCGCATCCATTAGATGAGACAGTCCCGGGACTCTACCCTGCTCATCCCGAATTGCCCTGGTGCGGTGGCAATTAGGGTAATAACGGGGTTAGTCATGACAAGCGTCTCCCCGAGACACCTTCCATGATTAACCTGTAAGTGAAAGTAAAGAAACACACACACCGAAAAATCCTTTATTTGGAATAAAAGACAAAACAACACCTCATTTACCTCTTTATTAATCCCCAAACAACAATCCAGGACCGAAGTAATCCATACGACGCTTTCAGCTCTGCTACATGAAGATGACAGGGAGCGCTCTGTGTCCTCTCCACGCAGCACCTGAAGTGAGTCGTGCTGCCACCGGAGACTTCACTCTGCAATGCAAAGGTCAAGATAACCAAATCTTCCTTTGTTTCTCATTAGAGACAGTGGCTTTTTATGGGTAGAGCTACTGCCTAGTGAGCATTAGTTCACGAGTTCAAGTCCCGGCCGCCCCGGTAAAGAATTGAATTTATTTTTAATTTTAAATAAGTATTATTTATAATTATAATTTAATTTACTTTAATTATGCACTGAGGGGAGGAGCCGGACATCAGCTGTGAGCCGCGGGCCACACCTCTAAAATCGGAGCAGTTCACGGAATGAGGCTGCATTGCTCTCTCTTTCTCTCTCGCTTTCTCTCTCCCTCTTTCAAACCTGGCGATGATCAGCTGATGCGGTCACCTAACGGAATCAGCTTTCACTAAGTCGAGCGGTGAGACCGGCTTTTTACCGCCCGGCCGGCTAAACTATCAGCTGCTGCTGTCGGACAGGAGTCTGCACAGAAGTGTGTAGTTTGTTTGTTTGTTTTTTTTGCACTGATGCATCAGCTGATTGTATAAAAGCTGTTTATACAATCAGCTGCTGTGTTATGTGATTCAGGCCCTTCAACCTGACACATCATCTGATCGCTTTGCCTTCCAGCAAACCATTCAGATGATATTGGATCCAGATTGGATGGTGCGGGACCCTTGACCCGGGATTACTGCGGAGGGGGGTTCTTTATTTCAATAAAGATGGAGTCACTAATTGTGTTGGGTTTTATTTCTAATAAAAAAAACAACACACAGAAAAATATTTTTATCTGTACTAGAAATTCCTGGTGGCCATGTCTAATATTGGTGTGACACCATGAATTTTCGGCTTAGGGCCAGTTGATAATATACACCTAGCCCTAACCCCATTATTACCCAGCGAGCCACCCATCACCAGGGTAGCTGGAAGAGTTGGATACAGCGCCAGAAGATGGCGCTTCTATGAAAGCGCCATTTTCTAGGGCAGCTGCGGACTGCAATTCGCAGCAGGGGTGCCCAGAAAGCTTGGGCACCCTGTGCTGCGGATTCCAATCCCCAGCTGCCTAGTTGTACCTGACTGGACACAAAAATTGGGCGAAACCCACGTCCTTTTTTTATTTTTTTTTAATTACAGTTTGGTCCAGAAATATTTGGACAGTGACACAATTTTCGCGAGTTGGGCTCTGCATGCCACCACATTGGATTTGAAATGAAACCTCTACAACAGAATTCAAGTGCAGATTGTAACGTTTAATTTGAAGGTTTGAACAAAAATATCTGATAGAAATTGTAGAAATTGTACACATTTCTTTACAAACACTACACATTTTAGGAGATCAAAAGTAATTGGACAAATAAACCAAACCCAAACAAAATATTTTTATTTTCAATATTTTGTTGCGAATCCTTTGGAGGCAATCACTGCCTTAAGTCTGGAACCCATGGACATCACCAAACGCTGGGTTTCCTCCTTCTTAATGCTTTGCCAGGCCTTTACAGCCGCAGCCTTCAGGTCTTGCTTGTTTGTGGGTCTTTCCGTCTTAAGTCTGGATTTGAGCAAGTGAAATGCATGCTCAATTGGGTTAAGATCTGGTGATTGACTTGGCCATTGCAGAATATTCCACTTTTTTGCACTCATGAACTCCTGGGTAGCTTTGGCTATATGCTTGGGGTCATTGTCCATCTGTACTATGAAGCGCCGTCCGATCAACTTTGCGGCATTTGGCTGAATCTGGGCTGAAAGTATATCCCTGTACACTTCAGAATTCATCCGGCTACTTTTGTCTGCTGTTATGTCATCAATAAACACAAGTGACCCAGTGCCATTGAAAGCCATGCATGCCCATGCCATCACGTTGCCTCCACCATGTTTTACAGAGGATGTGGTGTGCCTTGGATCATGTGCCGTTCCCTTTCTTCTCCAAACTTTTTTCTTCCCATCATTCTGGTACAGGTTGATTTTGGTCTCATCTGTCCATAGAATACTTTTCCAGAACTGAGCTGGCTTCATGAGGTGTTTTTCAGCAAATTTAACTCTGGCCTGTCTATTTTTGGAATTGATGAATGGTTTGCATTTAGATGGGAACCCTTTGTATTTACTTTCATGGAGTCTTCTCTTTACTGTTGACTTAGAGACAGATACACCTACTTCACTGAGAGTGTTCTGGACTTCAGTTGATGTTGTGAACGTGTTCTTCTTCACCAAAGAAAGTATGCGGCGATCATCCACCACTGTTGTCATCCGTGGACGCCCAGGCCTTTTTCAGTTCCCAAGCTCACCAGTCAATTCCTTTTTTTCTCAGAATGTACTCGACTGTTGATTTTGCTACTCCAAGCATGTCTGCTATCTCTCTGATGGATTTTTTCTTTTTTTTCATCCTCAGGATGTTCTGCTTCACCTCAATTGAGAGTTCCTTAGACCGCATGTTGTCTGGTCACAGCAACAGCTTCCAAATGCAAAACCACACACCTGTAATCAACCCCAGACCTTTTAACTACTTCATTGATTACAGGTTAACGAGGGAGATGCCTTCAGAGTTAATTGCAGCCCTTAGAGTCCCTTGTCCAATTACTTTTGGTCCCTTGAAAAAGAGGAGGCTATGCATTACAGAGCTATGATTCCTAAACCCTTTCTCCGATTTGGATGTGAAAACTCTCATATTGCAGCTAGGAGTGTGCACTTTCAGCCCATATTATATATATAATTGTATTTCTGAACATGTTTTTGTAAACCGCTAAAATAACAAAACTTGTGTCACTGTCCAAATATTTCTGGCCCTGAATGTATGTCATGAAATTCATGAAAAAAAAAAAAAAAGGGGCTTCTTTATATTTTTGGTTCCCAGCCGGGTACAAATAGGCAGCTGGGGGTTGGGGGCAGCCCATAGCTGCCTGCTTTACCTGGCTAGCATACAAAAACATGACGAAGCCCACCCACGTAATGTTTTGGGGGGGGGCAAAAAACTCCTGCATACAGTCCTGGATGGAGTATGCTGAGCCTTGTAGTTCTGCAGCTGCTGTCTGCTGTCTGTCTGTATGCAGGAGAGCAGACAGCAGCTGCAGAACTACAAGGCTCAGCATGCTGCATCCAGGACTGTATGCTGGAGGGAGAGACAGGGGGAGCAGAACTACATGGCTCAGCATACTCCATTCACTAGTGTATGCAGGAGAGCAGACAGCAGCTGCAGAATGACAAGGCTCAGCATACTCCATCCAGGACTGTATGCAGGAGTTTTTTGCCCCCCCAAAAAAATGACGTGGGCTTCGCTGTATTTTTGTATGCTAGCCAGGTACAGCAGGCAGGTACGGCTGCCCCCAACCCCCAGCTGCCTATTTGTACCTATTTTGTTTTATTATTTTTTTAATTAGTTCACGAATTTGATGAAATAGTTAAAAAAAAAAAAAAAAAAAGACGTGGGCTTCGCCCAATTTTTGTGTCCAGCCAGGTACAACTAGGCAGCTGGGAATTGGAATCCACTGCACAGGTTGGCCTGAGCTTTCTGGGCCCCTCTGCTGCGAATTGCAGTCCGCAGCCTCCCCAGAAAATGGTGCTTTCATAGAAGCGCCATCATCTGGCGCTGTATCCAACTCTTCCAGCAGCCCTGAAGCCGGGTGGCTTGCTGGGTAATAATGGGTTAATACTAGCTTTGTTTTACTAGCTAGTATTAAGCTAAAGATTCTTAATGTCAGGCAAATTTGACCCGGCCATTAAGAATCTCCAATAAAGGGTTAAAAAAAAAAAAAAAAGTAAAAAATACTTTAATAGAAATAAATACACAGACACACTTAGAGACTCCATGTTTATTTACTCCCTCTCAGCCCTCCACGATCCATGGTCGCCTGTCTGCTTTCTTTTTCAACCCATGCAGCTCTGCTACATCAGACAGCACTGCATGGGAGGAAGGCGCTGCTGCTCCCGTGCAGTCTAATCACTCAGTGAGTGAGCAAAGACTGCGATCTGTAATCGGTGACGTCACCACTGCCACCGTTACTATAGCAATGGCAATCTCCGATCACGTGATTCCCGGTGCCGCTATTTACCGGCTGTGGCAGCCAGTCCCTGCATGTGGGCTGACTCTGTAAAGAGCGCCCTTATGCAGGAACGGGGAAGCCGACCATGTGCCAGAGCATCTCGCCGGTACACGGAGATGCTGTAACGAGCACCGCGTACCGGAGAGATGCACTGACAGGATCTAGCATGACGTCTAGCCATGTGACCAGTCTGTAGCCAATGAGATAACAGACTTGTGACTGTCACATGCTATTTTGACGTCACGGAAGGTCCTATCATCAGTGCTGTTACCGCGAGAACGCAACGATTATCGGAAGGAAAAGCGTCGGGAGACCGAGTGTAGGACGCGTCGCGGGGACCTGTAAGTGTAATGGCAATGTTTAACTGTATGTGTACATGTATAATGTGTTTTTATGTGTTTGTGTTTGCCTGCCATTGTTTTCAATGGGGTTCGAAGGAGTTCGTCAAACGTTCGTTGAACGGAGCCTCCGTTCCGCGAACCAAACTCGAACGCTAGGGGGGTGGCTCATCTCTAGTGAAGAGCAAGGTGAACGATTCCACCAGGACATTAAAGAGATGGAAAGAAGATACCAGGGAAGATGGAGCATTATAATGATGGCAGACTACTGTTGGACGCTTCAGAGAGACACTACAGATGCTAATCACAAGCGTAAATGTAGCCTCACAGGGAAGAAGAATGGATTTTAGTGTGTGTTAGTGAGCTCTTTGCAGTTAAAAAATGATTTTCATTTGTAATAAATTAATTTTATGAGTCTATTGTCAATTATTTTGAGGTATTGTCTTATTTAACATAGTTACTTAAATTGTCAGAAAACGTGATGTTCTATGACAAAACGGAGGTCATTTTCAGATTCAGCGCACTCAAAAACATACTGTAAAGATTACGTGGAATAACCAAAACAGCTTTCTAAAAAAAATTTTTTGCAGACCTGTGTATTTATTTCTAAAATGGCAGGGTTTAAACCTGCAATATTAGTAAAAAATGTACGGTATATACATATATAAATAAACATTTGCTTATTTACCTAATGTGTAACTCCGGCTACATGTGCAGGGAGCGGGGAGCCAGCACTGGCAGCGTGAGAGCGACGGACGCTGGTAACGAAGGTAAGTATCGGGTAACCAAGGAAAGGGCTTCCCTTGGTTACCCGATATTTACGTTGGTTACAGCTTACCGCCTGCTGCCAGACGCCGGCTCCCTGCACATTCAGATCATTGCTCTCTCGCTGTCACACACAGCGATGTGTGCTTCACAGCGGGAGAACAACGTCAAAAAAATGAACCACAGCTGTGTGTAACGAGCAGCGATCTCACAGCAGGGGCCAGATCGCTGCTCAGTGTTAGACAGAGCGAGATCGCTAATGAGGTTACTGCTGCGTCACAAAAACCGTGACTCAGCAGCGATCTCGATAGCGATCTTGCTATGTGTGAAGCACCCCTAACCTAGGGATGCCACAATACACCGGGCACTCCTGGCAGGTGCTTGGTGCACGTTACCTGGTCTGACCTTTGAATTTCGGGGGATCTCTTATTTGAAGTCTCCATGAGGCGCTCAATTCAAATGCTTGAAAAACAGCAGTGCAGGCTGAAGTTCCTTTCCACGAAAGAGCACTGACAGTAGTCATGTGTCGGTTGCGAACAATCTGACACAAAGATCCGTCTCCCTGCTGTGACTGACAGGAGCCGGATCCCAAGTGTGAGCCAATAAAATTTCTAAACGGCTCTTTTCGCCGCTGAAACCCACGCCCACCCGCGGCTAAACTCTGCGTACTCAACAATGTAATTGGTCACTTGTAAGTGGGTGGGGTTTAGCAGCGGGTGGGCGGGGTTTTGGCAGCGTTACTATAATCTTAAATATGTGTTCACCTGGGGTGAACACATATTTAATAGGTTGCCGAGAACGATCCAAATGAGCCGGCTCTTTTTGGTGAGCAGAGCCTTGGGAACCGGATCACCAAAAAGAGCCGGACTGCCCATCACTAACTGACAGCACTGATTTTAGCAAAGGGATCTTTTCTGGAGCATAAGTTCACAGTGCTCCCCTGGGCGCCCTCCAGAAAGATAAGATTGTCTTGGATGATTCAGGCAATTACGCCTGCACCATGGATAGTTACAAGATGCACTCTGAGCTTAATCCATACATTTTTTACTAATATTGCAGGTTTAAACCCTGCGATCTCAGAAATATATTTATCATCAAATTGTGAACCACAGCTATTAGCCGCCGGCCAGGGCTTTTCTTGCACACTTATAACCTATTTGTAGCTGTGATTTATTATCTTTTATGCGCATTTTTTACTTATTACTTGATTTTTATTTAGTTTGAGTATTTATAATTGTGTCTATTGAAAAAATAATTAAGGAAACAATTTTTTTTAAAAATTATATCTTTCCTTTTGGTCTATTAATTCTATTTTTACACAATATTATTTGATTTATAAAAACTTGGAGTGGCGCAGATTTTTATAAAATTCAATTTTATATCTTTATATTAACTTTCCCTTGGCAAATTAAGGGTATTTGCCAGTATCTAGCTGCCAACCAAGTTATACAGAGTTTAGCGCTGGTATTATCTGCTTAAATATACTATTGTGATCTGTATGATTAATCATATTCTTCAAAAAGAGCACACATACAATTCTGCCTGGAATATATATACACAACTGTATGTACTCTACGTTTTTGTTGTTTTTTTTTTTTTTATAGATTTTGGAGAATTTAATTAAAAACTGCTGTTTTGCTTTTTTATTTTTGCCCCCCCCAAAAAACCCCAAAACAAACAAAAAACAAAACAAAAACAATGCCTGCTTGTATCATAAGCCAGCTGGTGCAAGCAAGCTCTGACTCTCTGAATGGGCATGGGGCAGAGTGTGCATACAGACCAAAGTAGGTGAGTAAGTGTAGGGTTGTCGCTCTGGCTTGCAGATATCCATAACCAGTTTTGTAATGACTGCTTGACTTAGAAGATCTACCTCTAAATGTTTAATTTTTTTGTTGTATTATGCCATCTGACAACATACTCTACAATAGTGATGTATCCTTTTAGTAATTAAACTTCTTAGCAATATAATAGTTTGTGTCCATTTTGTGTAGCAGGATGATGGTCCACGCATCTACCCTTCTCCAATTGCTCCTGAACCAGTGGCTTTTTCATTGAAAAACCTCAAAGTCCAGCGATTAGAGGATGGAGTTTTCTGGCTCACTGGTAGGTTCAGTGACTCTGTAATATAATGAAAGGTCTCTAATGGTAGAACTATTATAACATAGAATTGTGAATGACATTTCATGAACATTTTGATGTTGTATAGGCATATCAGAAATTTTGATCAGTAGTAGTTTGTGTACTGAGGAGATTTTGTAAAAATAGGGCACTTTTTTGCTCTGTCCATAACAAAAATTTGTGTGATTTTTTTTTTTTTTTTTGACCTGAAGAAACATATAGATTATTTGGACTGTAATTATCAGTTTACAGTGAATATTGCTGTGTTCATATGAAAACTATGGGTTGTATACATGGATTACTTAGAATCTTAATGATTTATCATGATTTTCCAATATGTCCGTAAAAATTTTTGCTGTCATTTTTTTTAAGCTGTCCAGAAAAATTAAAGTCAAGTTGGCAACCCTGGGTCCAAGTGCTATGCTCAATTGATGTTGTTATCTCACGTTGAATAACCACGTATATGTAACATACCTTCTATAGTCTGACTCTTCTACTGGAATTGAATGAATATTTTACTCTACAGAGTACTTTTTAAGGCTGGGGCCATATGAACATATGTAAAATCCTCTGATTTTCATCCATTTTGTTATCTATAAGCAATCTGTGTGTCAGCATTGTTTATCACTAGGGATGGGCGAACCTGAACTGTAAAGTTCTTTGTCCGTACCAAACACATGGTGTTCGTGCACATGACCCAGAACACGAGCTTTCTGGGACGTTCGTGTTACAGTTCGGGTCCAAGGGATGTAAAAAAAAAAACAACCCAAAACAAAACACGTTATTAAAAAAAATTACGATCATACTTACAGGTCCCACAACACGTCCTGCATACTGTGTCTCCCGACGTTTCTGCTTCCGCGTCCGTCCGATCATTGCTGTTCCCCTCGTTAAGCACCTCTGGCTAAAAGGACCTGCCGTGACGTCATACCCATGTGACCAGTCACGTGTGAATGTTGTATTACCTCATTGACTACAGACTGGCCACGTGACTATGACGTCATCAAATGTCCTGGTGCACCATGATGCGAGTGTGATCGCATCACGGCGCACAATCTCCCGACGGCAGCAGATCAGCTGCATGTATTTCCATGCAGCTGAGGCGCTTCTGTCCTGAGAGTGGGGTGATGCAATGCGAGACGTAAGTGCAATCATCCCTTCACTGTCAACCTGCTACATCGCTCTGTCTGTTACGTTGAACTAAGGATTTTTCTTTTACAATAAAGATGGAGTCTCTAAATGATTTTTTTTGTTTTATTTCTAATAAAAAAATTCTGTGTTGAGGGTTTTTTTTTTACTGTTTCCTAGAAATTCATGGACGAGCCGGGTATAGCGCCTGGAAATGGCGCTAAGAAAGAACTGTATTCGTTATTTTACAGCCCCCTCCATCACATAACTGTAAAGTCCAAGTTTGGTGTTCAGACGCAAGTTCGCGTCATCTCAGAACTCGAACTTTACAAAATGTTCGGGCAAGTCTCCAGAACACCGAACATCGGGGAGTTCGACCATCACTATTTATCACATCATTGGGGGGGCAGAGGAAGGCCATGGGGTGTATGCTACTGTCAATAGGAGGCTGACACTAGGCAAAAAAAAAAGTCAGCTCCTCCACAGCAGGGTACACCCACCAACTGGCATGAAGCTAATCAACTTCGTTATAGCTTAATGTTTGTACAAGGCAGACATGTGTCTGAAAGCAGAACAGTGTCTACCTCCATTTTTGTCATTTTTTTTTATTAACTTCCCTTTTTTCTTTTCAGATTTTGCTTGTGAGGGAAACTAACTGCTCACTCCATTATTCCACCTAGTAACTGAGAGAACATTGTGAAACATCACACGGTACCCTCTCTGGTCTGCACGACAGGACCCTAACACATTTAGAGCGTTTAGGTGACCAGGCGTATGATCCTTGCCTTACCTCCTGATCATCCATTACAGTGAGACTGTACCTGGAGCAAGACAATCCACAATCCCAAGAAGTTGCATTCAAAGGTTCTCAATGGCTGTCTACAATGCCTGTAAAAAAGAGCTGGACTTCATCTTCAGGGACTCCTCTTTATCCACAGGTCATGGGCACGAGAGTAATAAACAGAGTCTGTGGCTCACATCTTTCAGACACTGGACCCCAGCTGCGGATGCCCACCTCTGTGGGCCATGAACACTCTGTCTCCTCCTTATACCCCTCTAGAACTGTTCCTCCTGCTTAAGACAGTGGGAGCTCTCAACCCCCTATTGAAGGTGGTTCATTTTGGAGCTAGGTCTGGCTCAAATCGCTCCTCCGTCCCCCCCCCCCCCCACTGCCCAATTTCTAAATTTTGGCCCCGGCTGCAGTGTGCTCTATTGTGCCAATATGGCCATGCACTTGTTTCCTTTCAACCGATCGTGTGTGCGCAGGGAAATCCCTCCTTTCTCCAACTGTCGGTGGGTGCCCCGGCCTCCTAGCTGATTAGATTGGTGTGGGCATCCATGTGCATTTTACCCTAAGGCTGATTTCACACATCAGTTTTATGCCATCAGGCACAATCCAACAAAAACATGAAACGGATCCGGCGTCTGTTGCCGCTGGATCAGTTTTTTCCCTCATAGACTTGTATTAGCGCCAGATTGTGCCGAATGGCCTTGCGTTCCATCTGGCTGCTTGTCCGGCGGCCAGATGGAACATTGAATTGAAAGTTTGTCTCCGGCGAAAAACCGTATAGTGCCGTACGGCATATTTTATAATGGAAGCCTATGGACGCCAGATCCGGCATAATACGGCATATGACAAAATCAAACGACGGATCTGGTTTTTGTTTCTGGGCATGCCCAGAGTCTCTCTCTCTGTCGGTCAGTCAGTCTCTCTCTGTCGATGTCGGTCGGTCTCTTTCTCTCTGTCGGTCAGTATGTCTCTCCCTCCTTCATACTCACCGATCACCGGCGTGGCGCTGCACAGCTGTCATACTGCTCTGGCGCCTATGATTGACTGCAGTCAGACACACCCCCACGCTGAGTGACAGTGGTCTCACTGCAACAAATCACAGCTGCCGGTGGGCGGGTCTCTATCTTCCAGTAAAATAAATAAATAAAAACTGCGTGCGGTCCCTCTCAATTTTGATACCAGCCAAAGTAAAGCCACACGGCTGATGGCTGATATTCTCAGGATGGGAGCCCCACATTATGGGGAGCCCCCCAGCCTAAAAATATCAGCCAGCAGCCGCCCGGAATTGCTGCATCCATTAGATGCGACAGTCTCTGGACTCTACCGGCTCATCCCAAATTGCCCTGGTGTGGTGGCAATCGGGGTAATAAGGAGTTAATGGCAGCCCATAGCTGCCACTAAGTCCTAGGTTAATCATGGCAGGCGTCTTACTGAGATACCTTCCATGGTTAACCTGTAAGTTAAAGAAAATAAACACAATCACAGAAAAATCCTTTATTTGAAATAAGACAAAAAAAAACACCCTCGTTCACCATTTTATTAACACTCAAATACCCCTCCAGGTCCAAGAATCCACACGAGATCCCACGACACTTTCAGCTCTGCTACCTCGGAAGCTGACAGGAGCGGCAGTAGAACACCGCCGCTCCTGTGAGCTCCATGCAGCAACTGAAGTGAGTCATGCTGTCAGCGATGACATCACTCAGGTAGTGCCGGTGTGTGCGGTGATGATGGGGGCGGTAGTGCCTGGGTGTGTGCGGTGATGATGGGGGCAGTAGTGCCGGGGTGTGTGTGGTGATGGGGGCGGTAGTGCCTGCGTGTGTGCGGTGATGATGGGGGCGATAGTGCCGGCGTGTGTGCGGTGAGGATGGGGGCGGTAGTGCCTAGGTGTGTGCGGTGATGTTTGGGGCGGTAGTGCCTGCATGTGTGTGGTGATGATGGGGGCGGTAGTGCCTGCGTGTATGAGGTGATGATGGGATCTCTCTCACTCGCTCATGAAAAAAAAAAAAAAAAAAAACCATCCATTTTTTGCTGGATTCGTCACATCAGCTTTTACACAATCTGCGATGGATCCGTTGCATCAGGCACAAACCGGATTGTGCCTGAGGGCAAAAAACGGATGTGTGAAACCAGCCTAAGTCGGCCTTCTTCCACCGAAGCCGGCGTCTTGAGCCACACTTGGGGTGCCCTCCACACATGCTGCGCTCCATATGCCCCCAACACGCCGCACTCCTGAAGTTTGTCAGCATGCCACATGCCAGTGGTCATTTACCAACAGATCCTCCTGCTATTTCAGGTCAGTAAGGTCGGCCCTTGATCGGTGTGACACTTATCTTCCTCAGCAGCTCCCTGTCTTGGTCCCTTCCTTATTTCTTCTGTATGTCTAAACCTAAGGGTTCTTGGTCTCCCACTACTCTCTCTGATAATTCACTTCACCTATGCATCTTGCAAATGTAAATTTTCTTCAGGTCAGTCATCTACTGTCTGCTCCAATTGCAGTTGTCCTTCCACGCACGCCACCAAAGAGTTTTACACTGCCTGCGAGGATCTGATGCCCACTCCTCCAGTGTTGTCCGTGTTTTTCTCAGTCTGTTGCTTGCCCATGGTCTCACAGACTCTTTCATCTTGGACGGTCTACCCAACATCCCTCCCAAGGATTCCTGATCACCCAGGCTTAGACCCCACTTCCACACCTCACTGTGCCAGAAGGTAGTTTAAGAGATCTAAGAAATGAGTCCTGTCCAGATCTTCTTCCAGATCCCCTTTTCCAGAACCCTCTGGTCGAGTCTCCATCTGTCCTCCTAAGCCTAACATGGCTCTTGAGTGAGACTCAGATTGCAATAGGGCATCCTTGCAGGCCAGATTACCTACACTGGAAAATACCTTGGCTTCTCTTGATGCCGCCAGTTCTGTTACAGCCTCCAATAACCTAGTGGCCATTCGCAGACTTTTATTGCTCAAGGCTTGGCACCCAGATCTGGCATCCAAAGAGTCCTCTGACCAGTCACCCTTTTCTGGGTTCTCATCTGTTTGGTACCAAGTTGGATTAAATTATTCTAAAGATCACTGGTGGGAAAAGCACCATGCTCCCTCAACCCAGACAACCCCATACCAGACTGAGAACCACTCCCTTTCATCATTTTTGTCTTTCTTCTCCTATGAAGGGTCCAACAGTCAAGGAAAGGCATCAAGATGATAGGAAAGGAAGAGACCTTCCTTCGAATTAGCAGCCCCCTCCTGGCATCCACGCAGTCAACAGACCAGGGCATCCAGAAACTGATTTAGATTTTCATCCGCATGACGTGAAATCTGTCAGGGTGGGTGGACATCTCCTTCTCTTTCAGGACATGTGGCTACCCACAGTTGACACTTGGGTTGGACAAGTAGTCACCTCCGGTTACAATATAGAAACTGTCCCTGGGGAGGGAGGCAAATTCTTCGAATCACACCCCTCAAGATGCCCCGCCCTTATTTCAGGGTTTCGTCCTCGCGTCTCCAGTTAGGCGTCATCATACCCGTTCCCCCACAGAAATGCCTCTTTGGTTTCTCTTCAAATCTTTTTGTAGTATTAAAAAAAAAATATGGGTCCATTGGACCCATCCTAAACTACAGTCATGGCCAAAAGTTTTGAGAATGCTACAAATATTAATTTTTACAAAGTCTACTGCTTAAGTTTTTCTAATGGCAATTTGCATATACTCCAGAATGTCATAAAGAGTGATCAGCTTAACAGCAATTACTTGCAAAGTCAATATTGGCTAAGAAAATGAACTTTAACCCCAAAAACACATTTGAACAGCATTACATTCCTGCCTTAAAAGGAGCAGCTAACATTGTTTTAGTGATTGTTCCATTAACACAGGTGTGGGTGTTGATGAGGACAGGGCTGGCGATCAGTCATGATTAAGTAAGAATGACACCACTGGACACTTTAAAAGGAGGCTGGTGCTTGGTATCATTGTTTCTCTTCAGTTAACCATGGTTATCTCTAAAAAAACACGTGCAGCCATCATTGCTCTGCACAAAAATGGCCTAACAGGGAAGAGTATCGCAGCTACAAAGATTGCACCTCAGTCAACAATCTATCGCATCATCAAGAACTTCAAGGAGAGAGCTTCCATTGTTGCCAAAAAGGCTCCAGAGTGCCCAAGAAGGACCAGGAAATGCCAGGACCATATCTTAAAACTGTTTCAGCTGCGGGATCGGACTACCAGCAGTGCCGAGCTAGCTCAGCAATGGCAGCAGGCTCGTGTGAGTGCTTCTGCACGCACTGTGAGGCGGAGACTCTTTGAGCAAGGCCTGGTTTCAAGGAGGGCAGTAAAGAAGCCACTTCTCTCCAGAAAAAACATCAGGGACCGACTGATATTCTGCAAAAGGTACAGGGAGTGGACTGCTGAGGACTGGGGTAAAGTCATTTTCTCAGATGAATCCCCTTTTCGATTGTTTGGGACATTTGGAAAACAGCTTATTAGGAGAAGAAGAGGTGAGCGCTACCACCAGTCTTGTCTCATGCCAACTGTTAAGCATCCTGAAACGATTCATGTGTGGGGTTGCTTCTCAGCCAAGGGAATCGGCTCACTCACAGTCTTGCCTAAAAACACAGCCATGAATAAAGAATGGTACCAGAATGTCCTCCAAGAGCAACTTCTCCCAACTGTCCAATAGTAGTTTGGCGCCCAACAATGCCCTTTCCAGCATGATGGAGTACCTTGCCATAAAGCAAAGGTGATCACTAAATGGCTCATGGAACAAAACATAGAGATTTTGGGTCCATGGCCTGGAAACGCCTCAGATCTTAATCCCATTGAGAACTTGTGGGCAATCAAGAGACGGGTGGACAAACAAAAACCAACAAATTCTGGCAAAATGCAAGCATTGCTTATGCAAGAATGGACAGCTATCAGTCAGGATTTGGTCCAGAAGTTGATTGAAAGCATGCCAGGGAGAATTGCAGAGGTCCTGAAGAAGGGTCAACACTGCAAATATTGACTTGCTGCATTAACTCATTCTAACTGTCAATATAACCTTTTGGAACTCATAATATGATTGCAATTATATTTCTGTATGTGATGTAAACATCAAACAAACACAATTAAAAACCAGAGGGCAACAGATCATGTGAAAATATAATTTTGGTGTCGTTCTCAAAACTTTTGGCCATGACTGTACTACTAAACAAGCGAGTTTGTCTTATTTCAAAATGGAATCACTTCTCACTGATAGAAATTCTTCTGTGTCCGTGAAGGCTATGCTCCATGGACATGGCATTGCATTGCTCCCAGCAGGGCTGTGGAGTCTGAGTCGGAGCTCATTATGGTGGAGTCTGAGTCTGTATAAAATGCACCGACTCTGACTCCTAAAATATATAATAAATTGGGGCAGTAGTGCAATGTGCAATGCATAATGCAATGCATAATGTGCTGAATATTTTTTTCATAGGAATTTGGGAAAGTTATGAAATGTCCTATAAATGGCTGTTCTATTCCTGATCTAAGGCTACATTCACGCACAGCATTTTTGCTGCGTTTTTTGAGGATACGTTTGTCAGCTGCAAAAGCAGATCAGCTTTTTAAAAAAACGCATCACCTCAAAGGTTGTTGAGCTCATAAATAATGCTTTCATTAGCAAAAGCAGATTAGAAAACAGCCACAAAATGACTGCTCATTCTTTGTGATGATTTGTTTTTGAGCACAAAAACGGATTTTCACAAAACGATGTGTCTGAATGTCCTATCTTGAAACCCATTGCCTTTGCTGGGATGCCCAGAGTCACTGCATTTTACTGAATTATTTTGCCATCAATGTTCGATATGTTTGTGGCAAGAAAGAAATTGTTACCAATACACTGGCAGTAAAAGATACTAAAGCTCATCACACCAGCCAGTGTCTCTAGGCCTTAGTGGAAAAAGTTCTGCAAGATTACAAACTCAAAAAAGAACAGGTTCTTGCTATTGTAACGGACAATGCATCAAACATGATAAGTACAATTAAACTGATAAATGAGAGTAATGAACAACATCTAGAAGAAAATTTAGGATTCAGTATGTTTCAGATGGAAGGCCAGAGTGCTGTTCATGTAACTGAGGAACAAACAGATATTACAACAGAAGAACAGCAAAACGATACTTTAGAATTAGATGATCTTGTTGAAGCTGCTTCAAAACACTTTCATATTCATCACATGCGCTGTGTTGTGCACACGCTGCAGCTGGCAATGAGAGAGTCTGCAAGAGGAACCCCGATTTCACACATCCGGCTTTTCGCTGGTTTAGCGGATGCGGCAAACTCCAGTACAGTGTTTACAGTACAGTGGCAGCACGACAACGCCGGTCACAAGCTGTCATGTGACCCGGAAGTTGCGGCACTGCCACTGTACTGTATCGTACTGTACTGGCGTGCGCCGCATTCGTCAAACCGGCAAAAAGCTGGATGTGTGAAACTGGGCGTACATGCTGGAAATCTGATTGTAAAAGTGAGGAAATTGGTTATTGCCGCCAGAACCCCTAAAATTGATTCCATCTTGAAGAGACGTGCTGGGAAAGGGACAATTGTTGATCAAGCCACTCGGTGAGGCAGCACTTACATTGCTGGCCAAAAGTATTGGCACCCCTGCAATTCTGTCAGATAATACTCAGTTTCTTCTTGAAAATGATTGCAATCACAAATTCTTTGGTATTATTATCTTCATTTAATTTGTCTTCAATGAAAACAAAAAAAAAATTGTCATAAAGCCAAATTGGATATAATTCCACACCAAACTTTAAAAAGGGGGTGGACAAAAGTATTGGCACTGTTTGAAAAATCATTTTGTGTAATTAACAGCACCTGTAACTTACCTGTGGCACCTAACAGGTGTTGACAATAACTAAATCACCCTTGCAGCCAGTTGACATGGATTAAAGTTGACTCAACCTCTGTCCTGTGTCCTTGTGTGTACCACTTCGAGCATGGAGAAAAGAAATAAGACCAAAGAACTGTCTGAGGACTTGAGAATCCAAATTGTGAGGAAGCATGAGCAATCTCAAGGCTACAAGTCCATCTCCAAAGACCTGAAAGTTCCTGTGTCTACGGTGCACAGTGTCATCAAGAAGTTTAAAGCCCATGGCACTGTGGCTAACCTCCCTAGATGTGGAAGGAAAAGCAAAATTGCCGAGAGATTTCAACGCAAGATTGTGCGGATGGTAGATAAAAAACCTTGACTAACATCCAAACAAGTTCAAGCTGCCCTGCAGTCCGAGGGTACAACAGTGTCAACCCGTACTATCCGTCGGCGTCTGAATGAAAAGGGACTGTATGGGAGGATACCCAGGAAGACCCCACTTCTTACCCTGAGACATAAAAAGTCAGGCTGGAGTTTGTCAAAACTTACCTGAGAAAGCCTAAAACGTTTTGGAAGAATGTTGTTCTCTGGTCATATGAGACAAAAGTAGAACTTTTTGGGAAAAGCCATCAACATAGATTTTACAGGAAAAAAAAGAGGCATTCAAAGAAAAGAACACGGTCTCTACAGTCAAACATGGCGGAGGTTCCCTGATGTTTTGGGGTTGCTTTGCTGCCTCTGGCACTGGACTGCATGGCATTATGAAGTCTGAAGAATACCAACAAATTTTGCAGCATAATGTAGGGCCCAGTGTGAGAAAGCTGGGTCTTCCTCAGAGGTCATGAGTCTTCCAGCAGGACAATGACCCAAAACACACTTCAAAAAGCACTAGAAAATGGTTTGATAGAAAGCACTGGAGACTACTAAAGTTGCCAGCAATGAGTCCAGACCTGGATCCCATAGAACATCTGTGGAGAGATTTCAAAATGGCAGTTTGGAGAAGGCACCCTTCAAATCTCAGGGACTTGGAGCAGTTTGCCAAAGAAGAATGGTCTAAAATTCCAGCAGAGCATTGTAAGAAACTCATTGATGGTTACCGGAAGCGGTTGTTCGCAGTTATTTTGGGTAAAGGTTGTGCAACCAAGTATTAGGCTGAGGGTGCCAATACTTTTGTCTAGCCCATTTTTGGAGTTTTGTGTGAAATGATCAATGATTTGATTTTTATTTCATTCTCTTTTGTGTTTTTCATTGCAAGCAAAATAAATGAAGATAATACCAAAGAATTTATGATTGCAATCATTTTCAAGAAGAAACTGAGTATTATCTGACAGAATTGCAGGGGTGCCAATACTTTTGGCCAGCACTGTATTTAATGACTGAGCGATTGCTTGAACTAAAATAATTTCTTATAGATATGGTGAACCCTCAAGTAACCTTAAATGAAGGTCAATGGACACAGGTGGCTGAATTGAAGGAATTGTTTAATCACCCATTTACCGTGACTAAAGAATAACAAGCTGAGGATTTAACTCTTGGCATTTTCATAAGGGAGTGGAAGAACTTGCTATTTTGCCTGTCCCAAAGAGGAGGTTTAATCCCAGATGGCATTTCTGCTTCAACGAAACGGAGAGAGACACAGCTATTGGAAAATAAAATTCTTCTGGCAGCTGTTTATGTGGACCCAAGTCATCGTATACTGCTTGATGATCCACAGCTTACTAAAGGAAAAGAAGCTCTGACTGAGGTAGCAGTTAGGATGAGCGGCTACAGGACTGCCAGGCGGAAGAGGACTTGGGTCCTAACAGTGCTACTACTGCCATATCTTCCTCCTCATCAGATGAGGAGTTTAACTTTGACAAGTATTTGGATGACATGGAGCAGGCAAAGCGTTGCCGCAAGGAAAAAGATTTCACTCCGTCTCCTATAGCAAGCAGATTGACCAGATTTCAGTAAAATTTTTCACTTGCTCGCAAAGAAATTGAAAAATTCAACCATTCATCAAAACTGACTGTGCATGAAGCAATTCCTTTATACCCGGAAATTGTTCGAGATGTTGCCCATGTGGTTACGGCTTTGCCTCCAACCCAAGTTAGTGTAGAGAGGTTGTTCTCTAGCCTAAAAATGATTAGGACAGATTTGAGGGAATCTGCGAAGGAGGATCTGATGGAAGCAATTCTATTTCTTAGAACAAATTCATAGACTGGACAAATGTTATTTAGTATGTTTTTGTTGAAAATTGGTGTTTGCCACTTACATAGTGTATTACATAGTGTTATATAGAACACTATGTAAGTGGCAAACACCAGTTTTCAACAAAAACATACTAAATAATTATATAAGTATATAAGTATATTGATTATATTTAAGTCAAAAAATTATTGTAATACAGTGTGAACATCAGACATTTAATCATTTTTATGATATAATAATCAAGATTTTTAGATAAAATATATTTATTGAAATACAACTTTAGAACACTACAAACTAATAAATTGTAAATATGTAATACAACATGTAATATATACACACAAGATATATATGTAATCTACTGTATATTACATAGTGTAGTACATATTTACAATTTATTACAGTTGTTTGTGTTCTAAAGTTGTATTCCAATAAATAATTTTATGTTCTGTCTAAATACCTTGATTATTGTATCATAAAAATTATTTAATATCTGATGTTCACATTGTACTACAATACATTTTTCACTTAACTATAAGCAATATATGTGGGAGTCGTGGAGTCGGTGCAAGGGAAATTGAAGACTCTGAATCGAAGGTTTGGCTTACCGATGCCACAGCCCTGGCTCCCAGGGTCTTCATAAAATGAAACGCTGCAGCAATGGCCATTTTCGAGCCAAAGGAATCATAGTTATTCCCTACCTGGATAACCTCCTCATCAAGGTCTTATCATTCTCTGCAGCTCGGAAGAGTCTCCAGATCATGCCCAATAAGCTCTCCAGCTTCAGCTGGATAATCAACACACCAAAGTTGTCTCTGGATCTATCTCAGCGCCTAGTTTTCCTAGGAATACTTTTTGACATAAAACTAGCAAGAGTCTTCCTCCCAAAGGAAAAGATATTTGCTGCCCACCAGAGTGTGTACCTATTAAGGAACCCTCGCTCATGCTCCTTGCATTCCTTCTCTTCGATTCCCTTCACTCAGTTCCATACCAGACTTCTGCACTCATTCTTCTGTCTTGGTGAGACAGGACTGTTCCTGCCCTGAATCGTTCGATCTCACTTCCACTTCGAGTTAAGTAATATCTGGCCTGGTGGCTGATGTGTCCTCTTATTCATCAAGGACAATCATTCCTCCCAATTCATTGGCACGTTGCAACAACAGATGCCAGTCTCCTCAGCTTGGGAGTAGCCTTCAAGAACCTCACAGTCCAGGGTCGGTGGAACAGACGAGTCCTCTCTTCTCATCAACAACAGATGAGAGCCATTCTTTTATCAGGTTTTACTGTCCACATTCAGTCAGACAACGCCACGGCAGTGGCATACATCAACCGCCAGGAAGGAAGGCAAAGTCAATCAGCCATGGCAAAAGCCTCTCAAATTCTCTTTGGGCAGAATGCAGAGTGCCTGCCATATCTGCAGTTAATATTTTTGGAGTGTACAGTTGGGCTGCAGACTTTCTAAACTGCAAGGGATTAACCGCAGAAGATTGGTCTCTTAACATGGCTGTATTTGAACAAATTTGACTATGGTGGGGCTCCCCAGACGTTGATCTGATGGTATCCACATTGAACAACAAGGTTCCTCAGTTTGTCCAGGTACTGAAAGGCCTTTTTTTTGCTGGCACGAGTCACACTGCTCCTTGTCGTTTTTGTCCCTTCTGGCCTTTTTACAGTCTGGCCTTAAATCTGGTCTTGCTCTCACTTCAATCAAAGGTCAGGTTTCAGCACTATCTATCTTGTTTCAGAAGAATCTGGCTTCACACACTCCGATTTGGTCATTTCTCCAGGGTGTGGCTAACTTTGTTCCCCCCTACCATCCTCTAATGGAGCCATGGGACCTGTTAAAAGGGTGTTCTTTCGCCAAATCTAGGAGTTCTGTGTATTATGTCAACTTTGATTATTAATATTTAATATACAAAAATAATTATGTCTAATGCTTTGTTCCTATGCTATATGTAAGTAAGAATGGCAACAGTAATAATAATACAATACTAATACACATTCAAACTCACAATAACCTAATATTTCCCACCCGTGTTAGCTAAAAACACACATAATTACAGCCCCATCACATAACACTCACTATCGTTATATGGACTTAAAATCTTTTAGATGCATGGAGTGTCTCCCCTTGAAACAGATTCCTCAGTTCTTTGTTTCAGCCTCCACGTTCTCTTGGTCTCCAAGGTCATCAAATCAAGTAAGCTTGATTGGCAGGACCAAATACAAATTAGTTTTGCCAAAGCAAGTGTACATTAAGAACTGGGACTGTGGGGATGATGGGTAGGGACTGTAGGAAGGATGGATGGGGCCACAACCAGGATGGGGACTGTAGGAAGGATGAATGGGGGGCACATCCAGGGTGGACGCTATGGAAGTCCATGGCTTAACTTAGTCCTCTTTCTTGAAGTTTGTCATTTGCTCACATACTGCGCTGCTATCTCCACTACGCTCTCTTCTTCCCCCAGCAGGATATGTTTTCTCTTCCTCCTTCATGGAGCTGAAATCCGAGAAGAGATTGGAGAGTCTCCTGAAGAGATTGTCCCTCACTACTGAGTACTTGGTGCACTGAAAAAAGTGCTGCTGTATCACTTGATTGGATGAAGTCCCACTGTTCAGTTGAATTATACCAGGTCCAGCTATAAACCAGAAGAGTCACTGCAGCCACTATTCCTGGCACTATAATCCTTTTATAGCTGGAGCTGGTATAATTCAACTGAACAGTGGGACTTCATCCAAACAAGTGATACAGCAGCACTTTTTTCAGGCTCTATTGCTCACATGTCTATCACTATATAGTAGAAGGATATTATTCATCCCTTTGGGAAAGAGACACATCTCTAGAATTTACTATTGTCATCAAGGACACTTTTGATGATTGTGGGCGCACAATAGCTCACACTCCAGTGACATTTAATCTGGTGGACACACCTGAATATCTACATACATGCATGTTTCAAGAAATTGTGATACATATTTCCAGCAACTCTCGTTTTGAAAAAAAACCCACTTCATATTAAGTTGTTTTTCTGATAGATTCCTATCACCGTGATTAAGGCCATTTTGTATAGGCCGAAACGTTGGTAACATATAAGACAGTTATTTTCAAAAAATTATTTTCTCACAATAAAATAAGTACACAAATCTTTTTGTCTATGAATTTCCATTACCTGTGAGTGCCGAAGTTATCTTACTATATTCTGTTACTGTTTTACTTCAGAGCACCTCCTAAACACGGTTGAGCCAGGTTTATTCTATTCTACCATGTTGGCACAGTCTGTCCTTCCCGGACTTGTAGCTCTGCTTGTGTCGGCCGGATTCGATGGCTAGACTGTGGGCACTGAGTCTATATCAGCTCAGGGTCCTGCCGTCTCTGGGGTCTGGGAATTTCTCCAGATATGGGGCCAGTCTGTAGTCTCTCTGTAGACATGGTCAGTTTTTGTGAGGTGTTGATATTAGTCCTCCAGTCACTGACCTACCTCTCCTGGCCCTTGTCTACCATTTTCCAGATTTTGGCTTTTGTCAGGCTGCTGTGATTGACCATTTTGTCCAGTTGCATTTGGGAAAGCTGTGCCAGGGGTCCTGATTCATCTGAACCACCTAAATATCAGGGCTTTGTGGTTATAGGAGCTTGGATTGCTACTCTGTAGGTGAGCCCGAAATGATAGTGCCCTCTTCAGAGCTGCTAGGTGTAGAGGTAATCTGCCGAGCTCGGCTTGACAGACACTGTTGGAAGTTCTTAGATGGACCTTGAGAAGGTGCTCACAAAATTCCAGGTGGGTTATTTCTGTTGGGCTGGAATCCCACCTTGACCACTCTGGGTAAGTGTGAGGGCCCCCAGATTTCACTGCCATATAGGAGGAGGATTGGGCCGAAGATGGATCGAAGATTTTTAGCCAGATCCTCAATGGTTTCTTCAGATGATAGTTTCCTTTGGATGGCATAGAAGATTTTGCAGGCCTTATTTTTCAGGGTCTCTACGGCTTTTTTGAAGCTCCCTGACTGGTGAATTTCCCGGCCTAGGTAGGTGTATCTGTTTGTATCTGTAAGAGCGCAGTGATTTATGACAAATGAAGGGTGCTGGTCCAATCTTCTTTTTCTTTTCTGGAACACCATGATGTTGGTTTTCTTTAGCTTGATCGGTAGTGCCCATGTGGAGCTGAATTTCTCCAAGATTTGTAGGTAGTCTTGGAGGCCTTTCTTGGTTGGTGACCCCAGCAGTAGGTCATCTGCAGAGAGCAAGAATTTCACCTGGGCGTCATGGAGTGTGAGACCTGAAGTTGTTGAAGATTCCAGAGCAGTGGCCAGCTCATTGATGTAAATATTGAAGAGCGTTGGACTTTGGTTGAAGCCCTGTCTGACTCCGTGGCTCTGCTGAAAATAAACCGTTCTTCTATCGTTCACCCTCACACTGCAGAGGTTTTCAGTGTAGGAGCTTTTGATCACATTCCACCTATTCCAAGAACAAGCCTGGGTGCCACACTGAGTCAAAGGCCTTTTTAAAGTCTACAAAACAGGCATATCTTCCTGTGCTTTGTATTGTGGACGTGGCTCTGAATGAGACTGTGCAGGGTGTAGATGTGGTCAGTGGTTTGGCACAAACCCTGCTTGGCTTTTGCTTAGGACATTGTGCTTGGTAAGCAAACTGAGGATCCTCTTGTTCAGTCAGGATGCTGTTGAACAGTTTTCCCAAGTTACTACTGCTGCATAAGCTTCTGTAGTTGGCAGGGTCATACCTGTCCCCACTCTTGTGGGTGGGTGTGATGAGGCCTTGGTTCCAGGTACAAGGGAAGTAGCCGACACTCAGCACAATATTGAACAGTTTAACCATTACAGCTTGAATTTCTGTTGGATGTACTTCAGCATCTCTGGGGGATTCCATCCAGACCACTAGCTTTTTTTTCACCTTATGGGAGTGATTTTCTCTGCAACTTCTTTTAATGCAATTGGTGTGTCAGAGGGCTTTGGAAATTTTTTACTTTTTCCTCCATTGCCTTTAGTTTTGATGTTATGTTTTCCTGCTCTTGGCTTAGTCCTTCTTTTGGGATATCTTTGTAGAGGTCTCTGAAGTACTGGAGCCACAAGTTGCCATTTTGGATAAGGATGTAATTTCTTTTTTCTTGCTTTGTTTCCATGTGGTTCCATATTTCCCAGAAAGATTTGTCTTGGAGGGCATCTTGGTGTTGGCTACGTTTTTTGGTAGAGATGTAGCTCTGCTTCTTCCTCCTGAGAATGGTTTTGTACTGTCTTTGTATGGTGTCATAGGCTTCCCTCAGGTCTGGGTTGTTGGGGTCTCTGTGTGTATTGTTTGAGGCTGTTCTCAGGGTCTTTCATACGTCTTCTTTCGATTCGTCAGACCAACCATTGATCAGCTTTTCTTTTGGCCTCTTTGTTGACTTGTTTGAGGTTGGACAATTTGACCATGGTGTAAAATATTTTGTTGAGCTCTTTTGCAGCTTGACTCACTCCTCCTGGGTTAGGCCGGTGTCACACTTGCAAGTGCCACGCGTGTATCTCGCGTGAGTCTCGCGTTGCATCACCCGACACGGACTCACACTCCCCCTCACAGGAGCGGGTCAGTTGCATGCATCTCTATGCAGCTGAGACGCTCCTGTCTGGAGAGTGTGTGGCCATAACGGGTGATGCAACGCGAGACTCACGCAAGACTCACGCGAGATACACGCGAGGCACTCGTAAGTGTGACTCCAGCCTTAGACTTGTACTTGTAGCTGCAGAAGTGATGGAGCACCTCCTGCATTTCGAGCCTGTTGGGAGCCTCTTTATATTTTATGAAGAAAAAACAAAAAGCCAGCACCAAATGTGCACTACAGCACTAAACATTCCAAACTGTACTTATTATAAAAAAAATTTTGAGATTTTTGGCAAAAAATTGCAATTTCTTGAGCTGCTTCGCCACGTCACGGCAAATCTCATTTGAAGCAGTCCTACACTAAAATATTTTTATAAAATGTGCCATACGGCCTCACATATGAATAGTAGAACTGCTCTTAGCAGCACTCACCTGGTCTATTTCAATCCCGTACCCATGACTGAGTCATGGCTGTGGGCGGGACAGGTCCAAGCAAATGCTGCATGAAGTAAATAGCCTGTGGACAAAGCCTGATGACTTAATGTGAACAGTCACCAACCGCCAAAATCCAGACAGATGGAATACATCCCAAATTGGGGTGCATAGCAAGGTGGAGGTCAACCACCGACCAATTCAATGAAGAAAAAACAAAAAGCCAGCACCAAATGTGCACTACAGCACTAAACATTCCAAACTGTACTTATTATAAAAAAATTTTGAGATTTTTGGCAAAAAATTGCAATTTCTTGAGCTGCTTCGCCACGTCACGGCAAATCTCATTTGAAGCAGTCCTACACTAAAATATTTTTATAAAATGTGCCATACGGCCTCACATATGAATAGTAGAACTGCTCTTAGCAGCACTCACCTGGTCTATTTCAATCCCGTACCCATGACTGAGTCATGGCTGTGGGCGGGACAGGTCCAAGCAAATGCTGCATGAAGTAAATAGCCTGTGGACAAAGCCTGATGACTTAATGTGAACAGTCACCAACCGCCAAAATCCAGACAGATGGAATACATCCCAAATTGGGGTGCATAGCAAGGTGGAGGTCAACCACCGACCAATTCAATGAAGAAAAAACAAAAAGCCAGCACCAAATGTGCACTACAGCACTAAACATTCCAAACTGTACTTATTATAAAAAAAATTTTGAGATTTTTGGCAAAAAATTGCAATTTCTTGAGCTGCTTCGCCACGTCACGGCAAATCTCATTTGAAGCAGTCCTACACTAAAATATTTTTATAAAATGTGCCATACGGCCTCACATATGAATAGTAGAACTGCTCTTAGCAGCACTCACCTGGTCTATTTCAATCCCGTACCCATGACTGAGTCATGGCTGTGGGCGGGACAGGTCCAAGCAAATGCTGCATGAAGTAAATAGCCTGTGGACAAAGCCTGATGACTTAATGTGAACAGTCACCAACCGCCAAAATCCAGACAGATGGAATACATCCCAAATTGGGGTGCATAGCAAGGTGGAGGTCAACCACCGACCAATTCAATGAAGAAAAAACAAAAAGCCAGCACCAAATGTGCACTACAGCACTGAACATTCCAAACTGTACTTATTATAAAAAAAATTTTGAGATTTTTGGCAAAAAATTGCAATTTCTTGAGCTGCTTCGCCACGTCACGTTAAATCTCATTTGAAGCAGTCCTACACTAAAATATTTTTATAAAATGTGCCATACGGCCTCACATATGAATAGTAGAACTGCTCTTAGCAGCACTCACCTGGTCTATTTCAATCCCGTACCCATGACTGAGTCATGGCTGTGGGCGGGACAGGTCCAAGCAAATGCTGCATGAAGTAAATAGCCTGTGGACAAAGCCTGATGACTTAATGTGAACAGTCACCAACCGCCAAAATCTAGACAGATGGAATACATCCCAAATTGGGGTGCATAGCAAGGTGGAGGTCAACCACCGACCAATTCAATGAAGAAAAAACAAAAAGCCAGCACCAAATGTGCACTACAGCACTAAACATTCCAAACTGTACTTATTATAAAAAAAATTTTGAGATTTTTGGCAAAAAATTGCAATTTCTTGAGCTGCTTCGCCACGTCACGGCAAATCTCATTTGAAGCAGTCCTACACTAAAATATTTTTATAAAATGTGCCATACGGCCTCACATATGAATAGTAGAACTGCTCTTAGCAGCACTCACCTGGTCTATTTCAATCCCGTACCCATGACTGAGTCATGGCTGTGGGCGGGACAGGTCCAAGCAAATGCTGCATGAAGTAAATAGCCTGTGGACAAAGCCTGATGACTTAATGTGAACAGTCGCCAACCGCCAAAATCCAGACAGATGGAATACATCCCAAATTGGGGTGCATAGCAAGGTGGAGGTCAACCACCGACCAATTCAATGAAGAAAAAACAAAAAGCCAGCACCAAATGTGCACTACAGCACTAAACATTCCAAACTGTACTTATTATAAAAAAAATTTGAGATTTTTGGCAAAAAAATTGCAATTTCTTGAGCTGCTTCGCCACGTCACGGCAAATCTCATTTGAAGCAGTCCTACACTAAAATATTTTTATAAAATGTGCCATACGGCCTCACATATGAATAGTAGAACTGCTCTTAGCAGCACTCACCTGGTCTATTTCAATCCCGTACCCATGACTGAGTCATGGCTGTGGGCGGGACAGGTCCAAGCAAATGCTGCATGAAGTAAATAGCCTGTGGACAGGGCCTGATGACTGAATGTGAACAGTCACCAACCGCCAAAATCTAGACTGCTAAGAGCAGTTCTACTATTCATATGTGAGGCCGTATGGCACATTTTATAAAAATATTTTAGTGTAGGACTGCTTCAAATGAGATTTGCCGTGACGTGGCGAAGCAGCTCAAGAAATTGCAATTTTTTGCCAAAAATCTCAAAAATTTATTTATAATAAGTACAGTTTGGAATGTTTAGTGCTGAAGTGCACATTTGGTGCTGGCTTTTTGTTTTTTCTTCATTGAATTGGTCGGTGGTTGACCTCCACCTTGCTATGCACCCCAATTTGGGATGTATTCCATCTGTCTGGATTTTGGCGGTTGGTGACTGTTCACATTAAGTCATCAGGCTTTGTCCACAGGCTATTTACTTCATGCAGCATTTGCTTGGACATGTCCCGCCCACAGCCATGACTCAGTCATGGGTACGGGATTGAAATAGACCAGGTGAGTGCTGCTAAGAGCAGTTCTACTATTCATATGTGAGGCCGTATGGCACATTTTATAAAAATATTTTAGTGTAGGACTGCTTCAAATGAGATTTGCCGTGACGTGGCGAAGCAGCTCAAGAAATTGCAATTTTTTGCCAAAAATCTCAAAAATTTATTTATAATAAGTACAGTTTGGAATGTTTAGTGCTGTAGTGCACATTTGGTGCTGGCTTTTTGTTTTTTCTTCATTGAATTGGTCGGTGGTTGACCTCCACCTTGCTATGCACCCCAATTTGGGATGTATTCCATCTGTCTGGATTTTGGCGGTTGGTGACTGTTCACATTAAGTCATCAGGCTTTGTCCACAGGCTATTTACTTCATGCAGCATTTGCTTGGACCTGTCCCGCCCACAGCCATGACTCAGTCATGGGTACGGGATTGAAATAGACCAGGTGAGTGCTGCTAAGAGCAGTTCTACTATTCATATGTGAGGCCGTATGGCACATTTTATAAAAATATTTTAGTGTAGGACTGCTTCAAATGAGATTTGCCGTGACGTGGCGAAGCAGCTCAAGAAATTGCAATTTTTTGCCAAAAATCTCAAAAATTTATTTATAATAAGTACAGTTTGGAATGTTTAGTGCTGTAGTGCACATTTGGTGCTGGCTTTTTGTTTTTTCTTTATATTTTATTTCTGACATCTTGGACCATTTATACAATCGAGGTCGGTTGTAGAGGCTGCTCTTCTGTGGCTTTTGTGTGGATGGTTTCTCTGCAGATTTCATGCACAGGAGGAGTTGGCTGTGGTCCGACAGGTGCGTTTTTGGGGTGACTATGAAGATGCGGATATTTGCCAGGTCCAACAGTAATGGCATAGTCTACTACACTCCTTCCTACATGGGAGTTTAGTGTATATCTTCCCAGACAGGCTCCCTTGGTATGTCCATTAAGAATATGAAGATGTAAACTTCTACATAAGTTCAGGAGCTTTTTGCCACTTTTGTTGATTTGCATTGGCATAGCTGTTTCTCTCTGAGTGTTCTGAGTTGTGACTGTCATTCTCTGTCCCAAACATGTAGATGTTTCCATCTGTGGTCAGAAAGTCTTTTTCTCTCCCTGTTCTTGCATTGAGGTCTTCAAACATAAGAACTTTGCCCAGGACCTGAAAATGGGTGGCTTCTTGTAAGATCTCAAAGCTGTCTGGATTAAAGTAGGGTGACTGGCGGTGGTATATAGGTGGCGCAGAAGTAGAAATCAGACTGAGAGTTGAGGATGGAGCTGCTGATTCTGATCTATACGTTGCTGCCTCCTCTCTTCACTAGTTTGATGTACTGGTGGTTCTTTATACCAGATCAATATTCCTCCTGAGCAGCGGCCCTGTTTGATATTTTTATTTTTTAGGGCAGGGAAAGAGATTTCCCTGTATCCGATTGGCACCAGAGATTCGTTTTCAACTGAGTGAGGTGATCTCCACATTACCATAGTCTATTTTTCATAGTGTCTAGGATGGCTGGGTTAGAGAATTATAATGTCTCCATCTACTCGCCTCCTTTGGGGAGTGGCTACAGGATCCATCTCATTTGAGGACTAAAGCAGGTCGTCCAGCTGATGGACGTTTGTTGTGCTGCCTGGACCACAGGGGTTTCTGGAGTTTTTTTTGTCCCTGATGGTTTTTTAAAATGCATATGTCCTCCACAGCAGTTTCCTAGCTGAGTTTCTGTAGATGTTTTGTTTAGGACAATGGCTAAGGCCCTTCTACAATCCAAATAAATCTTGATATTTCCTCTCTAGGGCATTGTTCTTCCTTGCCTCATTTCAGAGTGAGAACTTTGAATGATTGCTAATCTCAGGCATCTATAACAAAGAACGAGAGTTCTGGACACAACCTAAAGAGTTCTGTGTACCACCCATAGCATCCATATAGACTTTTTCCTTGGTATTTATTTCCTCCTGAATTCTTGGCCACTTAATTTACCAGTATGATTGTTCAGGCCACTTTTCCGAAAGCTTCTTGCCTTGCTGATTTAGATTGATCTGACTAGGATCAAGGCTTTGAATCCTTGACGTCACTTTATGCTATTGCATTTGGAAGACCTCTTTTCCGTAGGTGCAAATCTAATGTTAGTACTCCTAAATCACTCTTCTTTTTATTTATAAAAAAATAAAAAATGAAAATCTCATCAATAGCCACCATTAGAATCATACAAATAAGTATCAATGTCCTCTGAAGCCAGTTGAATATCTGACTCTAGATAACTATTATGTAATTGCAAAGTAAAGAATTAAGGACTAGGGCTGAGCGGATCCGGAATGTAAAAGTCTGGATCCGCACGGTTTCAGCGATATTTGGGTGCCGGACCCGGGCGCGGGATTCCGGGTGCACGATCCGGATTCTGCAATTAAAGTAAAAATAAAGAAAAGAAGAATTAAGTGAGAGTTTCATACTTACCGAGACTCTGTGTCATGGTGGCACACTGCTTCCAGGTCGCACATTCATTTCCTGTACTGTCCATCGCATACACACAGTTTTCCATGTTTTCTCATCTGTGATTGGTTCCAGGCTGACACACCCCCCAGCCTGTGACAGTCATCACTTATCGCAGCTCAGTAATAGGCTACTCTCAGAGCTGAAAGTCTTCTCTATGGCTGCTCGCTCTGAGATGTAGTAGAGCTGGATGTGTCGTCGTGGGACCTCGTGTGGATTACGCCGGAGCTGCATGCTGTTTGGGCTAAATAAAGAGGTGAAGGATTGTGTGTTTTGTATTTTATTCCAAATAAAGAATTTTTCTGTGTGTGTGTGTGTGTGTGTGTGTTTATTTACAGGTTTGTGATGCAGGTATCTGATAGACGCCTGTGCCATCACAAACCTAGGGCTTAGTAGTAGCTATGTGCTGCTATTAACCCCTTATTACCCTGATTGCCACCGCACCAGGGCAATGGGAAGGGCCGGTAATGTACCGGGATTGTCACATGCAATAGATGCAGCAATACCTAGCAGCTGTGGGCTGAAAAGACCAGCCCCCAGCCTACATTATCATGGCTAGGGATGAAAATTGGGGGGAACCGCATTGTCTTATTTTTTAAATCATTTATTTAAAAAAAAAGCCACATGCGGTTTTTATTAAGCCACAGTCACACTTGCAAGGGACTCCCGCGAGTCTGACATCACCGGCACAGCCGCACACACTTCTGACAGGAGCGTACGTGTGTTTCTAGGTACATGCACGCTCATGTTCAGAGAACGGCAGACTGTGCTGGGTGATGTCATGCCTGGCAGACCCGCACGAGTCTGACAGCGCATCACTGGCACAGCTGCACACTTCTGACAGGAGCGTGCATGTCTTTCTGAAAGACAAGCACGTTCACCATACTGACCCACATACAATTACACTGCTTTCCCCGCCCACCGGCCATCCTGCCGCCTGTGATTGGTTTCAGGCTGACGCGCCCCCAGCCTGTGACAGTCTCTTTTTACAGTCATCGCGGCTCATTAATAAGCTACACTCAGAGCTGGCAGTATTCTCTATGGCTGTGAGATGTAGCAGAGCTTGATGTGTCGTCGTGGGACCTCGTGTGGATTACGTCGGAGCGGCAGGGTGTTGGGGATAATAAAGTGGTGAAGGAGGGTATGTTTTGTATTTTATTCCAAATGAAGGATATTACTCTGTGTGTGTGATTATTTACATTCACTTACAGGTTTGTGATGCTACTAGGGCTTAGTAGCAGCTGTGCACTGCTACTAACCCCTTATTACCTCGATTGGCATAGCATCTGGCCAATGGGAAGGGCCGGTATCGCACTGGGATTGTCACATCTAATAGATGTGGCAATACCGGGCGGCTGCGGGCTGCGAATACCAGCCCCCAGACGGCATTATGGCTGGGGATGAAAATTAGGGGGAACCACATGTTTGGTTTTTTTTTAATTATTATTAATTTAAATTTTAAAAAAAAGCCGGAGTCACACTTGCGAGGGATACACCGTTTTCGTCGCTCACCGGCCGTCCTGGCACCTGTGATTGGTTGCAGTCAGCTCACACGCTGCCACTCAGGGTGGGGGCGCATCTAACTGCAACCAATTACACATGCCGGTGGGCGAGCAAAGTAGTGAATATTGAATTGTCGGCTCCGGAAGGTAAAAGCGTGACCCAAAAGCAGTTTGCCATCATGACACAGCCTCGGTGAGTATGCCACGCTCGCTCCTAGCCCCCTATCCCCTGCACAAGCATTTTTAATCTCCGGATTCAAGTCCCCATTGAGTTATATGGGCACTGGATTCCGGAGCAGACTTTTTTTTTTTTTTTTTTTTTTTTTAAATCTTGCAGTGACCGCCGGTCCCGGTTTTTGGGGACTTCGATCAGCTCTATTAAGGACTACTAAAGAAACCTATTCTTCCACTCAATACATATCCTGTTTTTAATTTTTGCATTCCGGTCTTGAGCCAGGGTCAGCGGTACCTGACTTCAAAGCCTTAGATCAGGACTTTCCACCAGGGCAAGTGGAGCTTAATACCACCTTATTGGCATCCTGAGACTGTGGGACCTCAATTTGGTCTTGGTCATACTTAAATTCCATCCTTACGAGCCAATCATATACATCACTGCGCTTCGGCTATCTGGCAAGCTGTTTGTTTTTTTTTTGTTTTTTTTACTCATAGCGATCCCTTCCAACTGACAAAACTCTTGCCTGTTTGACTCCTCCACTGAGACAGAATGGTCTTAAGTCTGGTATCCTCTTAGCTCGCAAACGTTAAGGCCTTCCACCTTAAGGCCGGAGTCACACTTGCATGTGACTAGTACGAGCATCGAATTGCATCATCCAGCATGGCCTGCCGCTCTCCGGACAGAAGCGTACGGCTGCATAGAAATACATGCAGCTAATGAAGAGATTTCTCTCATTTCTTAGGCACTTCGCCTTTCATCCCTCTAAGAGGTTATTAAATTATCTTACATGGTCAGAGCTGTGTAGCTCTACCTGTCTCTCAACTCCATTCAGACCTTCAGATGCCTTGTTTGTCATTACAGTATGCTCTTGCAGAGGTTTGACCACCTTTAGGGCTGCCATTGCTGACTGGTTTCGATATGAGATCTGGTATTGCTGAAAATCGAGCTAAGCCAAGGCGCTGCATACTGAATCCAGCACACCCCACCCAAGTGGTAGAAGCCTCCTGGGTCATATGTCTCTTGACGTCTGTTTTTGAACTCTGTAAGACCACTACTTAGTCACTTAGTCAGTAATCCACATCATTGTAGAGCTCTTACTTTTGCGTCATCAGACACAAGCAGAGGGGTACTGCGAGAGGCAGTTGCTCGGGTGGTAAGTTTAGGGATGTTATTTTTCCTTCTGCAGTATTATTAGTTTTCTCTAGAGACTGCTTTGAGATTTCCCATGGTTTCTTGTGTCCTCCCACAAGGAGTCTAAGAAAAGAGTATTTTTGATGCTCACTGTAAAATCTTTTACGTAGTCCTTCATTGGGGGACATAACACCCTGCATTATTTGTAAACTCTTCTTTTTTTTATTATGCTTATCCTACTGCTTTTGTACTAATTGAAAAACTAGGTGTTGGCAGGGCCAGCTGGATCCTATTTGGGAGGAGCCGACATTTTACTTAGGGAACCTTTCAACAAATGTTTCATGTTGTACTGGACACTCGATGCAATAGGCACTTTTTTGGCTTTTTGTTTTAGTCATATAAGGAAAACAAAACCCGGCAACACACAAATATAGATATTGTTGGGAATAGACCTATATGTGCACAGGGGTGTGATTAGACCATCACCACAACGACCATCGGAACCAACACAGGAATAGGCATTCGCAGAAAATAATGACAAGGGTCATAAAATATAATGGATTTTTAATGTGTTTAACCCCTTAACGACCCATGATGTACTGGGTACGTCATGGATCGTGTATGGTTAATCCCCGCCCCCTGCCGTGGGCAGGTTGCGGCGATCCGCGCACATATCAGCGGCTTTCAACAGCTGACGTGTGCCTGCTAGTCGCGGGTGGAATAGCTTCCACCCGCGATTATTAGCCCCTTACATCTCGCTGCCAAAATCTGGCAGTGAGATGTATATGCACGGCGCCATTACAGTGACTTCCCCCATCGGAAGTCAAGTAACATGATCACGTGACTTTCGGTGGTTGCCATGGTAGCACAGGGTCATGTGATGACGCCTGTAGTTAACATGAGTCACTTCCTCTCAATGCCGGAATACATCCGGCATTGAAAGTAAAGCACCATATCTGCAGTTCTCAGCTATGTAGGTGAGATCTGCAGATAAGGCAGAGCGATCGGATTGCTGATCACTATAGCCCCCTAGGGGGACTAGTAAAATTAAAAAAAATAAAGTTAAAAAAAAATTAAAATAAAAAAAATAAAAACCTAAAAGTTCAAATCACCAAAAAGTTCAAATCACCCCTCTTTCACCCCATTGAAAATTAAAGGGTTAAAAAAATAAAAAATATACACATATTTGGTATCGCCGCGTTCAGAAATGCCCGATCTATCAAAATATAAAATCAATTCATCTGATTGGTAAGTGGCATAGATATACCAACACTGAACAAGTAAGGGAGTTCAAAAAGTGTCAATTAAAGCCTACATGAAAAAACTTCACACATAAATATATAAAATCATTTGTATTTTTATTAAATTATCAAAATAAAAACACTTAAAAGGGAGAAGAGGACACCAGATCAAAAAGGTCCAAGCGATAACAAAGTATAAAATACAATCAATATTCCATGGAAAAATAGATAAATATGGTTACATAAAATACAAATGCATAAAACAACCAAGTGCCAGTAAAGCGTAATATTACAGGGTAAAAGATAAATACAATATAAGGCTTTAACGTGTGCACTAAGTGCCAATGAGCACCATAGATAGTAAAAAAATGAAAAAATAAAGTGTAATGCATATGATTCACAACCAGGTGGCAGTGGAGAATAAGAAAAAATTATAAAAGTGCAATAGCTTCAAAATCCACTAGGTGGCATAGAAACGCCTATTAGGGTAAAAGTATAAATATAAAGTTTAAAGTGCATATTCTCACACAGCCACAAGGTGGCAATGTAACCATACAAAAGAAAGTCCTGGTCAGAAGAACCAGAGACTTAAGTATATTGTGTCTTGTTCAGCAAAAGGACGCTGTACAAACAAGTAATCACTGACCAGGAAGGATGCAAGAGGGAACATCAGATAAAGTAACCACATGGAAGATAAAGAATGTATGTATAATTACCACAAGGACAACCCTTGACACGTGTTTCGCCGTCGCTTCCTCAGAAGCTTCCTTTTTAAGTGTTTTTATTTTGAGAATTTAATAAAAATACAAATGATTTTATCTATTTATGTGTGGAGTTTTTTTCATGTAGGCTTTAATTGGTAAATGGCATAGCGGAAAAAAATTCTAAACACCAAAATTACGTTTTTTGGTCGCCACTAATTTTGCGCAAAATGCAATAACAGGCAATCAAAACGTAGCATCTGCGCAAAAAGTACCATTAGAAACGTCAGCTCAAGACGCAAAAAATAAGCCATCACTGAGCCATAGATCAAGAAAAATGAGAATGCTACGGGTTTTGGAAAATGGCATAAAACGTGCGCCACTTTTTTTTGGACACGCTTGTGAATGTGTTTTAACCCCTTAAATACAAGTAAACCTACTCATGTTTGGTGTCTACAAACTCGCACCGATCTCAGGCATCACAATGACACATCGGTTTTACCATATAGTGAACACGGTGACTAAAATATCCCAAAAACTATTGTACGATCACACTTTTTTTTTGCAATTTTTCCGCACTTTGAATTTTTTTGCCGTTTACCAGTACACTATATGGTAAAACTTATGGTTTCATTTAAAAGTACAACTCGTCCCGCAAAAAAACAAGCCCTTATATGGCAAGATTGACGGAAAACTAAAAAAAAGTTACGTCTCTCGGAAGAAGAGGAGGAACAAAACAAAACGGAAAAACGCAAAATGCCCGGTGGCTGAAGGGGTTAATAAAAATAAAAATCTTTATTTTTATATAGCGCTTACATATTCCGCAGCACTTTACATACTTCAGGAATACTGTCCCCATTGGGGCTCTCAAATTAAATTCCCTATCTGTATATCTTTGGAATATGGGAGGTACCCGGAAGAAACCCATGCAAACACGGGGAGAACATACAAACTCTTTGCAGATGTGGGTGGGATTCAAACCCAGGACCCCCGTGCTGCAAGACTGCAGTGCTAACCACTGAGCCACCGTGCCGCCAAGAACTAAGGGCAAAATAGTCTCTCAAAACGTATAATAAAAACGGGGGGTGATGTGCTCATTATAGGCATACATCATTAATAGACCGCAAAATCCATTACAAAAAAATACAAAAAGTTATGAATAATTAGATATAAATATAAAGTGCAGGAATGCAAAAATTCATATCTAATTATTTATCATCTGGATACTATACTATAATGAATTAATATATTTTTTCCATATTTTTATGATTTTTTGCATTCCTGCACCTTATATTTATAACAAACATATGGAAAAATATATATTAATAATTCATTATAGTATAGTATCCAGATGATAAATAATTAGATATAAATATAAAGTGCAGGAATGCAAAAATTCTTAGAAAAACAAAAGTATGAAACAATTTATATTAGTAATCCATTATAGTTGTAATCAATGATTAAAGATATCTGTGATAGCCCCCCAAAAATAATAATTGTTCAATATTAAATAGTAAGGTGCAAGTGCAATTAATATAGAAAAACAATAAATTATATCCATACATATAAAGTATAAATGTGCTAATTGCATTCCAGGTGCACTTTTGTCTATGGAGTCTAAAAGCCAAGCAGGATCAATGCTGTCTGATATAGCATTGGCTAATAGGCAGGACTTTCAGGATAATATAACAGTCACCACTATCCTAATTATTAAACCTAAAGTGGAGCTGCGTATAAAAAGGACTATAAATGTAAGTGCATGGCTGTGGAGAGATACACATCAATATCAAGTTAGGCACCGAAATTTAGAACAAAAATTCTAAGAAAAACCGATTTGGTCAAAAAGGATAACAAATTGTATTATTTAAAATGAATACCAACAGGCAGAGAGCCTATAAAGGGGCATCACATGTACAAATACTATAAAGAGGTCAAGGACAGGTATCACTGCACAGGTATAAAAAATTATGAACAAAATCAAATATACAGTACCGTATTACATTAGCACATGTATTCACAAGTATATAATAGACAAGCAAGAATAAAGGGCCTAACCCTGTGGTGTCTATTTAGTAATATAAATGATAAAGGACACATATAATAATCGGTAATGTTAAGGGCCAGAACCATATACACTATAATCAGCACTCACATGGGTATATATAATAGTAATGGCTGTAAAGTACAATGTAAAAAAATGTTATGGAGAGGTGTACATTTGCAGCACAAAGTTTAGTTTACATGGCCTGTTATGCAAAAGTATCTAAGGCAGATGTATATAGAAAGCGCTTAACCAGAGACATAGTACATGTAAAGTAAAAGATTTTTACCTGTGCAGAGGGAGACCTGTGCTCACATGTGATGCCAGCCCCGACGCGCACGTTTCGTCAGGGGGTGGGAGGTAGTTCACATCGAAATTGCAGAGTGGCAAAATAGCCTCCCAGAGCTGCTAAGAAATTAAAGCAGAAACTACCCTAAAACTCACAAGTATAATGGATACAAGAATTGTGAAGGTGATCTCAAAAAAGGGGTCCTGGGTTAACATGTAACTTGGCCTATTAAGATGTTTATGATTGGAAATGCTTTTGATTTCAGTAAATCTGACCGCTTAATGCTGCAAATTCAGCAAATTACCATTTTCAGTTCTTTACAACCTATACAAACTCTGTTGTGCATAATAATTTGGAACAGTGCATTTTGGGTTTTTTTTAAGCTTGAAAAACTTATTAGGAGGTTTGTCCAATAAAGTTTAATTTATATTCTAACAGTTAATGATTTGATCCTTATACTGACTCATTTGCATAGACTATTTAGGAAAATCAGAGAAAAATAGCATTTGCATAATAATTATAATTTGGAACATGGTGTATTTTATCTATAGCATTATTAATAATCGCTGACCTCAGAGGACAAATCCTATAATGTAAATGCTCACTCCCTGGAGGACAGAAGATTGTGATCTGAAAATTCATGGTTTTCAGTATTCTTACAGTGATTATAAGTGTGATTCACATTACTGTGGAGTAGGAACCCACTGTTTCATGGCAACTCATCCTTAAAATTGTTTTTCTTTTTCTGTTTTTCAGGGAATGAATCTTATAGTTTAATTTCACTACCTAAAAGAAATGCTTCTCAAAAACTGCCTGACAGCAAAGAGGTGAGGTGGCAAGAAGTGTATCATTTTTGTCAGTCATACATTTTTTACACTTTCATTTTCTTTTTCGTCTAGAACCTTTTATATATTTTTTGTTTTCTTTTTAAATCAAACCCCAGAGTGGATCTGCAGCAATTTTAGACCTGTGTTCTTACAACACCCATTTTTGCCCTCATTACTATACTTTGGATTTCTGCCTACATTGAGCGGCACTGTGCCAATTCATACCACCATTTGTATTAATCATTAATGCTGGTGTTCCCTTTTGGAAAGTCTTGGTCCCTGAGTCCAGTTTGTATTAAAGAAAAAAAACAAAAACAAACAAACTGCATTTTACACACCTTCACCAAATCACGGGTTAAGACTCCACTGCTGTTCCTGTAGTCTAGTATTGGTAATGTTGCCGATGTCATGTCGACAATGCGACACCTAATCAATAAGTTCAGCAGCTCTGCCAGAATAGATACTGAGCTCACTGATTGACGACGCAGTGACCAATATTACACATTGGGAACAGTGGCAGAGATTCCTTGGTGGACCAAGATTTATTTATTTTTTTCGAAACCCTTTAAAAGATTCACACATAAGTATCGTTATTCAAGACAGGAAATCATTGTTGATATACTTGGTACTTTGTATTGACACAGTCTCCTTATTACAAGGTTGAAAATGGTCTGAGCGTTGTTTCTGATCTTTACAGGAACTTCAGCGAGAACTACTTGCAGCACATGCAAAACTTGAACAACAGCAAAAACAAGAGCAGCGTCTCTTAGAGGAAATCCAGAAATACAACCCCCAGTTCCATCTGTGATAACCAGAGGACCATTATCTCGATACCTCTAAAGTACTAGGCTGCTTACGCTAAAATGTCCCAAACACTGAAAACGTTTTACATTCACCTGAACGTTTGAACAGCAATAAGTTTAATCCCTTAATGACCTCTAATATGCCTTTTAACAAAAGTAATTAATTATTCCTCATCGCTGTCTTTTTATGACGCTGATAGATAAGTAATACTGTGGGTGTGAGCTGTATACTATAACTGACACACTTTTGTATCGGTTACAAGAAGTGGTAGCACCGATTGTGACAATTTAACCGCCTGGATGAAACTTTCAATTAAGACAAAGTAAGAAAATAAAAGAAATTCAATAAAACCTTGTAAAAATGTAAAAAAAAAATAAAATTGTGAAAGTGTCTTGCCATTAAAAGCTCAGTTTTTATGTAAAATTAAAATCGTACACATAATTGGTTATCACCTCCGTTCGAATAACCCAAACTGTCACATTATACTTTACACTGTCACATTGCACTGTAATGAAGTAAAACAAATAATAAACATTTCAATAATGTGGCTTTTTTTTTTATCATACTGACATTCAAACATGAAATAAAAAGCTATAAAGTCATATGTAAAAAAAAATCTAACTAAAACAATCATCTCGCAAAAAAAGCCCCTTATTCTGCTCCCTCAGCAGCAAAATAAAGTTACAGCTCTCAGAATACGGCAATGCAAAAACAAATTATTTTTTTTTTTAAAAGTGTTTTTAGTGTGCAAAAGTAGCAAAGCATCAAAAACATAAAATCTGGTATCGCTGTAATACTGACCTGAAGAATTAAGCTATTTAATCGCTTATATCTCATGGTGAACAGCTTAAAAAAAAGAAAAAAGAAAGAAAAAAAAATCTGGTATTGACCTGAAGAAAAAGCCTTGTTATCAATTATAACAAACAATGAATGGCCTAAAAAAATTAAAGAAAAGCAATTCTTGAACTATGAAAACTATGAAACTGCTGTCTATATGTTCATTCTGCTTCCCAAAAATCACAGTACAAGTAGCTTCACATTTATCCTGTGCTCTTTTTTGAGCACTTACCTTAGGATTGCTTTCTAAATCCCCCCACAAAAAAACGTGAATCGTTTGGTGGTGTCTGTCATTTTGAAGGGGGCTTTACACGCTACGATATCGTTAATGTTTTGTCGTCGGGGTCAAGTTGTTAGTGACGCACATCCGGCATCATTAACGATATCGCAGCGTGTGACACTGACCAGCGACCTTAAGCGACCTCAAAAATGGTGAAAATCGTTCACCATGGAGAGGTCGTCCCAAACTCAAAAATCGGTAAGGGTTGTTTATCCAGGTGGTTCATCGCTCATGCGGCAGCACACATCGCTATGTGTGACACCGCAGGAGCAAGGAACGTCTCCTTACCTGCCGCCGGCCCCAATTAGGATGGAAGGAGGTGGAAGGAATGTTACGTCCTGCTCATCTCCACCTCTCCGCTTTGATTGGCCGGCCGCTTAGTGACGTTGCGGTGACGTCGCTGTGATGCCGAACGTCCCTCCCCCTTGAAGGAGGGATTGTTCGGCAGTCACAGCGACGCCGCCGACCAGGTAAGTATGTGTGACGCTGCCGTAGCGATAATGTTCGCTACGGCAGCGATCACAAACAATCGCATGCGCGATGGGGGCGCGTACTTACACGCTCGCTATCGCTACAAATTGCTAGCGTTATCGCTACCATGTAAAGCCCCCTTAAGTGTCTCTTAAGAGCACAAAAGTGGGGTCAAAACCCTAAAAATGCGATACCCTGCTGAAATAGGCCAGAGTTATATATCTATTTATAATCAGTGTTTATTAAAAGAATTTTAGGAAGAGTATAGGGAAGTATTACATTAATATCAAACCCAACGTAGATATATAACATATTCTCATATATTCATGTCATTTCTGCCCTGTATTATTATAACTGTACTCTTGGGGTAATCCTCAAACTAACTTCATTGCAGAATCTACTATTAATCCAGCTGTCTCTGGACCACTGGAACATAATGATTTATTCCAACTCAATACATATGAAACAAGGAATTAAGATCAAGAGAGGACCAAGAAGAGAGGAGAGATCTAAAGACAACAAAAAGGGAAAACGGGGGGGGGAAATCGGATACTGCTACCGGAATATATTAGAAAAGTCTGCTGTTTCCTTAAATGATATCCAAGGTTGTGGCAAATTTTCAAATTTTCCTGTGAGTCTGAGAGTTCTGACGAGAGTTCCTCCATACAAAATATATGGGAAAATTCAGTCAGCCACTCTGTTATACTAGGTTGCGTCGTCGATCGCCAGTGCCTTGGGATAACTGCTCGTGCCGCTATTAAACAGAAGCGCAGCAGACTCTTTCTGTTGCCCTATGGAACCGGGAAGGATTGATAGAATTGCGGTTTTGAATGACGGCGTGACTCATTCCTACGTCATTTGATTATAAACTTGATAAACCTTTGCCCAGAATGGGGCCACTCCTTGACACTCCCACCATATGTGCGCCATGGTTCCCTTTTCCCCATCACATCTCCAACAATGATCCGATACCAAAGGGAATGCCTTGTGGACTCTAGTGGGGCATTGGTACCACCTCGTCAGTAGCTTGTAACGTTTTTCTTGAGCATTACTCGCTACAGATATTTTATGGGAGAATATATATAATATATATATATACATATATATATATATATATATATATATATATATATATATATATATACAGTTAGGTCCAGAAATATTTGGACAGTGACACAATTTTCGCGAGTTGGGCTCTGCATGCCACCACATTGGATTTGAAATGAAACCTCTACAACAGAATTCAAGTGCAGATTGTAACGTTTAATTTGAAGGTTTGAACAAAAATATCTGATAGAAATTGTAGGAATTGTACACATTTCTTTACAAACACTCCACATTTTAGGAGGTCAAAAGTAATTGGACAAATAAACCAAACCCAAACAAAATATTTTTATTTTCAATATTTTGTTGCGAATCCTTTGGAGGCAATCACTGCCTTAAGTCTGGAACCCATGGACATCACCAAACGCTGGGTTTCCTCCTTCTTAATGCTTTGCCAGGCCTTTACAGCCGCAGCCTTCAGGTCTTGCTTGTTTGTGGGTCTTTCCGTCTTAAGTCTGGATTTGAGCAAGTGAAATGCATGCTCAATTGGGTTAAGATCTGGTGATTGACTTGGCCATTGCAGAATGTTCCACTTTTTTGCACTCATGAACTCCTGGGTAGCTTTGGCTGTATGCTTGGGGTCATTGTCCATCTGTACTATGAAGCGCCGTCCGATCAACTTTGCGGCATTTGGCTGAATCTGGGCTGAAAGTATATCCCGGTACACTTCAGAATTCATCCGGCTACTCTTGTCTGCTGTTATGTCATCAATAAACACAAGTGACCCAGTGCCATTGAAAGCCATGCATGCCCATGCCATCACGTTGCCTCCACCATGTTTTACAGAGGATGTGGTGTGCCTTGGATCATGTGCCATTCCCTTTCTTCTCCAAACTTTTTTCTTCCCATCATTCTGGTACAGGTTGATCTTTGTCTCATCTGTCCATAGAATACTTTTCCAGAACTGAGCTGGCTTCATGAGGTGTTTTTCAGCAAATTTAACTCTGGCCTGTCTATTTTTGGAATTGATGAATGGTTTGCATCTAGATGTGAACGCTTTGTATTTACTTTTATGGAGTCTTCTCCTTACTGTTGACTTAGAGACAGATACACCTACTTCACTGAGAGTGTTCTGAACTTCAGTTGATGTTGTGAACGGGTTCTTCTTCACCAAAGAAAGTATGCGGCGATCATCCACCACTGTTGTCATCCGTGGACGCCCAGGCCTTTTTGAGTTCCCAAGCTCACCAGTCAATTCCTTTTTTCTCAGAATGTACCCGACTGTTGATTTTGCTACTCCAAGCATGTCTGCTATCTCTCTGATGGATTTTTCTTTTTTTTCAGCCTCAGGATGTTCTGCTTCACCTCAATTGAGAGTTCCTTAGACCGCATGTTGTCTGGTCACAGCAACAGCTTCCAAATGCAAAACCACACACCTGTAATCAACCCCAGACCTTTTAACTACTTCATTGATTACAGGTTAACGAGGGAGACGCCTTCAGAGTTAATTGCAGCCCTTAGAGTCCCTTGTCCAATTACTTTTGGTCCCTTGAAAAAGAGGAGGCTATATGCATTACAGAGCTATGATTCCTAAACCCTTTCTCCGATTTGGATGTGAAAACTCTCATATTGCAGCTGGGAGTGTGCACTTTCAGCCCATATTATATATATAATTGTATTTCTGAACATGTTTTTGTAAACAGCTAAAATAACAAAACTTGTGTCACTGTCCAAATATTTCTGGCCCTGACTGTATATATATATATATATATATATATATGTATATATATATATATGCCTTTTGTTTGTCTTCCTCTGTGAGGTCATAACCAATTCCTTCTCCCATGCCCAGATATAATTGGGGTCCAACGACCCTTGTCGATTTAATGTTACTTATTAATGAGATCTGGTGTGTGGGTGGTGTCTCCCTTGAGAATAGTTGTTCAAATGGTGTGGTCGATAGTAATCAGGGAGATCGTCCCCCCATAATTGGAATTTACAAAATGAACTTAGCTGTATATTTTCCATCCACTTTAATTGTCTAGAGGGGGATTGGGTCTGTAGTTCCTCAAAGGATGGTAAAGATCCCTCTCTCATTAGGTCACCCATTCTGATATCTGACCACCTGTTCCATTCCAGGAATTCCACCAGACACCCCGGGGGGAAAATCAGGGTTGTCAAACAGGGAGGGGGGGGGGTCAGTGGGGAACTGGTACTAGTTAACCCCTTTGTGGTTTTAATTTTGTCCCATACTTTTAACGTAGCCGCAGGCAAGATCCCTCCAGGTTCAAACAATGTGTCCTGTCTAGGGGAGATCCAGGGTAAATTTTTTCAGCATTGTCCGGGAGCATTCTTGTTCTAGTAATACCCATTGCTTAGTTTGGTCATGAAAATGCCAATCAATAAGCTGGGCCAACAATGATGCTGGATGGTATACTCTCAGGTCTGTTAGTCCCGCCCCTCCATTTATTTTTGATCTTGTGAGAGTCTGGTAGCCAATCCTGGGCTTGGCTCCTTTCCATATATACCGTATCAGTGCTGATTTAAGTGTCTTAAAGAATGCCGCCGGTGGTTAAACCCCTTCCCGACCCTTGACGCACCATATGCGTCATGAAACCTTGTGCCTTCCCGACCTTTGACGCACCGTATGCGTCATGGCGGGTTTCCTGCAGCGCTGGTGACCGGGTTCACTGAAATGGCACCAGCGCTGCAGGCACATGAGGACTTGTAGTTGAGCCCAGGGGGAGTGGCTTTGCCCCCCTGTGGCTACGATCGCTCTGATTGGCTGTTCAAAGTGTCACTTTCACTTTCACATTCAATCAGAACGATTGTAATATTTCACCAATCAAACTTGGTGAAATATTACAATACAGCCATGGCTGATGATGTAATATCATCAGCCATTGGCTGGAGCAGAATGACCTCTGTGTCACCTCCCCCCGATCTGATTGGAGCTAGCGTTCATGTGACACTATCCCTCCAATCAGATGTGGAGGGGCGGTGTGACCAGTGGGTGCCCTCCTCCTTCAGCCTCATGCTGTCAGTGGAAGGCGAAGAGCGAGGTCCCCTGCTGCTGCTGCTGCCGCCGCGATCTCCCGCCGCCGCCGATCACCGCGCTGCCATCTGGTAGTATTTGTCCCCCACTTCCCTTTTCCATCCGATCCCACACCCACCCCAATCTCCGCTCCGCTCCCCCCGTCGTCCGATTACACTCCCCCCCCGACCTCTGCCCCCACCCCCCCGGGCATCCGATTCCACCCCCTGTCATCCAATTCCAGCCCCCCCACCCCGACCTGAGCTCCCTCCCTCCTGCCCTGTGATCACTCACGGACCCTGCTTCTGCCAGCGTCCTGAGTGCTGTGAGGGCCCCTGCTGCTGCCAGCGAGCACTCCCCCTGCACCACTGATCAGATAACCCCCCCGGCCCTGTAATCACCCACGTGCCCCAGTGATCACCCACATGCCCCAGTGATCACCCACCTCCCACAGTGATCGCGGCCTGCCCTCCGTGCGCCTGACAGCCCGCGGCCTGCCCTCCGTGCACCTGACAGCCTGCGGCCTGCCCTTTGTGCGCCTGACAGCCCGCGGACTGCCCTCCGTGTGCCTGACAGCCCGCAGCCTGCCGTAGAAAGTTTCACTAAACACTCTCACATACACACGCACACTAATAAAGTTTAGTTTGTTTGTTTGTTTTTTTTGTTTTTTTTTTTACACACACGCAAAATGTCCCGCTCATCCCAGTCAGAAAGGGCATACTTAGCTGAGGCGGCATATGCCTCCGAAGCTGATAGTGAGGGAGAGGACCCCACTTTTCTCTATTCCTCCCACTCTTCCTCCTCCAGTGACACAGACTCGCCGCCACGAAGACGTCGCAGGACAAGAGATTGTCCGGAGGTCGTGCTAGAAGAGCCGGAGGCCGTGGGAGAAGAGCCGGAGGCCGTGGGAGAAGAACCACAGCCAAGTATGAGTACCCCCCAACCTAGTGCTAGTCATGCCCAACCTAGCACTAGTGCCCCCATCTGGACCCCTGTCCCTGAAAATTTTGCTCCACGGATTCCTGATTTCATTCCCCAATCAGGAATCCAGTTCGAGACTGCCAACCTCAGAGAAATACACTTTTTCAAAGTCTATTTCTCTGAGTCAATTGTCAGTCTTATGGTGGAGCAAACTAACCTGTATGCCCAGCAATTTTTGTCCGAAAACCCAAATTCATCATATTCTACTTGGAGTCCCATTGACTCAGTAGAAATTATGAAATATTGGGGACTGGTCCTTCACATGGGGATTGTGAAGAAACCAGAAATTCGCCAATACTGGAGTACTGATATTTTATATCAAACTCCAATATTTGGCATGGTCATGACCCGCAAACGGTTTGAGGCCGTTCATAGGTTTCTTCATTTTAGGGACAATGCGGACAGCCTTCCCCGCGATGATCCGAATTTTGATAGACTGTTGAAAATTCGACCGGTCATCGAGCACTTCAGCAACAAGTTTGCTGAAGTGTACATTCCCAAAAGGGAAATTTGTGTGGATGAATCCCTCATCCACTTCAAAGGGAGGCTTCAATTCCGTCAGTACCTGCCAAGTAAAAGGGCCAGGTACAGCATAAAACTCTATAAGCTGTGTGAGAGTACCTCAGGGTACACTCACAGCTTTAGAATTTACCAAGGGAAGGATAGCAGGATCCAGCCCCCAGAATGCCCACCTACTCTGGGGGTGAGTGGGAAAATAGTGTGGTATTTGATCCACCCACTGCTTGATAAAGGTTACCATCTGTACGTTGATAACTTTTACACAAGCATCCCACTCTTTCAATCCCTCTCTGCCAGAACTACCGCCGCTTGCGGTACTGTGCGCAGAAACCAGAGGGGTCTCCCTTTGTCGCTAGTTGAGCAGCCTCTCCCTAAGGGTGAGAGCCGAGCCCAATGTAGCGGCAACATGGTTGTGGTCAAGTTCAAAGACAAAAGGGACGTCTTTTTCTTGACAACAATCCATGGTCCCGGCACCACGGCCACCACCGTTAGAGGTTCCTCAGCACAGGTCTACAAACTGGACTGTGCCCTGGGGTACAACAAGCACATGGGGGGAGTTGATCTTTTTGATCAAGTCCTCCAGCCTTATGGTGCCATGCGGAAGGCGAAGGTGTGGTACAAGAAGCTGGCCGTGCATATCGTACAGATGGCACTGTATAACGCATACGTGCTCTCACGATGTGCAGGCCAGATCAACAAAACCTTCCTTCAGTTCGGTGATAAAGGCCCTCATGTTTGGAGATGAGGAAGGAGCAGGCCCCAGCACCTCAAGAACTCAAGTTTCCCGTATGGTAGCAGGGCAACATTTTCCCGGTGAGGGAATATCAAGAAAAAGGTGCCGGGTCTGCTATAAAAAGGGGATAAGAAAGGAGACGCGTTTCCAATGTGAAACGTGTCCTGAAAAACCTGGACTGTGTTTGAATGAATGCTTCAGAATTCATCACACGTCCTTGGACTAAACACATCCTGACATTCCCCTACAGAACTCACCCACACCAGCCTGACATACACAACACCACACACCAACCTGATGTACACTAAACTACACACACCAAACTGACGTACACTACATTACACCAACCTGATATACACTACACCACACACAAAACTGACCTACACTACACCAACCTGATATACACTATGTCAGGTTGGTGTGTGTGTTGTAGTGTACATCAGGTTGTGTGTGGTATATACTACACCACACATCAACCTGACGTACACTACACTATACCGCACACTAACCTGACGTACAATAAATCACACACCAACCTGACGTAATGTATGTTAGGTTGGTGTGTGTAGTGTAGTATACATCAGGTTGGTGTGTGTGGTGTTTACTACACCAGACACCTCAACCTGACGTAGACTACACCACACACCAACCTAACATACACTACGTGAGGATGGGGTGGGGTGTATGTCAGGATGGTGTGTGTGGTGTACACTACACCACACACACCAACCTGACGTACACTACACCACACACACACACCAACCTGACGTAGTGTATGTTAGGGTTGTGTGTGTAGTGTAGTATACATCAGGTTGGTGTGTGTGGTGTTTACTACACCACACACACCAACCTGATGTATACTACACTACACACACCAACCTAACATACACTGTCAGGATGGTGTGTGGTGTATGTCAGGATGGTGTGTGTGGTGTACACTATACCACACACACCAACCTGACATACACTACACCACACCAACCTGACTTATACTACACTACACACACACCAACCTGACATACACTACATACTCTCCTTACGCGACATGGTGTCCGCTAACAATTAGAGCTAATTTTCCATTCAAATTGTTAGCGGACACCATGTTGCGTATGGAGAGCCCCTGTGTGCCTAAACATTGGTGCTCTCCCACAAGTGACCCATCATGGAAACTAGACCTCCCAAGGAACTTATCTAGATGCAAAGTGAGCACTTTGAACTCCCAGGTGCTTCACAAATTGATCCGTAAAAATGAAAAAAAAAACCACTTTTTTTTCACAAATATTTTCTTTTAGCCTCAATTTTTTCTTTTTCACATGGGCAACAGGATAAAATGGATCCTAAAATTTGTTGGGCAATTTTTCCCGAGTACACAGATACCTCATATGTGGTCATAAATTACTGTTTGGGTGCACAGCAGGACTCGGAAGGGAAGGAGCACCATTTGAGTTTTTCAATGGAAAATTAGCTCCAAAAGTCAAAAAACGCTCCTTGCCTTCCGAGCCCTGCTGTGCGCCCAAACATTTGATTTCTACCATATATGAGCTGTGTACTCAGGAGAAATTGCACAAAACATTTTATGGTGTAATTTTATCCGATACCCTTGTGAAAAAAAACTACCTGGCTGAAGTAACAATTTTGTGGTAAAACAATATAAAATTATTTTCACGGCTCAACGTTATAAACTTCTGTGAAGCCCCCCTCCAGGGGTTCAAAGGGCTCACTAAACATCTAGATAAATTCCATGAGGGGTCTAGTTTCCAAAATGTGGTCACTTGTGGGGGAGCTCCATTGTTTAGGCACCTCAGGGGGTCTCCAAACGCAACATGGCATCCACTAACGATTCCAGACAATTTTGCGTTTGAAGAGTCAAAAAGCGTTGCATGCCTTCCGAGCCATGCTGTGCGCCCAAACATTTGATTTCCACCACATATGAGATATCTGTGTACTCAGGAGAAATTGCATAATAAAGTTTATGGTGTATTTTTTCCTGATACCCTTGTGAAAATGCTAAATTTTATAGCTATAGTAACATTTTTGTGTAAAAATTTAAATTTTTAATTTTCTCCTTCCACATTGCTTTGGTTCCTGTGAAGCATGTAAAGGGTTTATAAACTTCTTGGATATGGTTTTGAGTAGAGTGAGGGGTGCAGTTTTTAGAATGGGGTCTCTTTTGGGTATTTTCTGTCGCATAGGCTTTTCAAAGTCACTCTAAATGTAATGTGGTCCCTAAAATTTTGGGTTAATTTTGTTGGAAAAATGAAAAATTGCTGATGAACTTTGAACCCTTCTAACTTCCTAACGAAAAAAAAAATTGTTTCGAAAATTGCGCTGATGTAAAGTAGACATGTGGGAAATGTAATTTATTAACTATTTTGTGTGACTTATCTCTCAGATTTATGGGCATAAAATTTAAAATTTTGAAAATTGCGCAATTTTAAAAAAATTTTCGCCAAATTTCCAAAATTTTAAAAAATAAACAAAATATCGCCTTAAATTTACCACTTTCATAAAATACAATATGTCTCGAAAAAAACAATCTCAGAATCGCCAGGATCCATTTAAGCGTTCCAGAGTTATAACCTCATAAAGGGACACTGGTCAGAATTGCGCAAAATGGCGAGGTCAGTAAGGTCAAATAGGCTGGGGGCTGAAGGGGTTAATCGGTACAGTCTGGAAGATATATAAAAATAGTGGTAAAATGTCCATTTTGAAGGAGTTCATCCTTCCAAACCAAGATAAGCTCTTTCTGCCGTACGACTCAAGATCCTTTAGAGTCTTGGATAACAAAGTTTAATAATTGAGAGCGTACAGCAGGTCAAGCCTATTTGGAATATTTACTCCTAGGTAGTTGATCGCCTTTGTCTGCCACCGGAAAGGGAATGTGTTATGACTAGAGATGAGCGAACCGGTCCCGGTTCGGCTCGAGGTCGGTTCGCCGAACGGAGGTCCCGTTCGAGTTCGGCTCGTCGAACGTTCGACGAACCGAACTCGAACGGCATAGGAAACAATGGCAGGCAATCACAAACACAGAAAAACACCTAGAAAACACCCTCAAAGGTGTCCAAAAGGTGACAAACAACTCACAACACATGGGAAAGTGACAAGGACATATACTCATGTGAAAACAAAAGAGCAGGACAAGGAAAAAGAGGAGGACACACAGATATATGAGTATATGCAAGGAAACATCGATTCCATTATTGTGCAACTTGAGCCCTGCTCATTTTAGGCTTCCAATCTTGATAAATTGCCTGAGCTCGCCACGTACGCCTTGGGGATCTTGTCGTGTCCTGCAGCCAGCGTTCTCTCGGAACCTGTCTTCAGTGCTGCTGGGGGTCTGCTGGCAGATAAGCACACATGTCTGTCCACTGACAATGTGGACATGGCTCTCAGAGGACTTTTCTTCCCCTGGGTCAGCCAGGGGACGGGAAAGGCACGCGTATTTTTGAGAGTGCTTCATGCAAAGCATCTTTTTCATTTTGAAAAGGGGGATTATTATTATTATTATTATTTATTTATAGAGCACCATTAATTCCATGGTGCTGTACATGAGAAGGGGGTTACATACAAAATACATATACAAGTTACAGTAGACAGACTAGTACAGAGGGAAGAGGGCCCTACCCTTGTGGGCTTACATTCTATAGGGGATCAACTGATGCCAGTCAAGTGGGGTGTGTGTGGCCCAATTAGTGGAAACGAGGGAGACTGTGGTTGGAGTCCCCTCGCTGTGTCTCTAAAAGAACCAACATGAACAAGTCATGGCTCTCAGAGGACTTTTCTTCCCCTGGGTCAGCCAGGGGACGGGAAAGGCACGCGTATTTTTGAGAGTGCTTCATGCAAAGCATCTTTTTCTTTTTCAAAAGGGGGCTCAACTGATGCCAGTCAAGTGGGGTGTGTGTGGCCCAGTTAGTGGAAACGAGGGAGACTGTGGTTGGAGTCCCCTCGCTGTGTCTCTAAAAGAACCAAGATGAACAAGTCATGGCTCTCAGAGGACTTTTCTTCCCCTGGGTCAGCCAGGGGTTGGGAAAGGCACGCGTATTTTTGAGAGTGCTTCATGCAAAGCATCTTTTTCTTTTTCAAAAGGGGGGGTCAACCGATGCCAGTCAAGTGGGGTGTGTGTGGCCCAGTTAGTGGAAACGAGGGAGACTGTGGTTGGAGTCCCCTCGCTGTGTCTCTAAAAGAACCAAGATGAACAAGTCATGGCTCTCAGAGGACTTTTCTTCCCCTGGGTCAGCCAGGGGACGGGAAAGGCAAGCGTATTTTTGAGAGTGCTTCATGCAAAGCATCTTTTTCTTTTTCAAAAGGGGGCTCAACCGATGCCAGTCAAGTGGGGTGTGTGTGGCCCAGTTAGTGGAAACGAGGGAGACTGTGGTTGGAGTCCCCTCGCTGTGTCTCTAAAAGAACCAAGATGAACAAGTCATGGCTCTCAGAGGACTTTTCTTCCCCTGGGTCAGCCAGGGGACGGGAAAGGCACGCGTATTTTTGAGAGTGCTTCATGCAAAGCATCTTTTTCTTTTTCAAAAGGGGGGGTCAACCGATGCCAGTCAAGTGGGGTGTGTGTGGCCCAGTTAGTGGAAACGAGGGAGACTGTGGTTGGAGTCCCCTCGCTGTGTCTCTAAAAGAACCAAGATGAACAAGTCATGGCTCTCAGAGGAATTTTCTTCCCCTGGGTCAGCCAGGGGACGGGAAAGGCACACGTATTTTTGAGAGTGCTTCATGCAAAGCATCTTTTTCTTTTTCAAAAGGGGGCTCAACCGATGCCAGTCAAGTGGGGTGTGTGTGGCCCAGTTAGTGGAAACGAGGGAGACTGTGGTTGGAATCCCCTCGCTGTGTCTCTAAAAGAACCAAGATGAACAAGTCATGGCTCTCAGAGGACTTTTCTTCCCCTGGGTCAGCCAGGGGACGGGAAAGGCACGCGTATTTTTGAGAGTGCTTCATGCAAAGCATCTTTTTCTTTTTCAAAAGGGGGCTCAACCGATGCCAGTCAAGTGGGGTGTGTGTGGCCCAGTTAGTGGAAACGAGGGAGACTGTGGTTGGAGTCCCCTCGCTGTGTCTCTAAAAGAACCAAGATGAACAAGTCATGGCTCTCAGAGGACTTTTCTTCCCCTGGGTCAGCCAGGGGACGGGAAAGGCACGCGTATTTTTGAGAGTGCTTCATGCAAAGCATCTTTTTCTTTTTCAAAAGGGGGATCAACCGATGCCAGTCAAGTGGGGTGTGTGTGGCCCAGTTAGTGGAAACGAGGGAGACTGTGGTTGGAGTCCCCTCGCTGTGTTTTACATGCTTTTAGAAGGTCATGACATGGCTTGGAGGTTGACTTTCATCATCTGCAAACTGTTGGCTACCAAAATGCTGCCTTTCCAACAACTGTGGTTATAGACAATGAGGAACATACTGATGAAGATGAGACGCAGATACCCGATTGGGATGACAACTTAAATATTCTGTCAGGGCAAGAAGATGCTCGGTCTGAGGGGGAGGGGAGTGCAAACACAACAATTGATGATGAAGTTCTAGATCCCACCTACTGTCAACCCACAGTCAGACACTCGAGGAGGTCAACAGAGGCGGTGGAGGAGGATGCAACCGACGTCGAAGTAACCTTGCGCCTTCCTGGACACAGTCGGAGCACTGGTAGCACGTCTACAACTGCATCCTCAGCCACCACTCTGCCTCTGAGCATTATTCGGGGTGGATCAACAGGTCGCATGGCCTCTAAGCCTTGCCTAGCCTGGTCCTTTTTTGACATAAAAAAAGATCGCCCAAATTATGTGATCTGTAACATTTGGCATGGTTATCTTACTAGAGGTCAAAACCTCAGCAGTTTGACAACTTCTTCCATGAATCGTCACATGAATAAATATCATATGGCCTGGTGGGAAGCTCACCGTGCTGCAATGCGGCCTAGCGGAGCCAACCATCCACCGCCTGCCCCTTCCAGTGCATCCGCGCGCTCGTCATCTTCTAGGACTGTGGGGACAGCTGTCACACCTGTTTTTCCACCCACAACTTCCACCACTGTAACCGCAACAGGCAGTTTGCTTGGTAGATCGTCAGTTGGTTTGGAAGGGGAAACAAGTGATTGTGTACAGCTCTCTCAAACATCGATAGCACCAACGTTGGATGAAGGCAACATCATGTCTCCGCCTGCACTTTCCTCACAAAGCTGCATTTTTCCAGGGACACCCTACTCAACACCGTCTACACACAGCAGCCAGATCTCTGTCCCTCAGATGTGGTCAAATAAAAGGCCACTTCCTGCGACCCATGACAAAGCTAAGAGGTTGACTCTATCCCTCTGTAAGCTGTTGGCTACCGAAATGCTGCCTTTCCGCCTAGTGGACACACAGGATTTTAGAGACCTTATGTCTGTCGCTGTGCCCCAGTACCAGATGCCTAGTCGCCACTACTTCTCTAAGAAAGGTGTGCCCGCGCTACACCAGCATGTCGCACACAACATCACCGCTTCCTTGAGAAACTCTGTGTGTGAACGGGTGCATTTCACCACCGATACTTGGACCAGTAAGCATGGACAGGGACGTTACATGTCGCTGACTGGGCACTGGGTAACTATGGTGATAGATGGTGAAGGGTCTGCTGCACAAGTCTTGCCGTCCCCACGACTTGTGTGTCAATCCTCTGTCTGTCCAAGTTCCGCCACTGCTTCTGCATCCTCCACCTCATCTGGGTCCTCCACCTCCGCCCCAAGCCTGCCTGGTCAGGCCACCAGCGTTCTCACTGCGCAGAAGGAATCACGCACCCCTCATTACTATGCTGGCAGCAGAGCGCAACGGCATCAGGCGGTCTTTAGCTTGACATGTCTTGGGAATAAGAGTCACACAGCTGAGGAGTTGTGGTCAGCTCTGCGGTCCGAGTTTAATAAATGGTTGTCTCCACTCAACCTGCAGCCTGGTAAGGCCGTGTGCGACAATGCTGCAAACCTGGGTGCGGCCCTTCGCCTGGGCAAGGTGACACACGTACCTTGTATGGCTCACGTGTTGAACCTTGTCGTCCAGCAATTTTTAACACACTATCCCGGCCTAGATGGCCTTCTGAACAGGGCACGAAAACTGTCTGCTCACTTCCGCCATTCAAGCGCCGCAGCTGAGCGACTTGCATCGCTCCAGAAGTCTTTCGGCCTGCCGGTTCATCGCCTGAAATGCGATGTGGCGACACGCTGGAATTCAACTCTCCACATGTTACAGCGACTGTGGCAGCACCGCAGAGCCCTGGTGCAATACGTCATGACGTATAGCCTGGGCCAACGAGATGCAGAGGTGGGGCAGATCACCCTGATGGAGTGGTCTCAGATCAAGGACCTATGCACCCTTCTGCACAGTTTCGACATGGCGACGAATATGTTTAGCGCTGACAATGCCATTATCAGCATGACGATTCCAGTCATTTACATGCTGGAGCACACGCTAAACACTATTCGTAGTCAGGGGGTGGGACAACAGGAAGGGGAGGAACTACAGGAGGATTCATATGCGCAAGACACAACAACATCACCAAGGTCCATACGTTCATCATCACCAACGCGGCCGGCATGGGACCATGGGGGACAGGGATCAACAAGGGCGCATGGTAGCAGGCGAGATGTTGAGGAAGGTGCAGGAGGACATGAAGATATGGAGGACGAACTGTCCATGGACATGGAAGACTCAGCAGATGAGGGGGACCTTGGTCAAATTTCAGTTGAAAGAGGTTGGGGGGAGATGACAGAGGAAGAAAGAACGGTTAGCACCTCTATGCCACAAACACAGCGTGGACTTGGTCCGCATGGCTGCGCAAGACACATGAGTGCCTTCTTGTTGCACTACCTCCAACATGACCCTCGTATTGTCAAAATTAGAAGTGATGATGACTACTGGCTTGCCACACTATTAGATCCCCGGTACAAGTCCAAATTTTGTGACATAATTCCAGCCATAGAAAGGTACGCACTTATGCAGGAGTATCAGCAGAAGCTGTTACTCGATCTTAGATCGGCTTTTCCACCAAACAACCGTGCAGGTGCAGGGAGGGAATCTCCCAGTTGTAACTTGACAAACATGGGACGGTCTCGTCAGCTTCAACAGTCTACACGTACCAGTAGGACCGTATCTGGTGCTGGTAACAGCAATTTAATGGAATATTTTCATAATTTTTTTAGACCCTCCTTTGCAAGGCCACCAGAGACAACAAGTCTGACACATAGTCAACGGCTGGAGAGGATGATACAGGAGTATCTACAAATGAACATCGATGCCATGACTTTGCAAATAGAGCCTTGCTCATTTTGGGCTTCAAATCTAGAAAAATGGCCAGAGCTATCCAGTTACGCCTTGGAGATTTTGTCGTGTACAGCTGCCAGCGTTGTCTCTGAACGTGTCTTCAGTGCTGCTGGGTGTGTGCTGACAGATAAGCGCACGCGTCTGTCCAGTGACAATGTGGACAGACTGACGTTCATCCAAATTAACAAGTCATGGATCCAGAAGGAATTTACAACCCCTGTGTCATCCTGGGGAGAGTAAATGCTTGTGGATTTGGAATGTGCTTGATGCAAATCTAGCTGTGAAGTGTACAACTATGGCACAACTGCTGCCACTGAATGGGTGGGTGTGTGTGGGGCCCAATTTTTGGAAAAAAGGGAGGCTCCGCTTTGAGTAACCCTTGCTTACATTGTTTTTAAAAGGAGCCAAGATGACCAAGTCATGGTTCAGCAAAGACTTTATCTACCTACCCCGGCGTATTTTTGAATGTGCTTGATGCAAATCAAAACATCCTGTTTGCAACTAGGGCACAAGTGCTGCCACTGATGGGGTGTCTGTGTGCCCAATTTTTGGAAAAAAGGTAGACTCCGCTTGGAGTAACCCTTGCTTGCTGTGTTTTTTAAAAATGATACAAGATGAACAGATCTGAAGGCAAGATGAAGGCAACATCATGTCTCCGCCTGCACTTTCCTCACAAACCTGCATTTTTCCAGGGACACCCTACTCAACACCGTCTACAGACAGCAGCCAGATCTCTGTCCCTCAGATGTGGTCAAATAAAAGGCCACTTACTGCGACCCATGACAAAGCTAAGTGGTTGACTCTATCCCTCTGTAAGCTGTTGGCTACCGAAATGCTGCCTTTACGCCTAGTGGACACACAGGATTTTACAGACCTTATGTCTGTCGCTGTGCCCCAGTACCAGATGCCCAATCACCACTGCTTCTCCAAGAAAAGCATGCCCGCGCTACACCAGCATGTCGCACACAACATCACCACTTCCTTGAGAAACTCTGTGTGCGACAGGGTGCATTTCAACACAGATACTTGGACCAGTAAGCATAGACAGGGTCATTACATGTCACTGACTGGGCACTGGCAAACTATGGTGAGAGATGGAGAAGGGTCTGCTGTACAAGTCTTGCCGTCCCCACGAGTTGTTTCAATCCTTCTTCTGTATGTAGAAGTTAATACACTGCTTCAGCCTCTTCAACCTCGTGTGGGTCCTCCACCTTGGCGCAAACCCTGTGTGGTCAGGCCACCCTTCCTTGCATCTGCGCACAAGGACTACCACACACCTCCTTACTATGCTGGCAGCAGAGCTCAATGCCATCAGGCGGTCAAAGTTTTACTTTGAAATGTATGGGAAATGTGAGTCACACCGCTATTCCAGAGAATAGTAGTCAGGCAGGGTCAAAACATTAATTGAGGAACAGGAACACAATGGGACGGCCAGGACTTAATCAGAAAACAAGCAGAGGTGAAATGCGGATCGGCCAACAAGGTACATAAACAGCAAGCAGGAAAAGTAGTCAGGTAACAAGCACACAAAATCCTAAAACTGAACTGGGGGTAAAATTAACCAGAGGTTCATAGCTATGTCTGGCAGTGGTCTGCAGACAGGATGGGCATAAAAAAGGGTGTGGTGTCTTCCCATTGGTTGTAGCTGAATGATGGTATTTCATCTGTGAGATACCCACCAGCTACATTCAGCCAGAGATTCTGCATCTGTCAAGGTAATGCAGCCCAGTGGGTGAGCATAACCTGCGTCCACCTGCGCCGCTGGCATCGACTCCTCTCCCATCATCAGCACTATTCATGAAAGGAACACGTTGTCACCTGGCGACCGGAGTACAAATTGACGGAGCGGACTCCGTTGGTGACTTAACAGCCGTGTGCGGCAATGATGCAAACCTGGCTGCGGGCCATCCTCAGGGCAATGTGACACACGTGCCTTGTATGGCTCACGTGTTGAACCGAATTCTCCAGCAATTTTTAAAACACCATCACGGCCTACATGGCCTTGTGCAGCGGGCACGCTCGCTATGTGCTCACTTCCATCGTGCGCACACAGCAGCTCAACAACTTTCATCACTCCGGAAGTCTTAGGGTCTGGCAGTTAAACGGCGGAAATGCGATGTTCCGACACGCAGGAATTGGAATCTGCACATGTTGCAGCATGTGTGGCAGCACCGCAGAGCCCTGCTGAAATACGGTATGACATATATCCTGGGATAACTTGATCAAGAGGTGGTGCAGATCACGCTACTGGAGTGGTGTCAGATCAAGGACCTATGCACCCTGCTACACAGTTCACAAATGTCGACGAAGATGTTTTGCACTGGCAATGTCATTCTCAGCGTGACAATTCTGGTCATCTACATGATGGAGCACACTGTAATTATTATTCGGAGTCAGGTGTTGGGACAAGAGGAAGGGGAGGAAGTACTGGAGGAGTCATATGCAGAAGGGATAACAGGATCTACGAGGTCCAGATGGTCAGCGGCACCTATGCGGCAGTCATGGTGAGGGAGAGGGATTAACAAGGGCGCATAGTATCAGCAAAAAGTGTTGATGAAAGTGCAGGAGCCCATGAAGAAATGGAGGACGAACTGGCGATGGGCATGGAAGACTCAGCAGATGAGTGAGAGCTTGCTCACATTTCGGTTGTGCGAGGTTGTGGGGAGAGGGCAGAGGAAGGATGCACGATTCTCACCTCTCTGCCACCAACACACTAAGGACTTGGTCCTCCTGGATGCACAAGACACATGAGCGCCTTCTTGCTGCACTACCTACATGACCCTCGGATTGTATGAATTTGAAGTAATCCTGAATACTGGGTTGCCACACTGTTAGATCCCCGGTACAAGACAAAATTTGGCGAACTAATTCCTGCCATAGAAATGGACGCACGTATACAGGAGTATCTGCAGAATGTGGTACGCAATCTTAGATCTACTTTTCCACTAAACACCAGTGCTGCACAGAGTGAATCTCAACGCTTTGTCATGGATAGGAGGAAATGGTCTTTTACTTGTCCACATCGGAGGGACCGAGGGATGGCTGCTGTGCTGAGATGGCGTTGAGTACGGTGTCCCTGCACAGTTGCACTTTTGGTCATATCCCAAAATGAGTTTAAAAAGGACAGATGCTGTTGGAAAGGGGAACAGGTGTGTTGGAAAGGGGAAAAAAGTTTTGGTCCGTGGATTTGGTGGTTAAGCAACTGTAACATTTGCTGAAGAAACACCATCTGTTACAGTGGGACTGGCAGATTTGGATAAAGTGGTATATAATCTGTGACCGCTATATAACGAAAATTAATAAGAAAAGAAAGAGAAAGGTATATATCCCCATCAGCAGTCAGTGTCCACCGTGCTCCCAGTTGGAAAAGGAGAGGTTGGCAACTGGAAGGTTTGGTGGAGGATACAGAGCTGTGTGGCTATGAAACTAATAGTAGCCTGAAACGAGTTAGACGCCATTCGGATCTGGAGACTGTGAGCCCTGTTAGCGTCACAGGGTCCACATGCCCACCCAGCCCAGGAACTCCCTGTTAACAACACAGGGGCCATTGAGTACGCTGACCGTGTGCGTAGGGGCCACACCTGTGGACAGCAGGCGCATCAGCAGCAGCAGGCCTGTTAATGCCACTGGGCTGCACAAGCAGGACTGGTAGGACAGGAGCTGGTCTTAACCGTTCTGCGTTACCAACTGTGGTGGTGGCCTGCATCCACCACCCTATCCCTGCCTACCTCTGGCCTAAAGCCGCAATGGGTTCAACACATGGAGGTGTGCTCTTTCGGAGCATAATAGAAGACTGCGCACCTCCTTGTTGGCTCCAGCCCCTTTTATAACCTGGGTCCGCCCCAAACCAGGGTGAACCACAATGCACCTCCTGGAGACAAAAGTAGAGTGACACGTCATGAGTGGCATAACTAGCGTCCTATTTGGAAACGCAACTTCAATGATGACCTCATGGCTGCCATGACCCAAACACCTCACCAGTCATCGTCTGACCATCAATAATGCGGTGACAAGTCATAGGTGTGGGCCTCTGCAAGCCATTTGGGAGGACACCTGATGCCCTGTGGTCTATATGGGACCCCCACATCAGGGCCAGGGCCAAAGAGTTCATTACCGGACCTAGTCTCTGATGCAGGAAGTGCCTGAGCATGCTCAGTAGCATGAAATACAGTCTCTGAAAAAAAACTATCAGCTTTAGCATGGTGTCTAGGCACAAAACAGGACTTAGACCCGGCACGGAATGCAAGCACCTGTGCAAAGAGGCTTTTCACACTTAGTGTGGGAGCATGCGCTGTATCCCGAAAAGAAGACTTAGCGTCAGGAATAACACAGTCAGGCTGAGCATACTCACTACGCAAAACACTGTAATTATGCTGCAGCTGGGGTACATCGGCACACGCATGCGCACTAGCTGCCTCTCCACTTAGACGTGGAGGGGAAATTGCTCTTGGAGATGCTGTCTATGAACAGAAGGAAAAGCTAAAGGAAGCCTGACTTTCTATCCCTCCGAATTATGAAATGCAGCAATGAATTCCATGAGTTTGCTATAACATTAGCGTAGCAAAATGTGCATGAGGGTGTGATGTAGAGGTGCTAGAAATAGCTTGTCACCAGTGGGGCACTAATGGAATACAACAGCCAGTTCTATGATGCCACTAAATGGCAGTATTTTGTGCTATCATTATAGCTTATTAAAAACAGAGCAGGAGGTTGTCATGCAGAGGTGCTGCACATAGATTTGCAGTAGTGTGAATAGACAAAAGTCCAATAGCCACGTTTAGGATGCCAGTAGGTACACTGAGTGTTTGCTAGTATAATGGCTGAGTTTAAAAAAGTTTGAGTGTGCAATGCAGGCAGACGTGCTGCAAATATCGTTCCAATAGTGTGAATAGACAAAAGTACAATAGCCACGTTTAGGATGCCACTAGGTACACTGAGTGTTTGCTAGTATAATGGCTGAATTTAAAAAAGTTTGAGTGTGCAATGCAGGCAGACGTGCTGCAAATATCGTTCCAATAGTGTGAATAGACAAAAGTACAATAGCCACGTTTAGGATGCCACTAGGTACACTGAGTGTTTGCTAGTATAATGGCTGAGTTTAAAAAAGTTTGATTGTGCAATGCAGGCAGACGTGCTGCAAATATCGTTCCAATAGTGTGAATAGACAAAAGTACAATAGCCACGTTTAGGATGCCACTAGGTACACTGAGTGTTTGCTAGTATAATGGCTGAATTTAAAAAAGTTTGATTGTGCAATGCAGGCAGACGTGCTGCAAATATCGTTCCAATAGTGTGAATAGACAAAAGTACAATAGCCACGTTTAGGATGCCACTAGGTACACTGAGTGTTTGCTAGTATAATGGCTGAGTTTAAAAAGAGTTGGAGTCTGCAATGCAGGCAGACGTGCTCTGCAAATGTCTTTGCACTAGTGGGACTATAGCAAAGTCCAATAGCCACGTTTAGGATGCCACTAGGTACACTGACTGTTTGCTAGTATAATGGCTTAGTTAAAAAGAGTTGGAGTCTGCAATGCAGGCAGACGTGCTCTGCAAATGTCTTTGCACTAGTGGGACTATAGCAAAGTCCAATAGCCACGTTTAGGATGCCACTAGGTACACTGAGTGTTTGCTAGTATAATGGCTTAGTTTAAAAAAGTTGGAGTGTACAATGCAGGCAGACGTGCTCTGCAAATGTCTTTGCACTAGTGGGACTATAGCAAAGTCCAATAAATTTTTAGGCCACGCCCCCTAACCACACCCATTTCACAGTCACGCCCATATCCACTCCCCATCCACACCCATTCAGCACAAACACGCAGGCAGCCGGCGGGCCTCCAGCACGGACACGCAGGCAGCCAGCGGGCCTCCAGCACGGACACGCAGGCAGCCGGCGGGCCTCCAGCACGGACACGCAGGCAGCCGGCGGGCCTCCAGCACGGACACGCAGGCAGCCACAGTGAGGCGGCCGGTCGCCTTCACAGACAGGCGGCCGGCCGCCTTCACAGACAGGCGGCGGGCCGCCCGCACAGAGAGGCGGCCAGCCGCCCGCAGAGAGAGGCGGCCGGCCGCCCGCACAATGAGGCGGCGGGCCGCCCGCACAGACAGGCGGCAGGGGGGGTGCCCGCACAGACAGGCGGCAGGGGGGCGCCCGCACAGACAGGCGGCAGGGGGGCGCCCGCACAGACAGGCGGCAGGGGGGCGCCCGCACAGACAGGCGGCGGGGGGGGCGCCCGCACAGACAGGCGGCAGGGGGGCGCCCGCACAGACAGGCGGCAGGGGGGCGCCCGCACAGACAGGCGGCAGGGGGGCGCCCGCACAGACAGGCGGCAGGGGGGCGCCCGCACAGACAGGCGGCAGGGGGGCGCCCGCACAGACAGGCGGCAGGGGGGCGCCCGCACAGACAGGCGGCAGGGGGGCGCCCGCACAGACAGGCGGCAGGGGGTGAGGGGGGAGGGAGGGAAATCAGCGCTGGGGAGATTAGTTTACTGTACCAGCAGCAGCACAGGCAGCGCTCCTCTCTATGCCACGTCTACTAGGATGGTAGGAGGGAAAAGCAGGGAGGCGGAGAGAGAGTGGGTGGGCGGAGCCCGGGAGCCGGCCGTCCCGCCCGTGGCAACGGGACAAACAACGTAAAGCGTGAAAGTCCCGCTGTATCCGGGACGGTTGGGAGGTATGCAGCATGTTAGAATGTGTACATAAGATCCCGCTGGTGGTGGCCGCAGCTTATAGGCCCCAAATCTGGTGACAGGTTCCCTTTAAAGTGAACCTGTCAGGTGCAATATGCACTCAGAGCCAGGAGCAGTTCTGGGTGTATATTGCTAATCCCTGCCTAACCGTCCCTGTATACACTAGCATAGATAAAGAGATCAAGAACAAATATTTTTAAAGATCTTATATCTTATGCTAATGAGCGCGGGGACTAGTCACAAGGGCGTTACTTCACTTGGCTAGTCGGCTCGCATAGCATGTTAGCATGTTATTACGCCCCTGTGTGAGTACTAACACGCTATATGAGCCGACTAGCCAAGTGAAGTAACGCCCTTGGGACTAGTCCCCGCGCTAATTAGCATAAGATATAAGCTCTTTAAAAATACTTTTTCTATAGATGCCTTTATCTATGCTGGTGTATACAGGGACAGTTAGGGAGGGATTAGCAATATACACCCAGAACTGCTCCTGGCTCTGAGTGCAGATTGCACCTGATAGGTTCCCTTTAAAGGGAAACTGTCACCAGAAATTTAGCAAAAAAAATAAAAGATTCCCCTCTGCAGCTCCTGGGATGAATTCTGGAAAGGTTCCTGTTGCTATTGTGCCCCCTTTGAGACCTAAAATAATACTTTATGAAGTCTTACCTTTTTGTATGCAAATCTGTTTTTATGGTCACGGGGGCGGGCTGCCTGGCGTCCGTTATTCCCCCTCCTGCCGTTGTACGCCGTCCCCCATTGCTCATTTCCATACATGAGGACGCCTTCCTCATGTAACTGTCCTCCTGAAGTTTTGTGCATGCCCAGTGCCACTCTCGCGGGAGTAAGCACTGTGCAAAGTGTGAACGCTTTTGAGGTGATTGCGCAGGCGCGAGATTATGGGCGGCGCTGTGATTGTCATCAGCAGCGTCATCCAAGTACCTGCCCATAATCTCGTGCCCGCGCTTCTCACTCTGCCTCCACCGTTATGTGCAAGCACTGGCCATATGAACCACGTTACCTATTATCATGGGCGCGAGATTATGGGCGGCGCTGTGATTGTCATCAGCAAAGTCATCCAAGTACCCGCCCATAATCTCGTGCAAGCAGTAATAGGTAACATGGTTCATATGGCCAGCACTTGCGCATAACGGTGGAGTCAGAGGGAAAAGTGCGGGCACGAGATTATGGGCGGGTACTTGGTTAACGCTGCTGATGACAATCACAGCGCCGCCCATAATCTCGTGCCTGCGCAATCACCTGAAAAAGCGTTCACATGCGCAAAACTTCGGGAGGACAGTTACATGAGGAAGGCGTCCTTGTGTATGTAAATGAGCAATGGGGGACTGCGTAAAGCGGCAGGAGGGGGAATAACGGACGCCAGACAGCCCGCCCCCGTGACCATAAAAACACATTTGCATACAAAAAGGTAAGACTTCATAAAGTATTTTTGTAGGTCTCAAAGGGGGCACAATAACAACAGGAACCTTTCCAGAATGCAGCCCAGGAGCTGCAGAGGGGAATCTTTTATTTTTATTGTGAAATTTCTGCTGACATGTTCCCTTTAACTGGTAGAGGAGGCAGGATAAAGCAGAGCTGAAGCTGTTGGGAAGCTAGGACCCAGCAGCTCCACAGGCAGGAGACCACTGATCGGTAATAGAAGCCTGCAGATGTCACTCTGCATAGGTTATTGCCACTGCTATCTGCAGGAGAGAGAAGTGCTGATTGCACGGTCTCCTCAGCTTCCTGATTCCGTGTCTGCAGCAGTGAGAAGCCGCACACGGGGAGTCAGAGAACAGCTGCAGACAAACGCAGGCTCCGGGACTGGGGGGGGGGTCGGCTCTGGTGCAGGGGGGGGTCGCTCTGCTGCAGGGGGGGGTCGCTCTGCTGCAGGGGGTGATTCATACCTCAGCAGCAGTCACAGGAGTAGGTGCGCGCTCGGCTCTGTAATGAATAGTAGAAGGGAGAAACAGCGAGGCGGGGCTACAGTGGGTGGGTGGAGCCGTGACAAACAGCCTCACGGGCGGGACCCGGGATCAAAGGCTCAGAAGAGGGACTGTCCCGCTGTATCCGGGACGGTTGGGAGGTATGCCACTAGGTACACTGAGTGTTTGCTAGTATAATGGCTTAGTTTAAAAAAGTTGGAGTGTGCAATGCAGGCAGACGTGCTCTGCAAATGTCTTTGCACTAGTGGGACTATAGCAAAGTCCAATAGCCACGTATAGGATGTCACTAGATACACTGAGTGTTTGCTAGTAAAATTGCTTAGTTTAAAAAAGTTGGAGTGTGCAATGCAGGCAGACGTGCTCTGCAAATGTCTTTGCACTAGTGGGACTATAGCAAAGTCCAATAGCCACGTTTAGGATGCCACTAGGTACACTGAGTGTTTGCTAGTATAATGGCTTAGTTATAATGAGTTGGAGTGTGCAGAGGACAGGAGGGTACAGTGGCAGGATTGTGGTGCTCTGAGTAGAGGAATGGAAGCCTGCCTTTCTATTCCCTCCTAATGGTGAAATGCAGGGAGGAAATCCCTGACCTTGGCTACACAGACGCTGGCGCTGTTTTCGGGACCTGTCACCTATGGCTCTCTGACCCTGCCGGTTTGAGCCCTTAAAAGGACTGCTATAAAGTGCTCTCCCTAAGCTGTCTAACGCTGTGTATGCAGCGCATACAACTGTATCGGCGATAGGACTCAGGAGGACGGAGCTGCGACAGTGATGTCTGACACCAAGGACGCAGAAGGCAGATAATGGCGTGCTGGAGGAAAATGTCCGGTTTTATAATGCAGGGACATGTGACATGGACATTTTATCACACATGCCGTTGCTTCTCTGGCTCAAAGTCCACTTAGCTGCGTGTGTGTCTGGGATTGGCTGACATGCTGGCCCGCCCCACAAGACGCGCGCGCTTAGGGAAGGAAGACAAGAAAAAAAAAAAAAAATGGCGATCGCCATTATAGAAACAGCAGTGATCTGAAGGCGCTGTTCACGCACACTATACACTGAAATGTCATAATAGTGTGATTCACAGAGTGACTTACACTATTACAGCAGAAACCAAGCTAGGATTTAGCTGTTTTTTTGCTGCTAGAACCGTTCTCGAACGTTTCTAGAACTATCGAGCTTTTGCAAAAAGCTCGAGTTCTAGTTCGATCTAGAACATGCCCCAAAATCACTCGAGCCTAGAACTGGAGAACCACGAACCACGAACCGCGCTCAACTCTAGTTATGACGGGGCCAGTGTTATGTTCATTGCTTCTGTTTTAGAATAATTAACTTTAAAGTTACTCAATGCGCCAAATCTGTCAAACTCCTGTAAGAGCGCTGGGAAGTAGACCACTGGCTGTGATATATATAACAAGAGGTCATATGCATACAACGACGTTTTGTATTCTCTTTGTCCTACGCGGAGACCGTGCACACTGGGGTTCTGTCTGATTGCATTTGCCAGGTGTTCCATAATTATATATAGTAATGGGGACAGTGGACATCCCTGGCAGGTGCCGTTCCTGATCTGAAAAGGGTGCAGAAAGGGAATCATTGGCTTTGATGTGAGCCGAGGGGTGGGTGTACAAAGCCATAATCCTTCCGAGGAATTTCCCTCCTATACCTATCTGCTTTAATGCAGACCTCATGAACCAGCAGTGTACACGGTCGAACGCTTTTTCAGCGTCTACAGAAAGGAGCCCCATCGGTTCAGTTCTGGAAATGGCCTATGCTATTATAGTGATTGTTTTATTTACGTTGTCCCGGGCCGCTCTCCCTTTAACGAACCCCACTTTATCCATATGAACCAGAAAAGGAAGCAGGGGGGCCAATCTATCTGCCAAAAGTTTGGCGAATAATTTCATATCAATGTTTATCAGTGATATGGGTCTGTAGTTGGAGGCCACCGTTGCGTCCTTTCCCGGCTTCGAGATCACTGTAATATGGGCTTCGAGGAATTGTGGGGGAAATGGGGAATCCTCTGACACAGAGTTGAATACTTTAGTGATAAAAGGGGTGACTTTTTTCACGGAATCTCTTATAGAATGCCGGTGAAAATCCATCAGGGCCCGGGCTCTTCCATGCTGGTGTATTTTTAATGACAGCATCTACCTCTTCCCCTGAGAAGATGTCATCTAATAGTGTTGATTCTTCTGCTTTTAGGGTTGGGAGGGAGGTTTCTGTGACATATGAATCAATACGGTGTTGTAAGTCCTGTGGGGCCATGTCCAAAAAATTTCCCCTGACTTTTGTACAATCCCGAATAATACTCTCTCAATATGTTCAGTATTTCCGCAGAGTCATGTGTGTCTGTGTTTCCTTTTTGATTTCATTTTAGGGATATATAAGGTATGATTACGTGGGTGGAGGAGGCAAGCTAAAGGACGGCCGCACTTATCGGAATAACAGTATAATATTCTTTTAAATTGGGTTTTAAATCTTAGGAATTTGGTATCAAGAACACCTCGGATGTCTTCTCTGGCAATCAGCTGGGCTAATATGTCTGAGGAGGGGTGGGCTTTATGTGCCTTCTCGCATGTGTTAATTGTTTAAAGGAGGCCTGCTATTTCCATGGCCCTTTCCTTTTTAAGGCATGCTCCATGCTTGATTAGCACCCCTATCTGTACACACTTAAATGCCTCCCACTGAACCGGGACAGGTATAGGGTTGTTTGCATGTGTAGATATGAAGAGATCAATAGAATTCTCCAGGTCAGAGACACACTCGCCATCCGCAATAACCTATCATTCAGTCTCCAGGTCCATTCCCAATTCGGGCAGTCTGTTGGAGTGATCTTTAAAAATATAGGCGCATGATCTGTCCAAATCATGTTTCCTATCGTAGACTTCGGATGCCATGACAGGACCGGTTGGTTAACCAGGGAAAAAAAAAAAACAATCCTGCTATAAGACTGATGAGGATTGGAAAAAAAATGTGTAGTCTCTCCCCTGTGGGTTCATGATCCTCCATACATCTGAGAGGTGTAGCCTGTGTAACTCACGCTTCAATGCTGCTACTCGTTTAGTGGGCACCGTACTTCTCCCAGTCGACACATCGATCTGTGGGTCCAGGGTTAAATTGAAATCTCCTCCCAGCAAGACCATACCTTCCGCGAAATCAGCCAGAATCTTTATAAATGAACAACAAGCATTAGTTTGGTTTCGATTCGGGGCATACCACCCGGCCACTGTATAAATGGTGGAGCTAATTTTTAATTTGAGCAAGACATATCTACCCGCGTCATCCACCCGTGAGTCCAACATTGAGTAGCTTAGGTTTTTATGCAGGGCTAATCGATACCCCTTTTGATTTAGACTCGATATTAGTACTATGCAACCATTCGGTGTAATATCGGTTGTGAATGTCAGGCACTTGACCCGTTTTAAAATGTGTATTGTAGAAGCAATATCTGTATTTTCTGTTTGTGCATATTGTATAATATTTGAGATCTCTTTTGAGGTACATTAAAACCCCTGACATTCAGAGATCCCAGCTTTATTTTTGGCATCTTAGTCTGTAGCAGTACTGGTCAACACACAGGAGAGGGGCAAAAACACTACCAGAATAGTAGAAGTCAGAAAAGAAAAGAAAAATAGAAGATACAAACTATATGAGCAACAGATAAAGTTTGGTTGTAAGATAACCAAAATTAGCTAACCTTTATGACCTCACTCGCCCCAGAATAATCCCGTATTGCGAGTAAGGTAGAGGGCCTAGAACTTTATACTACACCCAGACCTGCAAAGTATAGTGCCCTCTATTGGGAGCGCGCTTTCCAAAGGGAGATCCTCCCCTGGAGCCGGGAACTCTCTCAGCTATGTTCTAAACCAAGCTAACAATCATTGTATTATTATAATGATTTTATGATGAAAGGTTAATGAAAACTAAGTATATTTAAATTGACCATCCTGTGACTCGTCTTGTCTGATTTGCCCCTTCCTTTGTGGGGCTGGTTGTATTATAAGGCTCTCCTGATCCTACGAACCCTTAACGGTAGGATATTCCACCTCTTAGTCACATAATTTGCTTGGGTGGAGGGAGAGGGGGTAGTGTGTGGGGGGGAGGGATAAAGAAAAAAAAGGGGGGGGAGAAGGGCTATGGGAAACTGGCGTGAGCAAGGAGGGAGGGAACATAACCCCATAACTGTTTACTATATGTGAAATCGAAACTTTTTAAACACAAATATACCCGTATATGCATTAACAAAGTTATCGGATAAGTGAACACTACTCTACTGGATTCATCAGGAGTTCTCCATGTCATCCCTGGTTATCCACATCTCTTCTCCTTCCTCTTCTGGATTCTGACGCTCGGGTCTAGGCTGAGGCGGGTCATTGCCCAGAAGACCTGTTGGTAAATTTGGCCATTCTGTTATGGAAACCGATGGTATCTCCAGAGCTTCTGTGAATTCCTGAAGTCCTGTCGGGTGAATAAGAGTGTGTACCCTTCCCGCCTGCCGGACCCGCAGGCGAAAAGGGAAGCCCCAAGTGTAGGGGATGTTGCGTTGTTTCAGGATATCCAATAGTGGACGAAGTGCTTTTCTTTTTTGGAGGGTCCATCTTGAAAGATCTGGCAAAATCTGCAGGCTTGTTCCCTGGAACTGTATATTTCCAGCAGCTCTGGCTTGTGTCATTATAGCATCCTTAAGTTGGTACCTGTGGACCCGACATATAACATCCGTAGAATAGGCAGGATCCGCAGGTCTCGGGCCCAGGGCCCTATGGGCATGGTCCATCTCCAAGGGAGTGTCTTTGGGGACTCCCAAAAGTGAGTTAAAGAGGTGACGTAAGGTTTTGTGCAGTTCAGACTGTTTCACTGATTCGGGTAAACCTCTAACCCTTATATTATTACGACGGCCCCTATTCTCAGCATCATCCAGCACATCGGCCAAGTTTTGTAACTGATAGGTATGGACTGAGATTTCTGAGTTGTGGGATTCCATTCTCGCAGTCGTAGCTGAAGTAGAGGCCTCTGCTGCCACCACCCTTTCACCTAGATGCTGCACCTCATCTCTCAGGATTGTTATCTCCGCTTTATATGAGGCTTCCAGATGTGTGATATATTGCTCCATATCTTTGTCGGGATGCTCCGGATATATGCAGTAAGATTTTGTATGTCTAGGGATAGAGAATCTCCTATTCTTGCATCAGCATTTGCTCCTATCTCTTCCATCTCAGCTCCAGGTGTCTGTGTTTCTGGGTGCAGAGACAGACATTGCAACTGTGTCTGTGTCATGGAGTGTCCCTGGGCTCTTATTTATTCCACTGCCAGACGGGGTACTGAGATAGCTGAGGGGGGATGTTTGAGCACCAATAACTGGTGTTATCATACCTCCCAACATTTAAACATGAGAAAGAGGGACAAAGTATGCGGCGCGCGTAGCGGCAATTTTAAGCCACGCCCCCTAACCACACCCATTTTGCAATCTGTCACGCCCACATCCAATCTTTTTCACCACTGCTGATCACATTGTGTAAGGCTGCGTGCCCACGATCAGTGTTTGCAGCATTTTGGATGCAGCGTGTTTTTGCTGTGTCTAAAATGCTGCATTGTACAGTACAAGCACAGTGGAGGGATTTCTAGAAATCCCGTGCCCACTGTGCTTGTTTTTTCTGCAGCAAACACTGACCTGCGGAGCGTCTTTCCAGACTGCAGCATATCAATTGTTTGCTGCAGTTGCATGCGTCCTCCGTAGGGAGAATACAGCAGGAGACCGCAGCGCACTGAACCCTGATTGTGGGCACAGGCAGCTGTGGTCTCCTGCGGAGGAGACGTGCAGCCCCGCAGGTCAGGACCTGCTGCCTCCAGGACACAGCGAGTCCTGATCGTGGGCACAGGCATACGCACATATACAGTACATATTTGAAGACAAATTCCCTAAAATACATATAAACAGACAAATCTATACACAGTCATCTACCCTGACATACATAGATATATACATCATACATATACACACATTGGAGGTAATAATATGGGGAAGCCGGCAGCAGCCGCCGCACTCACCTACCCCGCTTGTCTCTATCCAGCTCCTCCTCGGCATGTGATCACTTGGCATCACTTTAACAGACCTAGCCACGCACTGTGTATGTGTGTGATATATATATATATATATATATATATATATATATATATATATATATATAAAATATACATACATACATACATACATACACACACACACACACACACACACACACACAAACACACTAATTATATATATACCGTATATATACATACACAGTATATACAGCACAGGAGGGGCTGGGGGCTACAGTATATACACATCACAGGAGGGGCTGGGGGCTACAGTATATACACATCACAGGAGGGGCTGGGGGCTACAGTATATACAGCACAGGAGGGGCTGGGGGTTACAGTATATACAGCACAGGAGGAGCTGGGGTTATATTTTATACATCACAGGAGGGTCTTGGGGTATACACAGTACTTAAGGGCATACATATTAGGCCTGTTTCAGATGTCAGTGATTCTGGTATGTATATGCTAGTTTTTCTACGTACCAGAATCACTGACCTATGCAGACACATTATAATCAATGGGTCTGCACACAAATCAGTGATTTTTCACTGACCGTGTCTCTGTGCGGCGTACATGCATATCCGTGATTGCCGCACAGAAACATGTCCAGTTTTTTTCTGGCATCACTGATGTCCCACAGACCACACTATGGTGTGATCCATGAAACACGTACCAGAAAAACACGGACATTTAAAATAAAAAGCTTTTTCAACTCACCTTCTCTAGCGATGCTGAATTCGGCAGCTGCTCTCTGCTTCTTCCTGACCGGCACATTATGGCATGCATATTCATTTATGCCGTCAGAGCCGACCCGGAAGTAGCTGCAGAAGTGAGAGAGCAGTGGCTGGATGCTGAATCGCGGGACTCTTCAGCACCACGGAGAGCAGGAGCGGGGGCAGGTGAGTATATGTCCATGTGCAATCACGGAGTACGGATCACGTATCATGGATTGCACATGGACAACCACTATGTGCCGTGAATCACGGAGTATGAAGGGACATATGCGTGTTTAACACGTCAGTGAAGAGCGTCTGTGTTTTTCACTGAGGGGCATACACGTTACTAAGGGGTATACACATTATTGGGGAAAATACACTTTACTGTGGGGCATACAAATTACTGGTAGCATAGATATTACTAAGGGGCATATAGCTCTAGTGTTGGGGCTTATACAGCTCTAGGGGCACATACAGCTCCGATGGGGGGGTGGGGGCATACAAATCTGGGGTGGGGGCTGGGGGGCACACAGATCTGGTGAGGGGGGGGTGGCTGGAGGCATATAGCTCTGGTGAGGAGAGGGCTGCTGGGGCATACAGATCTGGTGAGGGGGGGCTGGGGGATACATATCTGGTGGAAGGGGGCTGGAGGCATACAGAGCTGGGGGTTGCTGGGGGGGCATATAGATCTGGTGGGGGGGGCATACAAATTTGGTGAGGGGCCATACAGATGTGGTGAGGGGGGTGGCTGGAGGCATATAGCTCTGATGAGGAGGGGGCTGGGGCATACAGCTCTGGGTAGGTGGGGGGGTCACATACATCGTTCCTTGGTGTTGGAGCTCTTCTTCCTCCAGTCTTTTCATCTGTGGACAGAGCTCAGCATGTTACTCGGTAGCACCACCCACAGATGCACTTCCTTCGCTGAGCTGCAGTTGCCGATTTAAAGCGCCGGCAGCCAGGAAAGTGCTGCTGCCGCCCACTAATAACAGCGGCAGCACATAGCCAGAGCAGTGAAGTAGCGCTCGGCTCTGCTCATGTGCATTAGGAGGGGGAGAAAGTCAGACGGGGAGAGCGCAGGTGGGCGGAGCCATGGGACAAAAGCCTCACGATCGTGACACCGGGACACCCGCTGAAATCCGGTACAGTCCCGCTGTATCCGGGACGGTTGGGAGGTATGTATACAGCATGTTAGAATGTGTATATAAGAGTCCACTGGTGGTGGCCGCAGTTTATAGGCCCCAAATCTGGTGACAGGTTCCCTTTAAAGTGAACCTGTCAGGTGCAATATGCACTCAGAGCCAGGAGCAGTTCTGGGTGCATATTGCTATTCCCTGCCTCACTGTCATTGTATACTCTAGCATAGATAAAGAGATCTTTAGAAAAAATATTATTAAAGATCTTATATCTTACGCTAATGAGCGCGGGGACTAGTCCCAAGGGCGTTACTTCATTTGGCTAGTCGGCTCACATAGCGTGTTAGTACTCACACAGGGCGTAATAACATTCTATGTGAGCCGACTAGCCAAGCGAAGTAATGCCCTTGGGACTAGTCCCCGCGCTAATTAGCATAAGATATAAGATCTTTAAAAATACTTTTTCTATAGATGCCTTTTATCTATGCTAGTGTATACAGGGACTGTTAGGCAGGGATAAGCAATCTGCACCCAGAACTGCTCCTGGCTCTGTCTACACATTGCACCTGACAGGTTCCCTTTAAAGGGAACCTGTCAGCAGAAATTTCGCAATAAAAATAAAATATTCTCCCTCTGCAGCTCCTGGGCTGCATTCTAGAAAGGTTCCTGTTGTTATTGTGCCCCATTTGAGACCTAAAAAAACACTTTATGAAGTCTTACCTTTTTGTATGCAAATGTGTTTATGGGCGGGTACTTGGATGACGCTGCTGACAATCACAGCGCCGCCCATAATCTCGCACCTGCGCAATCACCTCACCAGCGTTCACGCTTTACACAGTGCTCAGTCCCGCGAGAGTGGCACTGGGCATGCGCAAAACTTCGGGAGCACTGCGTTACATGAAGGTGTCCTTGTGTATGTAAATGAGCAATGGGGGGACGGCGTAAAGCGGCAGGAGGGGGAATAACAGACGCCAGACAACCCGCCCCCGTGACCATAAAAACACATTTGCATACAAAAAGGGAAGACTTTATAAAGTATTTTTTTAGGTTTCAAAGGGGGCACAATAAAACCAGGAACCTTTCTAGAATGCAGCCCAGGAGCTGCAGAGGGGGAATATTTTAGTTTTATTGCGAAATTTCTGCTGACAGGTTCCCCTTAACTCAGGGCCGGCTCCAGGTTTTTGTGGGCCCCGGGCGGAAGAGTCCCAGTGGGCCCCATCCACACACAGACACCGATACGAACACGTACATATACATATTTAAAGACAAACTCACAAAAATACATATAAACAGACAAATCTATACAGTCATATACACTTACAGACACACACACACACACACACAACTCTGCTACATACAGACAGACAGACAAACACACACAACTCTGCTACATACAGGCAGACAAACACACACAACTCTGCTACATACAGGCAGACAAACACACACAACTCTGCTACATACAGGCAGACAAACACACACAACTCTGCTACATACAGGCAGACAAACACACACAACTCTGCTACATACAGACAGACACACACAACTCTGCTACATACAGACAAACACACACAACTCTGCTACAGGCAGACAAACACACACAACTCTGCTACATACAGGCAGACAAACACACACAACTCTGCTACATACAGACAAACACACACAACTCTGCTACATACAGGCAGACAAACACACACAACTCTGCTACATACAGACAGACACACACAACTCTGCTACATACAGACAAACACACTCAACTCTGCTACAGGCAGACAAACACACACAACTCTGCTACATACAGACAGACAAACACACACAACTCTGCTACATACAGACAGACAAGCACACACACACACAAGTCAGCTGCATAGACAGACACACACACACACACAAGTCTGCTACATACAGACAGACACACACACACAACTCTGCTACATACAGACACACACACACAACTCTGCTACATACAGACAAACACACACAACTCTGCTACATACAGACAAACACACACAACTCTGCTGCTCTGTGGGGCCCACACCCGCGGCTCGGCGAGGACAGCACCCGCGGCATCGGCGGGGACAGCACCCGCGGCATCGGCGGGGACAGCACCCGCGGCATCGGCGGGGACAGCACCCGCGGCATCGGCGGGGACAGCACCCGCGGCATTGGTGGGGACAGCACCCGCGGCATCGGCGGGGACAGCACCCGCGGCATCGGCGGGGACAGCACCCGCGGCATCGGCGGGGACAGCACCCGAGGCAATAGCTCCGCCCACAGATGAAGTTCAAACCAGGATGTCTGCGCGCCTTAAAGTGACGGCGCCGCAGATTGCTGCCGAGGACTGCGGTCCCCGGAACTCGGCCGGGGGCAGCAGAACTGTAAAGGCGAGTGGGCCCCGGCCAAGGGACAGGAGAACTGACGAGGCCGAGTGGGCCCCCCGGCTCTCGAGGGCCCCGGCATTTGCCCGGGTTTGCCGGGTGCTGACGCCGGCCCTGCCTTAACTGGTAGGGGAGCCAGGATAAAGCAGAGCTGAAGCTGTTGGGTAGCTAGGACCCAGCAGCTCCACAGGCAGGAGACCATGTGATCGGTAAGCTAATAGAGGTCTGGCAGATATAACTCTGCATAGGTTATTACTGGCCAGTGCTATCTGCAGGAGAGATAAGTGCTGATTGCACTTTCTCTTCAGCTTCCTGATTCCCGTGTGTCTCCAGCAGTGAGAAGCCACACACGGGAATCAGAGAGACAGAGCAAACAGCTGCAGAGAAGCACAGGCTCTGGGGGTGGGGGGGGACTCGGCTCTGCTGCAGGGGGATGTCGGCTCCGTTGCAGGGGGTGATTCATACCTCAGCGGCAGTCACAGGAGTTTCAAGGTGCGCGCTCGACTCTGTAATGAATAGAAGGGAGAAACAGCTAGGCGGGGCTATGGGATACATAGGCTCACGGGCGGGACTCGGGATCAAAGGCTCAAAAGCGTGAGAGTCCCGATGTATCCGGGACGGTTGGGAGGTATGTGTTATAGTGACTTGATCCTGAGCTCTGCCTCCCTCCCCTGCTCCAGAAAACATTCCCTCCAAGTTACATTTATGTTGTGTCTGGCCCTGTTTTTCGGCGCCCCCACTCCCTTCTCCTCCTTGTGCTCTCCTGGATTCTGCCCTCATTTTTCCAGCTACTGCCTCTGGGCCTCTGATCTGTCCGGTCCCCCCCCTCCTCCACTCTCACCGCGCTCCTGGCAGTTGCAGCTTCCTGCTTCTCCCCTCTCTGTGTCCCGTCGCCATCTTGCCATGAGGTGTCAGCGCGGCCTCCACTCTCAAGTGCACCTTCAGCTCCAGATCTCCCCACCTGAAAGTCTAGCTCCGTGTTCATAATGGTCGGCGCTTCAGGATCCTCCCTCTCCTCTCTCCCCTTCACTGGCATCATGCTGTTTGCTGCATTCAGTTCCCGCCATTCCTCTCCTGCCCTGTCGGGTCCGACGAAGAATCTGTCCATGCTTGCCTGTGCTGACGGTGGGTCAGAGCTGGGCAGCACTGCAGGATTCTTTTTCTTTTTTGCTCCCATCGGTGACATTTAAAGTGTTTCTGGCTTGGTTTTGTTGCTCTTATTCCCAGCTCAGGACGGGAGCGAGACACCAACACGTCCTCACTCTCCCATGGCCAGGCTCCGCTCCCCTATATATCTATTTATATATAATTGTACAGTATGTATATAATATGGTTGGAGAAATAAGTATTGAACACGTCATAAATATTTCTAAAGGTGCTATTGACATGAATTTCTCACCAGATGTTGGTAACAACCCATCCAAGAAATCAAACCCTGGATGTCTATTAGAGACTGGCTAGGAACGTTTAGCCTGCAGGAGACAACAGTGTCCCATGAGTCGCAGCTCATCAGCATTGTATTAATTCTGAAATGAAACATCATCATCCCAAAATAAAAATCTCTATACAGGGAACTCAACACATCAAACTGACGCTATACAGAAACATCTTCACTAAAGATATGATTCTAATTTTGGTGCCGAAAAATTTATATTCACTTTCATTGTAAAAAAACGAAATACAAGTCCATCTAAAGCAGAATATAATTGAGATAGTTGGATCCTTTTCATATTGCAGCTTTAATGTAACCAAGAGCTAGTTTACACCGTCCACTAGGATAGGCCGACCACACTTCCATACACAGATTGGTAATAGTTTGAGCTATGTAAATATGAAACGTGCTGGCAAAAACTATGTGCTGCTGAAAATGATGGGACCTTGTCACCAGTTTTATACAACACCTGGCAAAAATGATGGACTCACCTGACTCTGATGATGTTCATTCAGCTGTTTAGTTTTGTGCCATATATGTGATCTGCTTTTTTTTTTTTTTTTTTTTTTTAAACAAAAGTAAAGTTATTTCAAATGGCAACTTTCTGACTTTAAGAAACACTAAAAATATCATGAAAACATAATGTGCTAGCCAGTAACGGTTACTTTTCAAAACCAAATGGGGAAAAATTATGGAATCACTCAATTCTGAGATAAAAATTATGGAATCATCAAAAAACAAAAAAGAGCACTCCAATACTTCACTAGTATTTTGTTGCACCACCTCTGGCTTGAAGAACAGTTTGCAGTCTCTGAGGCATGGACTTATTGAGTGACAAACAGTACTCTTCATCAATCTGGCTCCAACATTCTCTGATTGCTGTTGCCAGATCAGCTTTGCAGGTTGGAGCTTTGTCATGGACCATTTTTTTCACCTTCCACCAAAAATTTTCAACTGGATTGAGATCCGGACTATTTGCAGGCCATGTCATTGACCTTATGTGTCTTCTTTCAAAGAAATGTTTTCTCAGTTTTTGGTCTATGGCAGGATGCATTATCTTGATAAATGATTTCATCATCCCCAAACATCCTTTCAATTGATGGGATAAGAAAAGTGTCCAAAATTTCAATGTAAACTTGGGCATTTATTGAAGATGTAATGACAGCCATCTCCCCAATGCCTTTACCTGACATGCAGCCCTATATAATAAATGACTGTGGAAATTTACATGTTCTTTTCAGGCAGTCATCTTTATAAATCTCATTGGATCGACACCAAACAAAAGTTCCAGCATCATCACCTTGACCAATGCAGATTCGCGATTCATCACTGAATATGACTTTCATTCAGTCATCCACAGTCCACGATTGCTTTCCTTAGCCCATTTTAACCTTGTTTTTTTCTGTTTAGGTGTTAATGATGGCTTTTGTTGAGCTTTTCTGTATGTAAATCCCATTTCCTTTAGGCAACTTCTTACCGCTCGGTCACAGACATTGACTCCAGTTTCCTCCCATTCGTTCCTCATTTGTTTTGTTGTGCATTTCCTGTTTTGGAGACATATTCCTTTAAGTTTCCTGTCTTGATGCTTTGAGGTCTTCCTTGGTCTACCAGTATGTTTGCCTTTAACAACCTTCCCATGTTTGTATTTGGTCCAGATTTTAGACACCGCTGACTGTGAACAACCAACATGTTTTGCAACATTGCGTGATGATTTACGCTCATTTAACAGTTTGATAATTCTCTCCTTTGTTTCAATTGACATCTCTCGTGTTGGAGCCATAATTCATGTCAGTCCACTTGGTGCAACAGCTCTCCAAGGTGTAATCACTCATTTTTAGATGCAGACTAATGAGCAGAGCAGATTATTTCATGCAGGTGTTAGTTTTGGGAATGAAAATTTACAGGGTGAGTCCATTATTTTTACCTAAGAATTGAGGGATTCCATAATTTTTCCCCCGTTTGGTCTTGAAAAGTAACAGTTACTGGCTAGCATTATATTTTCATGATTTTTTTTTTTTTTTTAAGCGTTTCTTAAAGCCAGAAAGATGACATTTGAAACAACTTTAGTTTTATGCCATGTCTGTGATCTGATTTTTTTTTTTTTTTTTTTAAACAAAAGTAAACAACTGAATGAACATCTTCAGAGCCAGGTGAGTCCGTAATTGTTGGCAGGGGTTGTACATTATAAACCATGTCCATCAACTTTAAAAGCATGTAAACTGGCTTCCTACAACCCCTACAGTCATGGCCAAAAGTTTTGAGAATGACACCAAAATTATTTTTTCACATGATCTGTTGCCCTCTGGTTTTTAATTGTGTTTGTCTGATGTTTACATCACATACAGAAATATAATTGCAATCATATTATGAGTACTAAAAGGTTATATTGACAGTTAGAATGAGTTAATGCAGCAAGTCAATATTTGCAGTGTTGACCCTTCTTCTTCAGGACCTCTGCAATTCTTCCTGGCATGCTCTCAATCAACTTCTGGACCAAATCCTGACTGATAGCTGTCCATTCTTGCATAAGCAATGCTTGCATTTTGCCAGAATTTGTTGGTTTTTGTTTGTCCACCCGTCTCTTGATGATTGCCGACAAGTTCTCAATGGGATTAAGATCTGGGGGTTTCCAGGCCATGGACCCAAAATCTCTATGTTTTGTTCCATGAGCCATTTAGTGATCACCTTTGCTTTATGGCAAGGTGCTCCATCATGCTGGAAAAGGCATTGTTGGGCACCAAACTGCTCTTGGACAGTTGGGAGAAGTTGCTCTTGGAGGACATTCTGGTACCATTCTTTATTCATGGCTGTGTTTTTAGGCAAGACTGTGAGTGAGCCGATTCCCTTGGCTGAGAAGCAACCCCACACATGAATCGTTTCAGGATGCTTAACAGTTGGCATGAGACAAGACTGGTGGTAGCGCTCACCTCTTCTTCTCCTAATAAGCTGTTTTCCAGATGTCCCAAACAATCGAAAAGGGGATTCATATGAGAAAATGACTTTACCCCAGTCCTCAACAGTCCACTCCCTGTACCTTTTGCAGAATATCAGTCGGTCCCTGATGTTTTTTCTGGAGAGAAGTGGCTTCTTTGCTGCCCTCCTTGAAACCAGGCCTTGCTCAAAGAGTCTCCGCCTCACAGTGCATGCAGAAGCACTCACACCAGCCTGCTGCCATTGCTGAGCTAGCTCTGCACTGCTGGTAGTCCGATCCCGCAGCTGAAACAGTTTTAAGATACGGTCCTGGCGTTTGCTGGTCCTTCTTGGGCGCCCTAGAGCCTTTTTGGCAACAATGGAAGCTCTCTCCTTGAGGTTCTTGATGATGCGATAGATTGTTGACTGAGGTACAATCTTTGTAGCTGCGATACTCTTCCCTGTTAGGTAGTGATGAGCGAGTACTAAAAAGCTCGGGTGCTCGAGGCTCGGGCCGAGCCTCCCAAGATACTCGTGTACTCGGCCCGAGCACCGAGCCCAATGTTATCCTATGGGAGACCCGAGTATTTTTGTGAAATGACCACCGGCAGCATGTAGAAACCATAAAACTGTAAATTAAAAAAAAAAACGTGCGTGTGTCTGTAAGCGTGCATATATATATACACGCGGAGTGGAGTGCGGGAGGGGCCGTAGCCGAGCGGGGAAGTGTCGGGCTAAAGGCACGGTCATTCTGTGAGGGCCGGCCAATCACTGCAATTCCACAACAGGGCTGTGGCATTGCAGTGGTCTGCCAGCCAATCCCTGCATAAGGGCTGGCTCTAAAAAGAGCGCCAACATGAAGACCACGAGTAAAGCACGAGTATCGCGAGATTACTCGGTCCCCACCGAGTAGCCCGAGTACAGTGATACTCGTGCGAGTACCGAGTAGTAACAAGCATACTCGCTCAACACTACTGTTAGGCCATTTTTGTGCAGAGCAATGATGGCTGCACGTGTTTCTTTAGAGATAACCATGGTTAACTGAAGAGAAACAATGATACCAAGCACCAGCCTCCTTTTAAAGTGTCCAGTGGTGTCATTCTTACTTAATCATGACTGATTGATCGCCAGCCCTGTCCTCATTAACACCCACACCTGTGTTAATGGAACAATCACTAAAACAATGTTAGCTGCTCCTTTTCAGGCAGGAATGCAATGATGTTGAAATGTGTTTTGGGGTTAAAGTTCATTTTCTTAGCCAATATTGACTTTGAAATTAATTGCTGTTAAGCTGATCACTCTTTATGACATTCTGGAGTATATGCAAATTGCCATTAGAAAAACTTAAGCAGTAGACTTTGTAAAAATTAATATTTGTAGCATTCTCAAAACTTTTGGCCATGACTGTACATACCCTCATAGGTGTCCCTGCACACATTTCCCGTGCTGCATGCAAATTGCGCTGTCCCATCCGACGGGTGAATCCAGAACACGCTCAGTGCTGCCCCGGTCTCATGAAATGTCATCTCTTCTCTTGTGATGAAGTGGATGAAGTCTGGCATTGGCTCAGTGGAATCAGAGACCTACACAGGTACATCTCGCATTTCATCGCTCAGCACAGCCCAGTGTGGCAGCCCAGCACCACTTTGCTCCCTCCTCCTTCACTGCAGAGCGCTGCAAGCAGGAGACACGCTGGGCTGTGACGAGCAGTCAAACACCATCCGCATCCCAATGATTCAGGGAGACTAGGGCCGGCCGTAGTGATGTCACGTGACCAGAAAGTTGATGTGACATCACCAGATCCCCGAGGTCACGGAGCCCGGGGGTCATGCGATGGGGTAGAGCGGTCCACAATAGCGCCGCTCACAGGCAGAATTGGCAACACAAGGTATTTGAAAGAAACATTGTTTTTCAACATAATATCGATGTGGCTAATAATGGATATGGGTGAACCAATTCTTTAATATAATATACCTCTAGAAACCATGGATAGGATAACTGTATTCATTCTAATATTTGCTTCCATGTATGTGTATTTGGAACTTGTAAAAACTCCTTTTAGAAGTAAAGGTCATTAAGCTTAGTCTGCTTTAGGCCCTGTGCGCACTGGAAAATGGAATTTTCTCAAGAAAATTCCGCAGGTATTCAAAGATTACCGCACCCGCGGTAAAAACCGTGGCAAACCGCACCCGAAAATCGCATGCAGTTTGCCGTGGTTTGCTGCGGTTTTACTGCGGTATTGTTTGCGGTATTGCCGCGGTTTTGCCGCGTGCGGGTTGGTACATGTGCTTTATTGCATTCAATGCAATAAAGCACATTGAAAAAAAAAAAGTAATTTCATTCTGAGATAGATAGAGAAATAGACAGAAGAATAGATAGACAGACAGAGGGATAGATAGAAGGATAGATAGAGGGATAGAGATAGAGAGATAGATAGATAGATAGATAGATAGATAGAGGACAGATCGCTGCATTTCTCACGGTCGGCAGTGAGTTCACATAACCGGCCGTGGGAAATGCCCTGGAGTTACCTCTGCTGTCTCGCTGTGAGGCTGCATTCAGCAGTGTGTGTCAGTCGCGGCTGGATGCAAACATCGTAGGACGCCGGAGCTGTGGATTACGTCGGAGCTTTGTTTCGGGAGGGGTTAATAAAAGGGTGAACGAGGCTTATTTGTGTTTTATTTAAAATAAAGGATTTTTCTGTGTGTTTTTTCACTTTACGTACGGGTTGATCATGTCAGCTGTCACATAGACGCTGCCATGATCAAGCCTGGAGTTAATGGCGGTGATCCGCCACCATTAACTCCTTACATTACCTTGATTGCCACTGCATCACGGCAACAAGAAGAGCCGGGGACACTCCGGTACTGCCGCATAATGCATGCGACAGTCCCGGGGCAGCTGCGGCTGATATTCTCAGCTGCGGGAGGTGGGAGGGAGGCGGGGGACATTAACCCTGCCCCTCTCCCTCCCCAGCCTGAGAATACTGGGCCGCCGCTGTGTGCTTACCTCGGCTGGCATTTTACAGTTGGGTCCAGAAATATTTGGACAGTGACACAATTTTCGCGAGTTGGGCTCTGCATGCCACCACATTGGATTTGAAATGAAACCTCTACAACAGAATTCAAGTGCAGATTGTAACGTTTAATTTGAAGGTTTGAACAAAAATATCTGATAGAAATTGTAGGAATTGTACACATTTCTTTACAAACACTCCACATTTTAGGAGATCAAAAGTAATTGGACAAATAAACCAAACCCAAACAAAATATTTTTATTTTCAATATTTTGTTGCGAATCCTTTGGAGGCAATCACTGCCTTAAGTCTGGAACCCATGGACATCACCAAACGCTGGGTTTCCTCCTTCTTAATGCTTTGCCAGGCCTTTACAGCCGCAGCCTTCAGGTCTTGCTTGTTTGTGGGTCTTTCCGTCTTAAGTCTGGATTTGAGCAAGTGAAATGCATGCTCAATTGGGTTAAGATCTGGTGATTGACTTGGCCATTGCAGAATGTTCCACTTTTTTGCACGCATGAACTCCTGGGTAGCTTTGGCTGTATGCTTGGGGTCATTGTCCATCTGTACTATGAAGCGCCGTCCGATCAACTTTGCGGCATTTGGCTGAATCTGGGCTGAAAGTATATCCCTGTACACTTCAGAATTCATCCGGCTACTCTTGTCTGCTGTTATGTCATCAATAAACACAAGTGACCCAGTGCCATTGAAAGCCATGCATGCCCATGCCATCACATTGCCTCCACCATGTTTTACAGAGGATGTGGTGTGCCTTGGATCATGTGCCGTTCCCTTTCTTCTCCAAACATTTTTCTTCCCATCATTCTGGTACAGGTTGATCTTTGTCTCATCTGTCCATAGAATACTTTTCCAGAACTGAGCTGGCTTCATGAGGTGTTTTTCAGCAAATTTAACTCTGGCCTGTCTATTTTTGGAATTGATGAATGGTTTGCATCTAGATGTGAACCCTTTGTATTTACTTTCATGGAGTCTTCTCTTTACTGTTGACTTAGAGACAGATACACCTACTTCACTGAGAGTGTTCTGGACTTCAGTTGATGTTGTGAACGGGTTCTTCTTCACCAAAGAAAGTATGCGACGATCATCCACCACTGTTGTCATCCGTGGACGCCCAGGCCTTTTTGAGTTCCCAAGCTCACCAGTCAATTCCTTTTTTCTCAGAATGTACCCGACTGTTGATTTTGCTACTCCAAGCATGTCTGCTATCTCTCTGATGGATTTTTTCTTTTTTTTTCAGCCTCAGGATGTTCTGCTTCACCTCAATTGAGAGTTCCTTAGACCGCATGTTGTCTAGTCACAGCAACAGCTTCCAAATACAAAACCACACACCTGTAATCAACCCCAGACCTTTTAACTACTTCATTGATTACAGGTTAACGAGGGAGACGCCTTCAGAGTTAATTGCAGCCCTTAGAGTCCCTTGTCCAATTACTTTTGGTCCCTTGAAAAAGAGGAGGCTATGCATTACAGAGCTATGATTCCTAAACTCTTTCTCCGATTTGGATGTGAAAACTCTCATATTGCAGCTGGGAGTGTGCAATTTCAGCCCATATTATATATATATAATTGTATTTCTGAACATGTTTTTGTAAACAGCTAAAATAACAAAACTTGTGTCACTGTCCAAATATTTCTGGCCCTGACTGTATGTGTGTTCTATATGTCTGTATCTGTGTTCTGTGTCTGTGATGTCTATGTCTGTGTGTGATCTGTGTGTGTTTACTCTCTGCTCCACTTCCTCTTCCTGTCATAATGACATCACTTCCCTGCAAAACCGCAGGCAAGCGATGTACATTACCGCAGGTAAACCGCGAAATACCGCAGGGAATAACGCAGGAAAACGCAGTGAACCGCACAGAATTTGCTGCCTTCGTTATTCCCTGCGGGATTTCACAATTACATTAGAGTCAATGGAATGAAATCCCGCAGGGATGTGCGGAAAACAATTGACATGCAATCTTTTTTGCTGCGGGAATCCCGCAGCAAAACATGCAGCTGTCAAAATCCGCCTAGTGCGCACAGGATTTTTTTTTCCCATAGGTTTTGCTGGTGATTCACTGCAGAGATGTTATGAACATTTTCTGCAGCGAAACATGCAGCAAATCCGCAGAAAATCCGCGGCAAAATCCGGTAAGTGCGCACAGGGCCACCATGTGATTCTTAAAGTTTCAAATTGTTTACAACATTTAAAAGGGAAATGTATGGTGATGTTGAGTTGGTTTATAATAATTGTATTCATCATTTCTGTTGCATTTTTTTTTTCTTACTGCTGAACAAATATTGAAGGTGTGAGTTGCTCTATCTTCTATGATTTCGCGAGAATGCACCTACTGAGGGATGATGAACATAGCCTACAACATATACCACTTGGTCGGGTTCTCCCATATAGAAACTAAAGGGGGCTTTACAGGCAACGACATCGCTAACGAGATGTCGTTGGGGGGGGTGTCACGGAATTCGTGACACACATCTGGCCTAGTTAGCGATGTCATTGCGTGTGAAACGCACCAACGACCGTTAACGATCAAAATTACTCACCTAATCGTTGATACGTCGTTCTAATCTCAATTATCGTTGCTGGTGCAGGACGCAGGTTGTTCTTCGTTCCTGCGGCATCACACATCGCTATGTGTGACACTGCAGGAACGAGGATCACCACCGTACCTGCGGCCGCCCGCAATGAGGAAGGAAGGAGGTGGGATGTTCCGACCGCTCATCTCCGCCCCTACGCTTCTATTGGACGGCCGCTTAGTGACGCCGCTGTGATGCCGAACGTATCTCCCCCTTAGAAAGGAGGCGGTTTGCTGGCCACATCGACGTTGCTAGGCAGGTAAGTACGTTTGACGGGTCCTAGCGATGTTGTGCATCACGGGCAGCGATTTGCCCGTGACGGCCAACCGACGGGGGCGGGTGCTTTCACCAGCGACATCGCTAGCGATGTCGCTGTGTGTAAAGTTGCCTTTAATGTGCTGCGTCACCCTTTTATGGGCCAAAATGTGAAACCGCTGGTGTACTGCGCAAGCTTTTGTATTACAGGATCCGCTTATAATTTGATGCTGCAGGGAAAATACTGATTTTTTGTCTTTTTCTAATACCGATCGATCGTGATATTAAGGAGGAGTGAAGGGCGAGAGGCAAAAACCTGACAAATAGATTGTACTGCCGGTTTGAGTTTAGCCGAGTAATATATAAAGTGAACAAAAGTATAAAACGCAACACTTTTTTTTGCTCCCATTTTTTCATGATCTGAACTTCAAGATGTAAGACTTTCTCTATGTACACATGGCCTTTTTCTTTGAATTGTTGTTCACAAATGTGTCTAAGGGCTCATGCGCACGTTGCGTATTTACATGCATTTACGCTGCGTATAACACTTCAGCGTAAATGCATGAGTCCTGCGTCCCCTGCACAATCTATGAAGATTGTGCATGAGACGTGCGCACGATGCTTTTATGAACGAAGTGATTTGGGTGCTAAAATTTTGACCCAAATCCGTGCGTTCATGAAATGAGGATGTCAATTAATTTGTGTGTTCTGGATGCAGGTCCCACTCTGTCTATGGTGGGGGCAGCAGCCATAGCGCATGAAATTGGCTTTTTTCTACAAAAAAACCTGCATCCATTATGCAGTGTTTCTGCAGCGATTTGAAGTGCACATTTGCTGTCAAATCGCTGCAGAATAGTCAGCAGTTACGTGCGCATGAGCCCTTAATCTGTTAGCATGATTATTGCACAGGTGTGCCTTAGGCTGGCCATAAAAGGCCACTCTAAAATGTGCAGTTTTATCACACAGCACAATGCCACAGATGTTGCATGTTTTGACAGAGCGTGCAATTGGTATGCTAACCGCAGTAATGTCCACCAGAGCTGTTGCCCTATACCGTTAGCCATCTCCAAAGGCATTTCAGTTAATTTGGCAGTACATCCATCCGGCCTCACAACCACAGACCATTTATAACCACACCAGCCCAGGACGTCACGATCCAGTATCTTCCCATCTAAGATAGTCTCAGACCAGCCACCCAAACAGCAGCTGCAACAATCTGTTTGCATAACCAAAGAATGTCTGTACAAGCTGTCAAAAAACATCTCGGGGAAACTCATTTATATACTAGTCATCCTCATTGGGATCTCCACCTGACTGCAGTTCATGGCGTCGTAACTAGGGATAAGCTGATATGTGGCTGTTCGGGTTCAGCCGAACTTTAGTCTAAAGTTCTGTCCGGTTAGCCAAACTTGACCAAGACTCATATAAGTCAATGAGGAGCTGAACTTAAGTGCTGTAAAATGGTCTAGTAAGGGCTAAGGGGCTGCAAAAGGAAGCAAATGGGGGTAAGAGCAGGACAATTGTACATACAGTGTTTCCCCAAAGATTGGATTACTGTACTGGTCCGCTGTTTAAACAAAATGCATATTCATTACTTCCCCTGTGCACCCTCTATGCCAGCGTCTGTGATTGGTTGCAGTCAGACTGCAAGATACAAAACACTCTGCGGTTATAAAGGATTTAGCAAAGAGCATTAAAACCTAACTTTTAATAGATATTTTAAAATAACAAATCCTAGACTTAAAGTGACTGTTCATAGTGCCAAAGATACATAGAGTGCATAGAATAGAGTCGATCTCACCAGTTTGATGCAGTTAATTGTCTTTAGAGTAATCCCCATAGTCTTCAAACGGGTGAGGTCGACTCTATTTCATGCACTTTATATGTTCATTAGTACAAAAGATACAGAAAGCACATAAAAAGTGCTTAAAAGTTAGGTTTTAACGCTCTTTGCTATATCCCTTGCAGTCAGACTGCTATACACGCTCCCTGCTGTTTAATCAAAATGAATATTCAGCTGTTACCCCGCCCACCTGCTGTGTCAGCTTATGTGATTGGTTGCAGTCAGCCTGCTGAAGTCCTGCAATCCTCCCATTGGCTGTCTGCTCTCCTAATCCGAACGTGATAGCTTCAAATGTAGGGTAGAAATAACTTGAAAACTGATGTGCGTTCCCCTCTAATTCTAAACAGCATGGTAAAGCAGACAGCTGGGGTCTGGTATAACTAGGCTAAGAGAGTTCATGGTTATTTGGCTCTTCCCAATCTAAATATACCAGCCCGCAGCCACCCCAGAAGGAGCACATCACATTAGCTGCTCCAATTCTGGCGCTTTGCGCAACTCTTCCCTATTGCCCTGATGCGGCAACCAGGATAATTATTTTGAAGTTGATGACAGCTGACATCAAGCCCAGGGGTTAGTAATGGATAGGCGTCTATCAGACACCTCCATCACTATCTCGGCAAGTATAGAGTTAAAAAACGGGAAAAAATATTTTATTAAAAAACAATCCTTGACTCACTTGTTCACCAATGTATTTAAGAAAAAACAAACCATGAAGATCAGATCTAGTCCACGGAATCAGATGTAGTACAATAATGGGAACCTGAAAGACCTAAAAAGAGCGGTTAAAGGAATAACAACAGTCCCTCGTTCACCAATTTATTAGTTCCTGTGAGGAAATAGGGTTATATTCTGGGCTATAAGCCATATTCCTATAGCCGCCATCTTGTCAGGGTGCGACAATATCTCTTGTGTGTAACTGGGCCTTAAGGCCTAATGAGGCTTCAATCAGTATGCTAATTAACTTGAGGAAATTGTCTGTGTGACCAAAAGGCAATCTCCTATGATATGGAAATTAGGTGAGCTGTTCAGGCCTGAGAACACAAAGGGAAAGGAAGACCCCCCCTTCTGTTTCCGGACGCCGAACGATCTGCACGTGCACCTCCATGGCAGATCTTCAGGAGCTCCAGCGTCTGATTCAGGCAGCGGTCGCAGCGCACGGGCCCCTGGCAGTGCAGACCCACATCAGGGCTGCCGGGGTTAACCCGTCGGCGCTTGCCCCTCGTCCCCCCAGCAGCGGCGGGCGCCAGTCGCGGCCCCCCCGCAGGTATTCCCCGGGCGCGGGGGGGGCGAGGAGGAGATGTAAGAGCCCCTCCAGGGACCCTCCGCAGAGTGCAGCGCAGCAGCAGCGTCTGGCTGCTGCAGAGGCCGGCGGGAGGAATCTTCGTTCCAGCCGCGGCGGTCGGGAGGTGGGAGTGGCCAGCACGGGGCCTGCTTCCGGTCCCGGCCTCCGGGCTGGAGTTACTGAGACTGCAGCGGCTCCAGGCCGGGAGCGCGCTCGGCGCAGGAGAGAGGCCAGCAGATCCCCCTGCAGTCGGCGGGGGGACCGCGGGGCTGCACGTGGCGGTAGGTCCGGCGCCGGGGGGGGGTCTGCGGTGCCTGACCCCGGTGCGGCTGAGAGAAGGAGTGACGGCGGGAGCCCTGCGGCAACCGCCGGGTCACTCAGTACCGCTGTGCAGCCCCCGGATGTGGCAGTCTCCCGTGGGAGCGGGAGGACTCGGCGGATGGAGGCCTGCAATAGCCCAGGAGGGCCAGAGGCGACGACGGCTGAGATCCGGAGCCGGGCGTCTGGTCGTCCGCGCCCAGAGGCCCCTTGCAGTCGGCAGGGGGGCGGGCGCAAGAGGTCGAGGCCCGGGGTGCCGGCGCGGGGGACAGGACGGTCTCCTGGGTTGTCACCCCGGGGCAAGAGATGGAGCGGGGATGACTCTGCCCACGCGGCGGCCCTGTCTGGCGGCCGTGGTGGGGGGGGTGCTGCGGTGGCGCCCCCCGGATGTCGGATGGAAGATGAGGCCAGCGGCGAGGAGGGGGAAGAGGCTTTCGGTTCGGAGGAGTCGGATGGACGACAGACGGAGGACAGCGAGGCGGCGGTCTCGGGAGACGCCGAGCGGCGGTCGGGTGAGACGGCCGCGGAGGCGGCAGGGGCTGCGCTGGCGGGGGGCTTCGGGGGGGGGGCGGCTGCGGCTACGGCAGCGCCCGCTGGTTTCGCAGTGTGGAGTCAATTGTTGGGGCTGTTGCAGGGGCTGGCGGCGGCTTCGGGAGCGGGGGGGGAGGGGGCCCAGGCGCCGGTGGCGGCGTGGGTGGGTGCAGCCGGTTTAGGGGCCTCGGCGGCGACGGGGGGTGACGGAGCGGGTGCGAGTAGAGGGGGGGGCGAAGGGGGGAGTGAGACGGGGGGGGGAAAGGAGAAGGAAAAGGAGAAGGAAAAGGAGAAGGAAAAGGAGAAGGAGGATGAGGTGGTGCGCTTAGATGATAGGGCTAAAAGCGAAGTTTATGTTTGTTTTGAGGGCCCGCTGGGGGCCCATTTAAAGAAGGAGGTGCGGGAAAAAATTTGGAAAGGGGAATATGTGGAGATATTTTCTCTGCTTCCCCTGGAGAAATTTAATTTGGATAGGGTTAAGCCGAGTGATTCCAAAAAGGAGAAGGACGAGGAGGAAAAGCGCCGTTATAGGCTTATTCCTCGGACTTTTGCCAACTGGCTACAGGCATTTGCGATTTTGGCGAGCGTGGTCGGGGAGAAGGAGCCGGAGCATTGTTCGGCTTTGTTCGGCTACATGGATGCGATAGGGGAGGCTTATCGAGTTTATGGCGGACTGGCGTGGCTGCGCTACGACGAGCAATTTAGGCAGCGGAAGGCATTGCGGCCAGATATGCGTTGGGACCATAAGGATATTTCCTTATGGATGCGATTGATGTCGGCACCGGCTCAGCCCTTTCGGGGGGGCGCCGGGGGTTCGGGGGGGGCCGGGTCCCCGGCAAGTTTCAAGAAAGGTTTGTGTTGGCAGTACAATGAAGGGCAGTGCAGGTTTGGAGCGGCGTGCCGTTTTAAGCATGAATGCTCCGGATGTGGGGGGGGACATAGCTTGTCCAAATGTTTTAAAAAAGGAAAAGGAAAGGCTGGTGATGGGGCTGGTAAGAGGGACGACGCCGGTGAAGGTAGAAGTGATGGTTCCGTTTTTAAATAGGTATCCGGACAAGGAGGCGGCGGCGTTGTTAAGTTCTGGTTTTTCGGATGGTTTTCATAGTCCGTCGGTTGTTAATGCATCGGTTCCGCCGTATCGTAATTTGCGTTCCGCTCGGGATCACCCGGAAGTGGTGGATGAGAAGCTGGAAAGGGAGGTGGCTTTGGGCAGGATGGGCGGCCCTTATGTCGCCCCGCCGTGCGGGAATTTGGTGGTGTCACCGTTGGGGGTGGTACCAAAGAAGGAGCGGAATAAATTTCGGCTGATTCATCATTTGTCTTACCCGGAAGGGTTATCGGTGAATGATGGCATTGCGCCGGAGTTGTCGGCGGTATATTATGTGTCGTTCGATAAGGCGTTGGACCTGGTTAGGGCGGCGGGGCGGGGTGCATTGATGGCAAAGGCGGATGTGGAAGCAGCGTTTCGGTTGTTACCGGTTCATCCAGATAGTCAGCATTTGTTGGGTTGCTGGTGGGATGGCAGTTATTATGTTGATCGTTGTTTGCCAATGGGCTGTTCCATTTCGTGTTCGTACTTTGAGGCATTTAGTTCGTTTGTTGAGTGGGTGGTTCGGGACGTGTCCGGGCTTACGTCCATCATTCATTACTTGGATGATTTCCTGTGTGTCGGGCCGGCGGGTTCGATGGTTTGTGCGGGTTTGCTATTTGCGTTGCAAAAAGTTGCGGCCAGTTTCGGGATTCCTTTGGCGCCGGATAAGACGGAAGGCCCGGCGCCGGTGATGTGTTTTCTGGGAATTGAAATTGACACCATTGCTATGGAATGCAGGTTGCCGGCGGAGAAGGTCCGTGATTTGAGGTCCGCAGTGTCAGGGGTAAAAGCGGCGAAGAAGGTGCGGCTTAAGGCGGTGCAGTCTTTGCTTGGAAAATTGAATTTTGCTTGCAGAATTGTGCCAATGGGGAGAGTGTTTGCGAGGCGTTTGGCGACGGCGACGGCCGGGGTACGGTTGCCGGCGCATTTTGTGCGGATCACAAAGGCGATCAGGGACGATTTGGAAGTATGGGATCAATTTTTGCAGCATTTCAACGGCCGGACGCTGGTGATGGAGAGGGTGGCGTCTAACGGGGCGTTGCAGCTGTTTACGGATGCGGCGGGGTCGGCCGGGTTTGGGGCTGTCTTCAGAGGTCATTGGTGTGTCGGGCAGTGGCCACAGGCGTGGCGGGAGAGCGGCTTGGTTAGGAATTTGGCTCTGTTAGAGCTATTCCCCATTGTAGTGGCAGTGGAGCTATGGGGGTCGCACTTTGCCGGAAGGAAAGTGTGTTTTCATTGTGATAACCAGGCGGTGGTGCACGCGATTAACAACTTGTCTGCTAAGTCGGAGCCGGTGGTGGTGTATTTGCGGCATTTAGTGTTGAGATGTCTGCAGTTGAATGTGCAGGTAGTGGCAAGGCACGTTCCGGGTGTTGACAACGAGGTGGCTGATGCTTTGTCTCGTTTTCAGTTCAGCAGGTTTCGGGCGCTGTTGCCGTGGGCGGACGAAGTTGGAGTGGAGTGCCCCGAGGATTTGTGGCATCTGGTGAGGCGGTGATCTCAGACTTGATTCGGAACTCGGTGACCGAGGTGACTTGGTGCCGGTATGCTAAGGTGTGGGCTGAATGGGAGGAGTTGTTGCGTCTGATGTTTGGTGGGGAAAGCGTGGATTACTTGGTGGCTTTGTTGTCATTGGTGAGTACGGATTTTTCAGCCGGGCGATCGGCATCGGCTGTGGCACATCGGGTGTCGGCAGTGGCATTTTGGTTAAAAATGAGAGGGGAGCGTGATGTTTCACAGGATTTTCGGGTTCGTCAGGCTTTGCGGGGCTTTCGCCGTGGCGTACGGGAGAGGGACAAGAGGCGCCCTGTATCGTTTGGTTTGTTGAGACGGATGGTGGGTGGCCTGAGCGGCATTTGTGAGTCTGTGTACGAGACGGTTCTATTTACAACGGCTTTCGGTCTCGCTTTTTATGGGGCGTTCCGGATAGGCGAGCTGGTGAGCCCGTCCAGGGTGACGGGTGGTGGTTTGATGTTTGAGGACGTGCAAGTGAGCAGTAGTCAGGTGGAGTGCCGGATTCGCCGGTCAAAAATGGATCAGCTGGGCCGTGGTAGATTGGTGGTGTTATATGCGGTTCCAGGAGAGGAATTGTGCCCTGTGCGTTTAGTCGAGAGATTTATGGCCGTGAGGGGAGGCTTACCTGGCCCGTTGTTGCGGCATTTGAATGGGTCGTTTTTGTCGAGGTTTCAGTTTGTGGCGGTGCTGCGGCTAAGTCTACGTAACGCGGGGGAGCGCCCGGAGGAATTCGGGTCGCATTCATTCCGAATTGGTGCAGCAACGGAGGCAGCCCGTTGGGGCTTGGAGATGAGGTGGTAAAGCGTATTGGTAGATGGGAATCTTCTTGTTTTCGGCGGTATGTGAGACCGCAGTTGTTGTAGCATCATGGGACTTTGGTACGTGCGGAAGGTTTGAGGAAAGGGGTGTTTTTGATGTGTTGGTGGTTGTGCTGTTATTGGTTTTGATATTTTCGTTTTGTTTTATTTGTTATAGGGAAGTGCCTGATCTGGATCTTGGGGCACTCCTTCGTATTTTGGGGTGCCCGTCGGGCGGAGGTCCGCCCGAATGGTCGACAGCTGGGTTTGGATCGTGCGCAGGCGACTGTTCGATGGATCGGAGTTCGGGGCATGGAGTGGGGCAGGGTGGTCCCGGAATTTCGTTTCCATTGTAAAGTTGAGCGGCCCCCGGATGTGCTGGTATTGCATGTGGGGGGTAATGATCTTGGTGCCAGGGCGTCGCGGGATTTGATCCGAGACATAAAGATTGATTTACTGCAGTTGTGGAAGCGGTATCCTGGTTTGCTGGTCGTATGGTCTGACATAGTGACCAGGTTGGCATGGAGAGGGGCTCGGTCGGTGGAGAAGGTTAATAAGGCCAGGGCCCAGGTGAATAGGGTGGTGGCTAGGTTTGTGACCAGGAATGGTGGGATTGTGGTACGGCACAGGGATTTGGAGCCGGCTGATTGGCGATTTCGGAGGGGTGATGGTGTGCACCTCAACGAGGTCGGTCTGGATTTATGGGCGTTGGGTCTGCAGGATGGTGTGGAGCGTGCTTTTGGTGTGTGGCGGGTCCAGGCCACGTAAGGTGTCACGTGGTCTGTCCTGTGGCGGTGGGGGTAGGTCTGGTCCAGAGGTTTGGAAGTGATTGGTGGCTGGACCGGGAGTCATTGTCTTGGTATGGTGGCTCTCGGTTTCCGGGATGTGGCAGGCACGGGGTTCTGCCAAAGTGTGGGGGTCAATCCGTGGGTGATTGGCACCTCGTCTCTGGGTCGGTGTGTTGCGGCCGGGGACAGGGGGAGTAGTAGTAGTGGACTGGGCCTACCCCGGGGGGTATTGTAAATGTTATTGTCTATTGTTACCGTTATGTGGTTGTTTTGGGTCGCCCGTTGGACGGCGTCCCTAAGGTACTAGTCTGTAAAACAATAGGCAATAAAAAAGGCTGCTGTGGCCATTTGAACCAAGTCGCATGCAGTCCGTGTGTTTAATTTTAGAGGATAAGGGGGTTTGGTTACACAGACATCATGACCGGAGAATCCTCCCTCAGCTGGTCAAGAAAGCCACGGACCCACTTGGGGGGAGGGGCGACATGACCAAGGGGGAGGTAGGGAGTGATGGGTTAATAGGGACAGTGGTATATGCCTAATATGGCTTTGGGGGATGGTTTTAGCCGGGGAGGAAGAGGAGGAGCAGGGAAAGGGTTAGCTGGGAGAGGAAGGAGTTACCTCCTCTTCTGTTTCCGGACGCCGAACGATCCCCGCCCACCCTCCCTTTGTGTTGTCATGTGGGAGATGTTTTTGGGTAGTTGGGATACTTTTTGTCACAGTAGCGGTGGGGGTAGGTCTGGTCCAGAGGTTTGGAAGTGATTGGTGGCTGGACCGGGAGTCATTGTCTTGGTATGGTGGCTCTCGGTTTCCGGGATGTGGCAGGCACGGGGTTCTGCCAAAGTGTGGGGGTCAATCCGTGGGTGATTGGCACCTCGTCTCTGGGTCGGTGTGTTGCGGCCGGGGACAGGGGGAGTAGTAGTAGTGGACTGGGCCTACCCCGGGGGGTATTGTAAATGTTATTGTCTATTGTTACCGTTATGTGGTTGTTTTGGGTCGCCCGTTGGACGGCGTCCCTAAGGTACTAGTCTGTAAAACAATAGGCAATAAAAAAGGCTGCTGTGGCCATTTGAACCAAGTCGCATGCAGTCCGTGTGTTTAATTTTAGAGGATAAGGGGGTTTGGTTACACAGACATCATGACCGGAGAATCCTCCCTCAGCTGGTCAAGAGTTAAAAAACGGGAAAAAATATTTTATTAAAAAACAATCCTTGACTCACTTGTTCACCAATGTATTTAAGAAAAAACAAACCATGAAGATCAGATCTAGTCCACGGAATCAGATGTAGTACAATAATGGGAACCTGAAAGACCTAAAAAGAGCGGTTAAAGGAATAACAACAGTCCCTCGTTCACCAATTTATTAGTTCCTGTGAGGAAATAGGGTTATATTCTGGGCTATAAGCCATATTCCTATAGCCGCCATCTTGTCAGGGTGCGACAATATCTCTTGTGTGTAACTGGGCCTTAAGGCCTAATGAGGCTTCAATCAGTATGCTAATTAACTTGAGGAAATTGTCTGTGTGACCAAAAGGCAATCTCCTATGATATGGAAATTAGGTGAGCTGTTCAGGCCTGAGAACACAAAGGGAAAGGAAGACCCCCCCTCCGTGACACTGTAGAAGAAGTTCCTAACTAATTAAGGGGCCTCCTGTACTCCTGAGATAGACAGGCACCAGGAATACATGTGTAATATCTCATGAGCTGTGCTTCCTATAAATATGTCAAGCAGAAATATGGCATCCCGGCATGCTGACGATTCCAGCACATATTTTATATAGGTGTGGGACCTCTGTAGGTATCCCAAACTTGATATGGGCCAGTGTGATGCCAGCCGACTAACTACCCATGTGTCCTATCATTGTGAAGGTAAAATCATAACTGTAAAAATGAGAGCATTGGCGTCCGCCTATGACGTTCCCAAGCAAAGTTATGGCCAATAATCACCTTGGGATATTATTTTAGACTCAAGACAGGGGTGTGTCACCTGTGAGGTCACGAGGTAGGAGGGGACATGGATTGTAGCCAATTTGATAAAGGTAGTGTGGCCATGTTCTGCTTTGTCTTTACTCGGGGGCCTTGTTTTGGATACACATGTGAGGAAGTCCATGAAACCCTGTTCGAACGGCGCCCCCCCGTAGCCAAACGCATAAAGGTAACTGTCTGATCTACCTCTGTTTGTAACCATAACTTACCTGTAAATGTACTCTGACCTATATATAGATACTCTGTAAATTCCATATTGTATATATTGTAGTTTCTAGTGTGCCATTTAGGGTGATTAAAATATATAATTTAATCTTGGACTGTTCTGTTATCTCGATCCCGAATCCCACGTCTGTGTGCTCGGCAAATAGTTATCGTAATCGATTGGTGGCAGCGAGTTTATGCCAAGGATCATTGTGGGGCAACCAGTGAGATCTGAGGGAGGTTTAGATATATTCCGTCCGCTGAGGTCGGGGGAATATATACACCTTACTCTCACCGGGAGCCCTTCAATCATTGGCATAGTAGAATAGCGGCCTCCTTGATTATTGTCGGGCAATTCCATAATTGGCCTGACTATAAGAGGGGCGCTAGAGAGCGCGTCACGTGCTTGGTCCGACAGGTGGTGGAAAGGGGGCTGTAACTTCCACTTCCTACCCTCCGTTTCGTGACAGTCCCCCCCCCCCAAAAAATGCCCCTGGTCTGAAGTAATCCATAGTGAATAGTGATCCCACGATGTTCAGCGCTTCTCTAATAAAAGCTGTGGAGTCTCGTCCTGAGAACAAGGCTCCCAGTCAGTGCCAGCCATAGAATTTCCCATGAGTGCTGACGTCAGTAAATCACTAACGTTAGCACCCATGGGAAAATCTGCGACTGGCGCCGCCCTCCACATTATCCTGCGAGAGTGGTTATGACATCATTAACCTAACGTAACCTCACCACTCTCATCGAGTCTCGTGAAGGGCATCACGATCCCCCCAATGTCTCACTCGTGGTGAGGTCATGTAAGGTTACTGACTTCACCACTCATAAGAAATGACTGCAATTGACCGCTGGAGCCTTATTCTCTTGAACCAGGCTCCATCGGCTCCATTAAAAATCACCTGACCTTGTGGCATCTCTGTTCGCTATGGATTACGTCAGACCTGCGGGTTTGTTGGGGTAAGTGGTGGAGCTGATAAAGTGGTGAATGAATATTTCTTGTCTAACCTCTCTCTTTTCAAGTCTTACAGGTTCCCATTATTGGACTAGATCTGATTCCATGGAATACATCTGATTTTCATGTTTTGTTTTTTAAATAAATTGGTGAACAAATGAGTTGGGGAGTGTTTTTTTTAAATTAAATTTTTCCTGTATTGTATACTGAGATTTGATACTTTGACATTTTTGGGAATTTTGTTACTTTGAAATATTGATATTCTTTAGTTTGACCAATTTTGTTTTTTTTTTCCCTGTACAATATTGTATACAGTTTTTGTTGTGTTATCTGTTTGTATATATTAGATGATTGTCATTTTGCTGATATTGCTGTTTCCCTGTGCACCACTCTGGAGTGCTGATTACTTGTAGAAATCATTGAAGAGGAGTGGACCAACATTCCACAGGCCACAATCGACAACCTGACCTATGTGAAGGAGTTTGTTGCACTGCATAAGGCAATTGGTGGTTACACCAAGGTACAGACTGGTTTTCTGGCCCCCACACCTCCATGGACTCTCCCAATACTGTAAAACTGCACATTTTAGAGTGGCATTTTTTTGTGGCCCGCATAAGGCACACCTAAGCAATAATCATGCTGTCCAAATCAGCATCTTGATATACCACACCTGTGAGGCGGATGGATTATCTCAGTAAAGGAAAAGAGCTCAGTAACACAGATTTAGACAAACCATGAAAAATAGGAGCAAAGAACAAGTAGTGTGTATATTTATCTATCTATAATCTCCATCCAAACGGTTATAGTTCCCAATAGGAGGAATTGGGATTGAAAAAGTCTAGGCAACTACCAGTTGTGTTTGTCATCCTTTAAGGGATGGGTGGGCCAAAGTCAAACTAAATTCCATCTAAATCCCTATGTATTTAGGGCCATAATCTAAGCTATTTTCTAATAGAATCCATGCAAGTGGCTAAGTTTGCGGTCACTGTCACAGCCTCTGCCCCTCCCTGAACGATGAGTAGAGAGCTGTGGAAAAGAAGCACAATAGGGTTTTACCCCAATAACACAGGGGGTAAAGACAGGGAGCAGTAATACTCACCAAATGAAGTTGTGAAAGTCACAACTACTATATAGACATGGAAAACTGGGATCACGGCAGCAGCAACCCAAACGGCAGATAACAATAGAAGAAAATCGGGTTTTTATCAGCCGCGCCAATGATCACTTCTCAGGTATTCGGATTAATGGATCTTTTATTTTGCACAGGTCTACGCGTTTCTGGAGTCTCAGCTCCCTTCCTCAGGACCATCAGGCATAAGAACACATCAAATCTACCATAATGGAGACGTACACAGTTTAAATACATTTGATGACATCACAGGACCGCCCCTGATAGAAAAAAACGGCGGGAAAAGGGTGCATTGCAGTAAAGCATGACACAATACAATTAGTTTCATGAATGATGTGAAAAATAAAGTCAATTATAGTAGACATGACCCACATCTCAAATCGTGATGTAATAAATTAATCGAAAATGAAAAACAATAGAACATATATATGTGTAATCATGATTATCTCTCTCAAAAAAAAAAAAGTTACGGTGCTTGCGTTATTCAGAGACCAAGAGCAAGTTTAGAATATTTGAACCGAGTAAATAAAAACAGATCTATAACGACCAACAGTGAATGTGCATTATCAGACTTTATAAACCTGACCATATATAATAGTCGGGGGAAAAAACATTTTTTTAGAAAGGACACCTAAAGAAAGAGCAAAGAGACCTCCTACAGAACGTCAGATCAAAAATAGTATATATTAAAACGTGGGATTAGTGTAGGTGGGAAAGATGGAGACTGGGGAACAGAAAACCCGTATGTCCCGAGGGTAAGGATGCGATCCCCCGAGTAGAAATCCCGGTCACAACGGGGATCAAGGAGATGTACCGCAACCACAAAAAACGTCACAAAGAAAAAACCGGAGTATAACAAAAGTGACAACCAAAGGGTGGGTGATGCAATAACCATACATTCTGTATGCCAATGACATCACAAATGGAAATATATATCAATATTAGAATTTATAATTAAAACAGAGAAGGGGATGAGGGAAAAGGTATTAAGTGTTCGAGACAATTACTGTTAATCAAAGACCAGATAAATTCTGTGTCCCAGAAAAACTTATAAATATGATACATGATGATAATAAAAGCATAAAAACAGTAGTAGACCTGGCATAAAACATAGCTAAAAAACACAATAGATAAAACTAAACACAATGTTGCAGGAATAATATTAAAAATAATAAATAGCATTTAGACACTAAAAACATATATGAATATAAATATAAGAACAACCAGAAACATTTAATAAAATAGATCAGTGACCTCATTGAGGCCACGGGGTTTTAACGTGTTGAGCTTATAAATCCAATAAGTTTCTTTCTTATTGAGAACCTCTATCCGATTTGATATGTATGGGGGTATATGTTCAGGGGTGACCTTTAATTTAATTTTTTTGTCAAGATGTAGAGTAGTGTGTCGGGATAGTCCATGAAGCATAAAACCCACTTTAATATTGTGTCTGTCGGAGTTGATCCTATTATGTAGTGCCTGTGTGGTTCTCCCAATATAACGCTTATCACAATCACATTCTATCAGGTAAATAACAAAATCGGATTGGCAAGTGAGGTGTCCTTTTATCAAAAAATCCCCCCCACCAGGGGCAAAACCGAAACTGACCCTCTCATGCTGGATGGTTTTACAACACAGGCAGTTTTTAGCATAACATTTATAGGAACCCATAGGTTTATTCGGAATGGAGGGCTTAAAGACGTCCCTAAGCCTGCTGGGGGCCAATTGTTTTTTTTAGGCTGGAGGCCCTTCGGTAAATGATACCTGGATGGGTAGGTAGTACCTCTTTCAAATATGGATCATTGTAGAGTATATTCCAATGTTTCCTTAAGATGCTTTTGATAGTGTCCCCATCACAGCTGAAGGTAGTCAAAAAATGGGCAGAGAACCTATTATTGGAGTCAACCTCATCAGCAAGGGTGTCAAAGGTTTTTTCAGTAGTAAGATCAATTTGTTTCAGACCCCTAGTGGCCTGATACGCCCTCTTAATAGTGGTGAGGGGATAATTTTTATCCAAAAATCTCTCTTTTAGGATAGAGGCCTGATCCTCAAAATCCTTGTCCAATGTACAATTTTTCCTGATCCTCTGAAACTGGTTTCTCGGTACATTCAGCAACCATTTGTCATAGTGGTTACTAGAGAAATCAATATACCCATTGCTGTCCACTTTCTTAAAAAAGGTTTTAGTGTGGATTGTACCATTCAAGTGCGTGGTGGTTAAGTCCAGGAAGTCAATGGATAAATCAGCCACAGTGGGTGAAAATTTTAAGCCCCAATTGTTCTTATCTATATCCCCCAAAAAGGAGGAATAGTTGCTATCAACATCATCCCAAATAATGAAAAGGTCATCGATGTATCTCTTATACACAATGACATGCTTGAATAATTCAGAGGAATAAATAAATTGTAGTTCAAACAACCCCATCACCAGAAACCATTTTCTCATAGTCACAGAGTCCTCCTCTGAATAAACATTGGGCAAATCGAGGTCCCAATCAGTATTGTGTATCACCGGGGCACCTACTGTTTGGAGTATAAGTTTCTCTCTAGATGACAGGCGGTTGTTGAAATAATCCATTGTTCACACCAAGGACCCTCTGCTGCTGATTCCACAGAAAAAAAGAGATCTGGTCTTGCCAGGTCCAGTGAAGCCGATGAGTAGAGAGCTGTGGAAAAGAAGCGCAATAGGGTTTTACCCCAATAACACAGGGGGTAAAGACAGGGAGCAGTAATACTCACCAAATGAAGTTGTGAAAGTCACAACTACTATATAGGCATGGAAAACTGGGATCACGGCAGCAGCAACCCAAACGGCAAATAACAGAGAACAATAGAAGAAAATCGGGTTTTTATCAGCCGCGCCAATGATCACTTCTCAGGTATTCAGATTAATGGATCTTTTATTTTGCACAGGTCTACGTGTTTCTGGAGTCTCAGCTCCCAGTAATGAGGTTGTGATAGCTGATAATAACTTTTTTCATACAAAATTTAAACTGAAGTCCAACTTCTATCCCATACATAGCACAGGACATCACATAAAGACCTTCAGTGACCTGGTGCTAGAAGATTTTAAAAGACTTCTGACCAACAAAAATCATCCCAGGTCTATTATGACTAGGGAAGAAAATGAGGCAAGAGACCTATATTCAGGAAGCTTTGAGGATGCTCTCTAATAATCTACACTATGAGACAGTGGATACCACATTATACCATCATGCTATCTCAGAATACCATACTCTTATTCAGGGGGCTGCTGAGGTAGGGGTCCTCAATAAGGATGAGAGGAAATTTCTCGACATTAAGAATCCCAAATTAGCTTTTTACTATCACCTTCCCAAAATACACAAGTGTCTCTCAAACCCCCCCGGAAGACCCATTATCTCTGGGATTGGGTCTCTAACTGAAAATTTGGCAGCTTATGTTGATCACATCATGAGGGTACACGTTACCAACCTCAAGAGCTATTTAAGGGACTCCACGCATCTCATTAATATCCTGAAAGACGTATGGAGAGATTCCTTTATTTTTATCACCTTAGATATTGCCTCACTATATACCAATATCTCACACATGTTAGGTCTTGAATGTTTCAAACAATATCTTGAGATTGATGATCGGCTACCTACACTACAAAAAGACTTCATTCTTGAGGGTATGGGGTTCATTTTAAACAACAATTTTTTCCCTTTCCAGGAAGTTTTAGATCGTCAATGCTGTGGTGTTGCCATGGGCTCGAAGGTAGCACCAACTTTTGCAAATCTGGTGATGGGGTTGTTTGAACTACAATTTATTTATTCCTCTGAATTATTCAAGCATGTCATTGTGTATAAGAGATACATCGATGACCTTTTCATTATTTGGGATGATGTTAATAGCAACTATTCCTCCTTTTTGGGGGATATAGATTAGAACAATTGGGGCTTAAAATTTTCACCCACTGTGGCTGATTTATCCATTGACTTCCTGGACTTAACCATCACGCACTTGAATGGTACAATCCACACTAAAACCTTTTTTAAGAAAGTGGACAGCAATGGGTATATTGATTTCTCTAGTAACCACTATGACAAATGGTTGCTGAATGTACTGAGAAACCAGTTTCAGAGGATCAGGAAAAATTGTACATTGGACAAGGATTTTGAGGATCAGGCCTCAATCCTAAAAGAGAGATTTTTGGATAAAAATTATCCCCTCACCACTATTAAGAGGGCGTATCAGGCCACTATGGGTCTGAAACAAATTGATCTTATTACTGAAAAAACCTTTGACACCCTTGCTGATGAGGTTGACTCCAATAATAGGTTCTCTGCCCATTTTTTGACTACCTTCAGCTGTGATGGGGACACTATCAAAAGCATCTTAAGGAAACATTGGAATATACTCCACAATGATCCATATTTGAAAGAGGTACTACCTACCCATCCAGGTATCATTTACCGAAGGGCCTCCAGCCTAAAAAACCAATTGGCCCCCAGCAGGCTTAGGGACGTCTTTAAGCCCTCCATTCCGAATAAACCTATGGGTTCCTATAAATGTTATGCTAAAAACTGCCTGTGTTGTAAAACCATCCAGCATGAGAGGGTCAGTTTCGGTTTTGCCCCTGGTGGGGGGGATTTTTTGATAAAAGGACACCTCACTTGCCAATCCAATTTTGTTATTTACCTGATAGAGTGTGATTGTGTTGGCGTTATATTGGGAGCACCACCCAGGCACTACATAATAGGATCAACTCCGACAGACACAATATTAAAGTGGGTTTTATGCTTCATGGACTATCCCGACACACTACTCTACATCTTGACAAAAAAATTAAATTAAAGGTCACCCCTACTGAACATATACACCCATACATATCAAATCGGATAGATGTTCTCAATAAGAAAGAAACTTATTGGATTTATAAGCTCAACACGTTAAAACCCCGTGGCCTCAATGAGGTCACTGATCTATTTTATTAAATGTTTCTGGTTGTTCTTATATTTATATTCATATATGTTTTTAGTGTTTAATTGCTATTTATTATTATTTTTAATATTATTCCTGCAACATTGTGTTTAGTTTTATCTATTGTGTTTTTTATAGGTTTTTAGCTATGTTTTATGCCAGGTCTACTACTGTTTTTATGCTTTTATTATCATCATGTATCATATTTATAAGTTTTTCTGGGACATAGAATTTATCTGGTCTTTGATTAACAGTAATTGTCTCGAACACTTAATACCTTTTCCCTCCTCCCCTTCTCTTTTTAATTATAAATTCTAATATTGATATATATTTCCATTTGTGATGTCATTGGCATACAGATTGTATGGTTATTGCATCACCCACCCTTTGGTTGTCACTTTTGTTATACTCCGGTTTTTCTTTGTGACGTTTTTTGTGGTGGCGGTACATCTCCTTGATCTCCGTTGTCACCGGGATTTCTACACGGGGGATCGCATCCTTACCCTCGGGACATACGGGTTTTCTGTTCCCCAGTCTCCATCTTTCCCACCTACACTAATCCCACGTTTTAATATATACTATTTTTGATCTGACGTTCTGTAGGAGGTCTCTTTGCTCTTTCTTTAGGTGTCCTTTCTAAAAAAATGTTTTTTCCCCCGACTATTATATATGGTCAGGTTTATAAAGTCTGATAATGCACATTCACTGTTGGTCGTTATAGATCTGTTTTTTATTTACTCGGTTCAAATATTCTAAACTTGCTCTTGGTCTCTGAATAACGCAAGCGCCGTAACTTTTATTTTTGAGCGATAATCATGATTACACATATATATGTTCTATTGTTTTTCATTTTCGATTAATTTATTACATCACGATTTGAGATGTGGGTCATGTCTACTATAATTGACTTTATTTTTCACATCATTCATGAAACTAATTGTATTGTGTCATGCTTCACTGCAATGCACCCTTTTCCCGCCGTTTTTTTCTATCAGGGGCGGTCCTGTGATGTCATCAAATGTATTTAAACTGTGTACGTCTCCATTATGGTAGATTTGATGTGTTCTTATGCCTGATGGTCCTGAGGAAGGGAGCTGAGACTCCAGAAACGCGTAGACCTGTGCAAAATAAAAGATCCATTAATCTGAATACCTGAGAAGTGATCATTGGCGCGGCTGATAAAAACCCGATTTTCTTCTATTGTTCTCTGTTACCTCCCTGAACGAAGCGACATCAGTGACACTCGCTTCAAGGACTTGTGGCACCCTTGACTGTCAGGTGCCACAGGGTACTACATCCAACCCCGGATTCCTGGAACACCAGTGCTGGTCAAACACCACAACACACACAAACACACACAGTGTCTTTTCCCCCAGACTAGATAACAGGCTAAAGATGGACCTGACGGGTGGTCACCTATAGGCTGGGACTTACCCAATCCACTAGTCAGAAACCTGGGAAGAGGAGGGGCTAGTCAGTAAAGTGGACGGACATCTTGTCAGTGAGAAAGTAACCAGACACCAAATCAGTTAGAAGTTGATGTGCTGACTGGAAAGTGTGCAGTGATCTACTGAGTAAAAAGGAGTATGGTTGCCATGGAGAGTATGGTGAAGTACTCACTGGACCGAGCATCGACAGAGTACAGAACCCTAGTTCAGGAGGACACTTTAGCCTCCCTGATAACAATCTGCACAGTGAGGGGACCATCAAGGACCTTACCGACGTTAGTGTCCGGGGCACAGCAGCAGAGAGGGAACCTGAGAACAGGGACAGAGGTTCGACCCAAGAGAGGTTCAAGTTGCCTGCCATATGGGCCAAGATGGAGACAACAGGAGGGGACCCCAAAATGCTCCAAGCCACGGGGACACACCGACTACTACAGAGTGCATGGAGGCAAAGCTCACAAATTCACTACACCGGCACTGGAACAAAAGGAATACCGAATTAGTAAAGACCAGCACAAACTGGGTGGCAGCAAATCCAAAGCAGTGAGTAAAGCACAAGTTAAACTGCAGTACCTATGTCGTCTGAGTTCTTCCCACACGTCCGCACCCATATACTACATCCACCATCATCCTCCCCTGGTGCCTAGCTCTACTTGCAGAGAGCCATTCCACCTAAGCTGCCCAATACCACCAGCCCCAGCAGTGAGAGACTTTGCAGCGGCAGCTTTCCCATATAGCAGCACACCACAAGTGGCATCACGAAAAACTCTTTAATTTTATTTTTCGCCTTGTACAAATTCACCTTTTAAGCGACCCCCATGGTCACGGAACTGGGCAACGGCCACCCAGTGAACTGTCCCAGTAAATATACTGCCTGGGACAGAGTACCCAAAAGCCCTGGGGTGCATCAGCTTGCTCTGTCTCGCCCTGCTCACTGTGCATCATGCTATCTGCATAGTGACAGCGTCCACTCTGTTGTCGGCTCGGATCAGTAATAATCTGCTGACAGCACAGTAGTGTCAAAACCCAGCATCCAGGAGTCTAGCACCTCCCTCCGGTAGTGACGTCATTGATCACCTGGATGCATTGATATTGCTTTGTTGGCAGCAGAATTTTACTGATCTAAGCCAACAACAGAGCGTGCAATCTCACTGTGCAGATCTTACATTGCACAGTGAGCAGGGAGGGACAAATCAGCCCCTCAAACAAGCTTCACTGATAATGTTTCATTTCAGGGAGGATCAGGGGCTGTGAGAGTGACCGCAGCCTCTGATGATGCTTTGTTTGAGTATTCCAGCATGCACTGGAGTTTTCAAACAAATCGTTATTAGGCAGGAAATAGGGGAAAATAGAATAGGTAGTGTAGTTAGACAATTTTTAGTTTAGATTACAACCCTAAATAGAAAGGGATTTAGATGGTAACTTTGACTTTCAACCACCCCTTTCATTTGAATTAATGAATTTCTGTGACCAGAATAATCATAGTGCATGTCTAGGATTATCCATAGAAATCCAGTCAGTGATGGTTCAACTCTGTGCCCCCCCTGTTCAGCTATGCACTGCAGACTCTTTGCTTAGTTTACCTGCACACTGTCTACAAAGCAGCGGCAGATTCAGGGTCTTGCAGCAATCTGTTGCAGTGAATGGGGCAACACTACTTAATCAGCACAGTCACTACTCTACACTGTGTGCAGAATTATTGGGCAAATGAGTATTTTGGTGACATGATACTTTTTATACATGTTGTCCTACTCCAAGCTGTATAGGCTTGAGAGCCAACTACCTATTAAGTAAATCAGGTGATGTGCATCTCTGTAATGAGGAGGGGTATGATGTAATGACATCAACACCCTATATAAGGTGTGCTTAATTATTAGGCAACTTCCTTTCCTTTGGCAAAATGGGTCAGAAGAGAGATTTGATGGGCTCTGAAAAGTCTAAAATTGTGAGATGTCTTGCAGAGGGATGCAGCAGTCTTGAAATTGCCAACCTTTTGAAGCGTGATCACCAAACAATCAAGCATTTCATGACAAATAGCCAACTGGTTCGCAAGAAGCGTGTTGGGCAAAAAAGGCGCAAAATAAATGCCCATGAATTGAGGAAAATCAAGCGTGAAGCTGCCAAGATGCCATTTGCCACCAGTTTGGCCATATTTCAGAGCTGTAACGTTACTGGAGTATCCAAAAGCACAAGGTGTGCCATACTCAGGAACATGGCCAAGGTAAGGAAGGCTGAAAAACGACCACCTTTGAACAAGAAACATAAGATAAAACATCAAGACTGGGCCTAGAAACATCTTAAGACTGATTTTTCAAAGGTTTTATGGACTGATGAAATGAGAGTGACTCTTGATGGGCCAGAGGCTGGATCAGTAAAGGGCACAGAGCTCCACTCCGACGCCAGCAAGGTGGAAGTGGGGTACTGGTATGGGCTGGTATCATCAACGATAAACTTGTGGGACCTTTTTGGGTTGAGGATGGAGTGAAGCTCAACTCACAGACCTACTGCTCGTTTCTGGAAGACAACTTCTTCAAGCAGTGGTAAAGGAAAAAGTCGGTATCATTCAAGAAAAACATGATTTTCATGCAGCACAATGCTCCATCACATGCATCCATACTACTACTCCACAGCTTGGTTGGCCAGTAAAGGTCTAAAAGATGAAAAAATGACATGGCCCCCTTGTTCACCTGATCTGAACCCCATAGAGAACCTATGGTCCCTCATAAAATGTGAGATCTACAGGGAGGGAAAACAGTACACCTCTCGGAACAGTGTCTGGGAGGCTGTGGTGGCTGCTGCACGCAATGTTGATCGTAAACAGATCAAGCAACTGACAGAATCTATTGATGGTAGGCTGTTGAGTGTCATCATAAAGAAAGGTGGCTATATTCATCACTAATTTTTTGGGGTTTTGTTTTTGCATGTCAGAAATGTTCATTTCTAAATTGTGTGCAGTTATACTGGTTTATCTGGTGAAAATAAACAAGTGAGATGGGAATATATTTGGTTTTTTTTAAGTAGCCTAATAATTCTGCACAGTATTAGTTACCTGCACAAACAGATATCCTCCTAAGATAGCCAAATCTAAAAAAAAAACCACTCCAACTTCCAAAAATATTAATCTTTAATATTTGAGTCTTTTGGGTTGATTGAGAACATAGTTGTTGATCAATAATAAAAAAAATCCTCTAAAATACAACTTGCCTAATAATTCTGCATACTGTGTATAGACAGCGTACAGAAAAAGTGGAAAAAGCTACTGAGCCCTTCTAGATTTGCGGGCACTCCCAAAATATTATTTGCAGGGTTGTTGAACGGCAGAACTTGTCGTTGATGTCATTGATGGCCAATTCTAAGGCGGGCTTTACACGTTGCGACATCGCTACCGATATATCGTCAGGGTCACGTCGTTAGTGAGGCACATCTGGCGCCAGTAGCGACATCGCAATGTGTAAATCCTAGGTGTGACGATGAACGAGCACAAAAGAGTAAAAAAAAAAAATCACTAATCTGTGTCACGTCATTCATTTCCATAATGTCGTTACTGCTGCAGATACGATGTTTGTCATTCCTGCAGCACCACACATCGCTGTGTGAAACCGCAGGAGCGACAAACATCTCCTTACCTGCGTCCACGGGCTATACGGAAGGAAGGAGGTGGGCGGGATGTTACGTCCCGCCCATCTCCACCCCTCCACTTCTATCAGACGGCCGCTTAGTGACATCGCGGTGACGCCAAACGCACCTCCCTCTTGAGGGAAAGATTGTTCGACGGTCACAGCCGACCAGGTATGTGCATGTGAAGCTGCCGTAGCGATAATGTTCGCTAAGGCAGCAAGTACCAGATATCACATGTACGACGGGGGCGGGTGCTATCGCGCTTGAAATCGCTAGCAAGCTAGCGATGTCGCAATGTGTAAAGCCCGCCTAAGACTCTTTTACAATATTCTGAACCTGGAAAACCTGTGTAGTTTGTAACTAACTAATGGTACATTAGCTTGCCAGGATCATAATAATGAATTGTTTTTTAGATGATTGATTTCTATGAGCCTTCATTATGTAGGATCATTGTGATGTGCTACAGAAATTAATCAGAGATACCTCTAATGCTCTAAACACTGCATTTATGATACCGGTCTTATTGAAAATCAAGCATTTGGCACCAGCCAAAACTTCATGAATGTTTAAAGTTATCATGTCATATGTCTTATCTCTCACAGTGTGAATGCGATCTACAACTCTTGTATCATATTAACCTTCTCTAATGTTGATAGGGTTCAGTTTTATTCTGAAAAGGTTGTAGTATTGGCAAGAATTTATAAATATATATGTTTTACAAATCATTTACATTTGTATGCATCAGCCCCTGTTTATATTCCCTTTTGGAGCATAAAAGAATGTCACAAAGAGTGTCCTGAGCAAGAATAGAGAGGTGATTTGTAAGAGTGATTCCTATTCTGACAGATAAGAGCTGTCCATATATTTGTATGGAATGCTACACATCTGAATGTCTGCCAATTGATGCTACATTTACCTTTTAATGCCCCGATCACAAAACTATTCTATTCTATTTCCTTAGCATTTCACATGTCATAATTTAATTACCTGCACAGGTGATGATTCCATGACCTGTGCAATACTATGGAAATCCTGAGAACATGCACTCTTGGTGGCTCTTGAGGATTGGAGTGAGGGAACATGATAGTGAATAAGCCATAACACTGGCTAATTAAGATCTGAAACCTTGGTCAAAGTTATCTGAGCACAAAACTCTCCAAGGGTGTCCAAACTTTTGCATCGTCCCATTTTCCTTTGTGTAATTTTTCAAATTTAAAAAGGTAAAAATAATGTTTATTTTTTATCTAAAATACAAAAGCAAATGTGTCATCTTTAACTTTATGCCTTTTAGAGTCATTTCATCTTCAACTTGCTTAACTGTTTACATTAACAGTAACCAGGGGTGCCCAAACTTTTACATGCCACTGTCTATGACTATGGCTTAATGGAAGGTAACTAGCATATGTCACTTTGTGCTCCATGGAGGATAGGTACATCATGCTGATTCCTCTCGTACACAAGCTGTACTGTGCCATCAGCTGTAGAAGGCCACAAAAAAGGGCAAAATATTAGATATACCACGGAACACTATGAAGACTGTCATTAAAAAGTGGCTTAAAGATAGCACAATACAGCTTGAATTCTGCTGTAAACAGAAGAATCCGTATTCTTGCTGATCCTATACTTTAACCTCTCATGAGCCGTTTGGCAGAGGGAGAGTGCTCTTCGCCAGTTGTATCGTGCAGGTGAGGAGGGGTTTCTATACCAATCGGAGTTCTGACATACAATACAGCCAGTCCAATCCCAATGAAGGTGGCAACTGACACAATATCCCAGTTTTCCCAATAATAAGGCCTCTTTCACACATCAGTCAAAAACACAAGTTTTTCACCGACATGTTAACGATGCATTTGGACCTCCGTGTGCTGTGATTTTGGCACACATGTGTTTTTCGTGTGCTATTGTCGCGGGCGGAGGAGGGGACGCTGCGCTCTCCCACTGCTCGGGTCCGGCTGCCGCTGCTGCTGTGGCCTGCTGCTGCTCGGTGGCTCGAACGATGGGCCGGATCCCGGGGACTCGAGCGGCGCTCCTCGCCCGTGAGTGAAAGGGGTTTGGTTGTTGGGATAGTTTATTGTCCGTGACGCCACCCACGGTTGTGGTGATTGTATGGACACCACCGCTGCTCTATATGGGGATCCCGGGAGCGGTGACAGGGAGCAGCAAAGTTGTTAGTTCTCCCCTCCGTGGGTAGGGGGTGGTTGTCCCGGGGCCCAGTGATGAGGTGGGGGATGCTGGATGGCAGGGCCGGTGCAGGGCTTGGTGGGGTGCAGGGATGCGGAGGCAGCGCTGTGGTACTCACTCAGCCTGAGACAGTGACACAGTTCTCGGTAAAACACACGGCTGGAAAGACGGTTCCCACGGACGGCTGCTGTTGCTTTTCCCCGGTAGTTGACGGTGACGGTCCCTTTTCCTGCACCTAAGTCTATGTTGGCAGCGATGGGTTCCCACCGGTAACCCGCTCCCCGGCTTGGATATGTGCCGGAGGAGCCCCTCTTTGCCCGCAGGCGCTGGCCCTGAGAAACTGGTGCCTTGGCGGTGGCGGTGTCTCTCTCTAACGGTTGGACTGTTGCCTTCAATCGGGACTTGGTTGTTGGGAGACCCAGAGGTCCCCTTCACTGACGGATTTGGCAAATTCACGGCGACTCCTAGCCTTGCCGGGATCCGAAAGGCCCCTGCCAATGGTGCTGGCTTCTCTTCGTATACCGCTCCGGTACCGCCAGGCCACCACCCGTCCACGGTCCTTTCGGCAACCTCCAAGCAGCCTCTCCTGCAGACGGTCACCGCCGTCTGCTGACCTTGTTGGCTCAGTCTGGGGCACACACCCGGACCAACTTCAGGCTTGCTCAACTGTCACTTTCTCTTCCACTTTTACTCCTCTCTCTTGCTCCTCTACCACTTCACTCTTAACTCTCTCTAACTGTCCTCTCCCTGTTCTCTCACTGTTCTCTCACTGTTCTCCTGGTTTTCCCGCCTCCAGGGCTGTGAACTCCTCGGTGGGCGGAGCCAACCGCCTGGCCCAACCCCTGGTGTGGACATCAGCCCCTGGAGGAAGGCAACAAGGATTTTTGTGTAGCTTTGGTGTAGCTATCCGGGGTGTAGGGTGTGGTGGTGTTATGACCTGTGGCCCCTGGCTTGCCCAGGGCGTCACATTCCCCCTTAGCAAAATGCAGACCGTCCGCGGGCTGCCCGTCCAACACCGGTTTTATTTTTCTGGAAAAAAGGTAAACATTTGAACAATTAGAAAAACATCATCCCACAGCGGGAGGCACGGTACTTAAACGTTGCAAAACGGTAACATTTTAAACGGTTGCTGCTGCCGCTCTCTCCCACCCAAGTAACCTGGCCCTGATGCTGCCCCTAAGAAACAGGCAGCACCCCTTGACCCCAGTCCTGAACCAGTTACCCGAGCGGGATCTGTCCTTCCCCTCCAGAGGGTAGCCACCGGTTCCTGTGGTGGCTGGGCCCCAGCCTGCTCCACTGCGGGCCCTCCCTCCAACCTGCCTCTCCGGAGGCGGTAACGGTTGCTGCAACAACAACATTTTTATTTACAAGCCACTAACGTTTGTGGTTGCCCTGCAAGTTCACGGGCTTGTCCATAGAGAGTTCCCTATGCAACTTTTTGAAGAGTCCCCACGGGGACAACAGTGCCGGCAACGGCCGGTTCAATCACGGTGCTGACAATCAGGTTACTGTTCGGTAATCATTTTCATTTTTATCTTTCAACACTTTCAACTCTTTAAACACACACAGACTGGTCCCAACGGGGACTGTGACAACGGTGCTCCGCTGCCCTTACTCTGATTCTTCAGCTGAGGCGGATCCATCCTCCGCCACCAGCATATCAAACATGCACTGACATGCCTGCTGTGACAGGGGTGCCCGGTATCCATTTCCACCAGTGCGCGGGGTGTAGAAAACCACTGGGTCTCCTTCATAGCGGGGACGCTCACTTGCCCCCTCTAACTCAGCAGTGGGCCCGGGGCCGGAGTCATCATCAATTAGTCCTGCATCAGGCGGGTTGCCGCCAGCTGCCGCAGCCTCCTGCCCTCCAGCATCCAGCACATCAGATCCTTCTGCAGTAGCACGGGGCAGCAGGTCAGGCGAGTTTACACTGAGGCGCCCCATAAGTAACGGCAGGGATGATGCATAGGTCGAGACTAGGCCGGGCCCCTCAGCCGCAGCGGCCGGTCCTGGTAGGACATAGGGACGTGGGTCACCAGTCGACTCTGTTACATCCGTTCCCCTCCCGTACATCGGGGCAATTGCAATCAGCATCTCCACCTCGTTGGTCCACTGCTCCATCATCCGGAAGATCTGATCCTGTTGACGTTGGTGGAACGCAATCACCCGGGCCTTCATCCATGCCACGGTCCCGGGCTCGAGGTCTGGTGCAACCACTGCCGGGAATTCTGGCACATTTCTATTAAGGGGCCGCGGTCCTAGCGGCTCCCCCGGGAGTGTTTCAGGGACGTCCTGAGCGTCTGCAGCCGGTTGGTCCGCCGGGGCGGATTGGCAGGGTATCGCTACCGGTTGGGCAGGTAGCGGGCCTAGTGGCGGGGCGGCAGCAGCTAACACGGGTAGCGGGGAGAGAGGCAAGGTGAGCGGATGCAGGCCGGGCTCCTCAGCCTCAGCGGCCGATCCCTCGGGAATACAGGGGCGTGGGTCTCTTACCCGCTCCTCCAAATCCTCTTCCACCTCGCGTCTCCGCATAGCAGCCACTACGTCCGCCATGTCGGTCTCCCACTCCTCTAGGAGGAGCTGCATATGGGCTTGCAGATGGTTATTCAACGAGGCAGTCCGGTCTCTCAGCCACATCGCCGTGCCGGGTGTGGGAGCGTCCTCGTTGGCGGTCGGACTGTACATCTTGGCAATCGAGCCTTCCAGGAACCCAGTATCCCTGCAGAGTCCTGGCGTCTCTGCTTTTATAGCCGCGGCTACATGCACTCAGTTGCCATTTCGTCCCCCTTAACCTATTTCCGGCCCCTCCTCTATCGGGGCGGGGTTTTGGCCTTCGCGCCTCTGCTACTCGAGAAGACGCTCGAGCGGGAACTCTTCGCGCCAAAGATGGCGGCTTCTGAAATTTTCCGGCCGGACACCTCCGGCGGTCACAAGGCGCACCTCTACGCAACGGCAGAGCGGTAAGATCCTGTTCGTGACGCCAAGTTGTCGCGGGCGGAGGAGGGGACGCTGCGCTCTCCCACTGCTCGGGTCCGGCTGCCGCTGCTGCTGTGGCCTGCTGCTGCTCGGTGGCTCGAGTGATGGGCCGGATCCCGGGGACTCGAGCGGCGCTCCTCGCCCGTGAGTGAAAGGGGTTTGGTTGTTGGGATAGTTTATTGTCCGTGACGCCACCCACGGTTGTGGTGATTGTATGGACACCACCGCTGCTCTATATGGGGATCCCGGGAGCGGTGACAGGGAGCAGCAAAGTTGTTAGTTCTCCCCTCCGTGGGTAGGGGGTGGTTGTCCCGGGGCCCAGTGATGAGGTGGGGGATGCTGGATGGCAGGGCCGGTGCAGGGCTTGGTGGGGTGCAGGGACGCGGAGGCACGCTGTGCCTCACGGCACTGTGGTACTCACTCAGCCTGAGACAGTGACACAGTTCTCGGTAAAACACACGGCTGGAAAGACGGTTCCCACGGACGGCTGCTGTTGCTTTTCCCCGGTAGTTGACGGTGACGGTCCCTTTTCCTGCACCTAAGTCTATGTTGGCAGCGATGGGTTCCCACCGGTAACCCGCTCCCCGGCTTGGATATGTGCCGGAGGAGCCCCTCTTTGCCCGCAGGCGCTGGCCCTGAGAAACTGGTGCCTTGGCGGTGGCGGTGTCTCTCTCTAACGGTTGGACTGTTGCCTTCAATCGGGACTTGGTTGTTGGGAGACCCAGAGGTCCCCTTCACTGACGGATTTGGCCAATTCACGGCGACTCCTAGCCTTGCCGGGATCCGAAAGGCCCCTTCTAATGGTGCTGGCTTCTCTTCGTATACCGCTCCGGTACCGCCGGGCCACCACCCGTCCACGGTCCTTTCGGCAACCTCCAAGCAGCCTCTCCTGCAGACGGTCACCGCCGTCTGCTGACCTTGCTGGCTCAGTCCGGGGCACACACCCGGACCAACTTCAGGCTTGCTCAACTGTCACTTTCTCTTCCACTTTTACTCCTCTCTCTTGCTCCTCTACCACTTCACTCTTAACTCTCTCTAACTGTCCTCTCCCTGTTCTCTCACTGTTCTCTCACTGTTCTCCTGGTTTTCCCGCCTCCAGGGCTGTGAACTCCTCGGTGGGCGGAGCCAACCGCCTGGCCCACCCCCTGGTGTGGACATCAGCCCCTGGAGGAAGGCAACAAGGATTTTTGTGTAGCTTTGGTGTACCTATCCGGGGTGTAGGGTGTGGTGGTGTTATGACCTGTGACCCCTGGCTTGCCCAGGGCGTCACACTATCTGTGATAGTACATGGAGATCAGGCACTTTTATACTCACCTGTCCCCGGCGCTGCGCTCCTTGGTGCTGATGTCTCCAACTCTGCTGTCTCTGGCCACCGCTGTCTCCCCTCTGCTGTTACGTCTGAGTCGTGGTGCAGTGAATATTCATGAGTATAATTAGTCGGCCTGGAAGCAGGAGACAGCAGCGGCCGGAGACAGGATCGCTGGAGACAGGTGAGTATAAAAATCATTTTATTTCAAAGATACGTGTTTTCTCTGGTACGTGTACCACAGATCACACCACTGTGTGGTCCGTGTGACATCAATGATGCCAAAGAAAAACTCACTTGTTCCAGTGTGGAACACACGGCCACACGTGTGCTGCCCAGAAAAATGGCCAGTGAGAAATCATTGATGTGTGCGCAGACCCATTGATTATAATGGGTCGGCTTTTGTCCGTGATTCCGGTACGTATAAAAACAGCAACACATGTACCGGAATCACTGACGTGTGAAGGGGGCCTAAAATGGTTTAGTCTAGGGAAAAAAAAACAATTACCTTAAAAAAAACAACACACAACACATGCGGGGGCGTGGCTTAGCTATGGTGGTATGAGGACGTGTTCCCTGAGAGCTCCTCAGACCCAGGCGAGATTACCCTGCTAATCCACAGCTACAGTGGCAGAAAATGCACAAGAGGAAGAACAAGGGGGCACAGGACGGTGCCCCTACCTTACGGAGCAGCAGCACGGCAGCAGACCGTATTTTTAAAAGGTGGGAGGCCTTCCTCAGCTCCCAGGCCAGCTACAGCAATGGCGCTGGTGTCTGCACAGTCCTCCCCAGAAGGTGCAGTCTCACGAGGCATTGGCGCCGGAGGCAAGACAGAGGCAGGAGTGGCAGCTGCAGCGGTGCAAGGAAGACCAGGTGCCTCGCCATCGGTACCCCAAGCTCACCAAGGACCCCAGATGCAGACAAGCCAGGGGAGGGCAAATGCAGGAGCGAGCAACACTGGGCGGGCTGAACAGGAGAATGACAGCGGTGAGCTCCGGTCCCCACAGGCAGTGCAAGATATGCAGAATCAGTCTGGAGAGGTGAGGGGAAACTACTGCACCCAGAGTGTCCTATTTGTGGACACGGGAAGTGTAATACCTTTGGGAGACCAGGGAACCCCGGAAGGAACTTCAGGGAGCCAGAACCCAGATACTCATAGGAGCCAGAATGGAGGACAAGCACTGCAGGGTTTTAACCCCACCATGTCTGCAGCAGATGCAAGCCTCATTTTAAAATTATTGTCTGCTCTCCCTGCAAAAAATGATTTGGACTCTCTTGTGACCAGGTTGGAAGCTGCTCATGAAATGGCACTCTCTATTGTTAAAGGGGACATTGACCTGCTTAATACTCGTACTGCTGTGCTGGAAAAAGATATGTCTACCCTCTCAGAAAGGATTAACCTGCTGGAGCGGGATCTCTCCAGGTCCAGAATGCAAGTACAAAACATCGCTCTCCTGCTGGATGACCAGAAGAACAGAGGGAGGCGAAACATGACTTAGGAAAGTCTGACTGACGGCTTCACTGTAATGACCCATCCCAAAAAACCCACACTTACCCCTCCTTAACCTAAAATAAGACACGACTGCGTGATATTGGATGTAAAAGGCCACAGCAGCCCCGTTTATTAACACCAACAAGCAATAACATTTATCAATAAAACGTAGTAATATTCCATAAACACAACCACTAGCCAAAGGAGGGGGGATAAATGAAGAGTCCATTGTACATGATTGCAACACCAGCTCCACCACGTGCCCTCAGCCGCACTACACCGGCTCGAGGACACCCAGCCGAGTGTTGCCCAACCAATGTCCTGCTGGGACCCAGCCCAGCAGGGACCCACGTTAACATGCCCCGCTGTGACCCAGCACAGCAGGGTCCCACGTTAACATGTCCCGCTGTGACCCAGCACAGCAGGGACCCACCTTAACCAAGTATACCATTGCACCACCAGGGGTAACCTGCTCCTGCACTGGGTTCACCCCCCCGCTCTTTGTGCAATCCACCGACTTCAAATACCCCCCTCCTTTCCGCCGACTGCTGCGACAAGGTCAATCCTCTTCTCTATGTCGATCTCCAGAGGATCCTAAAATTAGGGCGGGAGGGCGGGACGATTCCGGACGTCTGCCCCCTTCCCACAGTTCTGCCCTATATATCCGTCCCACCACTGACCACTCCCTGCCCACTCACATGGCTCCACCCCACACCTTCCACCACAAAAGCACTACACTTTAACCCTTCACTAACCCTCAGGCCTACCATCCCTCCTCAGTCATGTGCGCCCTCCCTGTAGCCCCTTTGGGGCAGGCATCCGGGCTTGTCTTGACTTAGGAAAGTCTGATTGACGGCTTCACTGTAATGACCCATCCCAAAAATCCTACACTTACCCCTCCTTAACCTAAAATAAGACACGACTGCGTGACATTGCATGTAAAAGGCCACAGCAGTCCCGTTTATTAACACCAGCAAGCAATAACATTTATCAATAAAACGTAGTAATATTCCATAAACATAACCACTAGCCAAAGGAGGGGGGGGGGTAAATGAAGATTCCATTGTACATGATTGCAACACCAGCTCCACCACGTGCCCTCAGCCGCACTACACCGGCTCGAGGACACCCAGCCGAGTGTTGCTCAACCAATGTCCTGCTAGGACCCAGCCCAGCAGGGACCCACGTTAATATGCCCCGCTGTGACCCATCCCAGCAGGGGACCCACATTAACATGTCCTGCTGTGACCCAGCACAGCAGGGTCCCACCTTAACCAAGTATACAATTGCACCACCAGGGGTAACCCGCTCCTGCACTGGGTTCACCCCCCCACTCTTTGTGCAATCCACCGACTTCAAATACCCCCCTCCTTTCTGCCACAGCGAGCAAGTATGACACCTTGTACGTGCGAGTCCCACCACCAAAACCCAACCTGAGCCAACTCCGCGGCTCGAGTAACCAATGCTTCTGTACCAATTCCAATTGAGCAAAACTGACCCCCATTAGACCTCACAATGCCAACCTGCACCAAACCACCAGTACAACAAGGTCAGCCTCACCCAAGACCTGCAACTAGCTAACCACATCATCCAATCCTATGCACCGCCTACGCGACCAGTCCACAACAAGCCACCTGAGCCGCCTCCCCACCCCCATGGAATAGGGGATAAACTCTGCCTCGTTGAGACCGCAACATTGCAGGCGCCTCCAAAAATTGCACATCACCTGATAATTAAGCAAAGCCAACCATTATTGCTGTAAATGAAAGAACCTACACTGATTCCCCAACCTCCGGCAGATTGCTGAAAACGTGCCCAGTAAAACCCACTATGTAGTCATTCCAAAACAGAAGCCCCTATGAACAACAACACAAGCACGGGACCCTGGCAGGAAGAAATGGACCAAGGCATCCAGGCCTAATGTCACAGATCAAGCCCCTTGATGCCCCAGCGACCAAGTCTCCTTCACCCAAAAGAAAAGCAACTCCACACGACCCGAAGTCCAAGAAAAACTCAGACACACACCACATTTCTCCGAAACTCCAGACACCATAAACCCAGTCCATTCGTCAAAACGTTGCACCCACCAGGTGCCCCGTGCCTGTCCGCCACTCAGCCTTAAAGTACCGCAAAACACCCCCAAACGGGGCACAGCCCCAGACGATTACCTGGTCCTTAAAATCATTAAAAATCAATGCACCACACTAGCTTCCCCTGCCATGGCATGCCTCCAGCCCGACATTAAGGAAGGTAATGTTATTGTTGCAACCTGCTCGCACACTACTTCAAATACACCTCCCCTGCAGCTGCGCCGCACAACGATCGTGTCCCCATAATACCAGCCAGTCCTGACAAATACGCATAACCGAATGAGCCCATAGCCATGTAGTGCCGGAGGGGCTACACCACCGCGGGAGACCAATCACCCGGCCATCGAAACAACATGTTCTGCCTCATGCTCTATACAGAATTCCCGACAAATGGAGCAACACCTGCCATCAGCACTGGCCAGCTGGATAATCAAACAATTCGCCAACCAGAGACCCCTGATACCAGCAAATCACACACTGGGTCACCCAACTCAAATGTTACACATTCCCTGCGCCAACACATTACCCTAGCTCCCACCATCCGGGGGCACCAGAAAAGAAACCACTCTAAGGTGAGCCATGTACCCGTAAGGCAAAGCAGGGCCCGCTGTACCCAGAAGAAACCCCAAAGCCCATCGTAAGCGGGAACTACCTTCTCTTTATATAATAAACTCCAACGTAGCTTCTATCAATGGCTATAACGAATACCACCCGATACGGTCTGCCAAAAGCTCAGTCGGCAACCCTAAAGAACCACAGTAAGAACCCACCAGTCCGCGTGTATAAAATTTTTACAACTGCCCCTGTGCAGCCACGACCAACAGACTCCCGTAAGCACCCCATATAACTGCAGATGCAAAAACTCCAAGCGCCACGTAGACCCACATAAACCAAACTCAACCCCCAAAAGCAGCACGATATACACGGGAACCTAATAATGACCCGTGCCCTGACTTTTCACATAGGGCCCCGCCCAGACAAATCAAACACGTTGACTTATCAAAACACATGCTAACCGCGAATATATCTTGGGCATGAAGAAACACCCTAGTAGTCCCAGGTTGGACCATGAACTGAAAATAAGCACTTAACCATCCCTAATACCGGATAATCCCCGACTACCGCACAAAACCCAAACCATGGACCTCAACAACCAGACATTGAGCAACCATAAAACACTCAGCTCCACACAATATATATGTACCCCAAGAAATCGTAAACAAACACTGAGACCCAAGTGCAGTAAAAAGGCAACAAACTCCTTCTCCGACCAGGGATTATCATGCCACACCTTTTTTTTTTTTAACACATTAATCCGCCAACTACTTTCTATTAATAAACAGCTAACCTGGAAACCAAATCCGGTAGATTGTCAACTCCAAGGCCCCCGGGGAGATGTCATCTACTGCTGCAAGAAAGGACGGGTTCCCAAAAGATCTACCGTCCCAATCATCTCGACCTCTCCTGAACGTCTGACCGCAACAAACCATACCGCCCACCAGTGAACATGAAAACCCTTCGTACACACACAGCCCATATTGGAACCAGATTCAAGTTAGTCTGCAGTTAGACGTTAGCTATTAGATATTCATTCATCTAAGTTAGACTTTAGCTATTAGATATTCATTCATCTATGGGGCACCAACTGTTTTAGAACCAACTGATCATACATAATTTTTATTTTGATCAAGGTGCCTGGTCCACAAGTGCTCAAAATGAAGGTTCTATATGAATTTGAAATTCTGTGCTCTATAATGCTATAAGAGGTACCCTGGACCACAAGTACTCAAAATGAACATCTCAATGTCCTGAATAATATTTGATAGAAAATTTATCAAGTCTATGTGTGGTTCAGAAGTTATTCACGTAAATCTGTGTTATATAATGCTATACACACGTAATCAAACGTACTCAATCGTCCATACGATTAATTTGAAAAGAGGTACACTGGACCACAAGTACTCAAAATCAACATCTCAATGTCCTGAATAATATTTGACCGAAAATGTATCAAGTCTATGTGTAGTTTAGAAGTTATTCACGTAAATCTGTATTACATAACGCTATACGCGCATAATGAAACGTAATCAATCGTACATAAGTTTAATTTTAAAAGAGGTACCCTGGACCACAAGTACTCAAAATGAACATCTCAATGTCCTGAATAAAATTTAACAAAAATATAATCAAGTCTATGTGTAGTTCAGAAGTCATTCACGTAAATCTGTGTCACATAACGCTATACACGCGTAATCAAACGTACTCAATCGTCCATACGATTAATTTGAAAAGAGGTACCCTGGACCACAAGTACTCAAAATGAACATCTCAATGTGCTGAATAATATTTGATAGAAAAATTATCAAGTCTATGTGTAGTTTAGAAGTTATTCACGTAAATCTGTGCTATATAATGCTATACGCGCATAATCAAAAGCACTCAATCGTACATAAGTTTAATTTCAAAAGAGGTACCCTGGACCACAAGTCCTCAAAATGAACATCTCAATGTCCTGAATAATATTTGACCGAAAATTTATGAAGTCTATGTGTAGTTCAGAAGTTTCTCATGTAAATCTGTGTTACATAATGCTATACGCGCATAATCAAACGTAATCAATCGTACATAATTTTAATTTGAAAAGAGGTACCCTGGACCGCAAGTACTCAAAATGAACGTCTCAATGTCCTGAAAAATATTTGATAGAAAAATTATCAAGTCTATGTGTAGGTTACAAATTATTCACGTAAATCTCTGTTACATAATTCAATACGCGCATAATCAAACACACTTAATCGTACATAAGTTTAATTTCAAAAGAGGTACCCTGGACCACAAGTACTCAAAATGAACATCTCAATGTCCTGAATAATATTTGATAGAAAAATTATCAAGTCTATGTTTAGTTCAAAATTTATTCACGTAAATCTGTGTTACATAATGCTATACGCGCATAATCAAACATACTCAATCGTACATAACTTTAATTTGAAAAAAGGTACCCTGGACCACAAGTCCTCAAAATGAACATCTCAATGTCCTGAATAAAATTTGACCAAAAATTTATCAAGTCTATGTGTAGTTCAGAAGTTACTCACGTAAATCTGTGTCACATAATGCTATACGCGCATAATCTTCTTCGGTTGGCAATGAACAAGGAATGTATGTAGATTACTGTGGAATGAACATTTATCCTATATAAAGTTATGTATTTTATTTCTTGTATTTGTTATGCGGGGAATAAACTTGAAGTATTATTAATATTATTATTATTAGGCGCTTTACATGTGAAAGGGGTGTACATAATAGTATCTACAAAGTATTTGTAACCATTTTTACATTTATGTTATATTGTGTACTTACCAATCTCTTTGTGAAAGTCTGTCAGTAGAGCTAGACAGCAAAAACTAACGATTAGTCTGTAACACAGGGAACAGCGAAAGGAATAAATCAGGGGATTCTACTCAGTAATCCGACATCAATGAAATTACGACACTGGTCGTCCTTAGAACCGCTCTCCAAGTCCAGCAGAGGCAAGACAACACAATACCACGTGGAAAAGGGTCCACATTCTCCAACAACCCAAGTAGTGGCTGATCTGAACGCTTCCAAGACACAGCAATAACATCCCCTATAAATTTGTATTTTTGTTTCTTCCTGCTTCTAGGGGTCAGACACCTTGTTGGGTAGATAACATTACACTCCACCTCCTTACACAATTCTATCATTCAATTCAAAGTGTGGACAACTCCATAATGTCTGTAACATTGTGTAACATGAAGCCTCCTTCAGAGAGAGGAACAAAGGCCACATTCCCCCACTAGATAGGGCAGAGAATGCTAATTGTATTAATGGCTAGACACCTAGGGGTGCATCACACATAGCGATATCGCTATTGAGATCGCTGCTGAGTCACGGTTTTTGTGACGCAGCAGTGACCTCATTAGCGATCTCGCTGTGTGTGACACTGAGCAGCGATCTGGCCCTTCTGTGAGATCGCTGCTCGTTACACACAGTGCTGGTTCATTTTTTGGTCTTTTCTCTCCCGCTGTGAAGCACACATTGCTGTGTGTGACAGCGAGAGAGCAAAGATCTGAATGTGCATGGAGCAGGGAGCCGGCGTCTGTAAGCTGCGGTAAGCTGTAACTAAGGTAAATATTGGGTAACCAAGTAAGCCCTTTCTTTGGTTTCCCGATATTTACCTTAGTTACTAGCGTCCGCCGCTCTCACGCTGTCAGTGCCGGCTCCCTGCTCCCTGAACATGTAGCCGGAGTACACATCGGGTAATTAACCTGATGTGTACTCTAGCTTGGAGTGCAGGGAGCCAACGCTAAACGGTGTGCGTTGGTAACCAAGGTAAATATCGGGTAACAAGCGCTTGGTTACCCGATGTTTACCGTGGTTACCATTGTCCGCAGCTTCCAGACGCCGGCTCCCTGCAAGTGCAGCATCGCTTCCACGTCGCTGCTGGTTGGGGACTGGTCACTGGTTGCTGGTGAGATCTGCCTGATTGACAGCTCACCAGCGACCATGTAACGAAGCAGCAGCGATCCTGACCAGGTCAGATCGCTGGTGGGATCGCTGCTGCGTCGCTATAGTGTGACGGTACCCCTAATTATATTATGTCCATAATAAAAGATCAAATCATCAAAAAATGTTCAACTGCTACACTGAAAAATCCATATGTCCTATACTAAATGTAGAGCAGATTCCAACTCTGAAGTCAGAATTGTTGTAACACATCAGTAAATTTTGTTCTGCTTAAGTTTGACCAAATGAATCAAGCACTTGGAAAGCCGTGGACTATTCTGTTCAGAACGAGTTTTTCACCAAAAATTATCTGATAAAATTTTTTTATATGCAAATGTAATGTAATAACAGAATTTCAAAAAGTCTCGTGTTCCATTTTAAAAGTTTTACTTCAGCATGGCCCAGTACTGTTCTAAGCGCTTCATGTATCTGGTTTTGCACTTGGGAGCATCATATCTGCCAGTTGCAAAAACCAGCTCTAGTTCCCCGTCATATTGGGATTCCAGCAGCCTTGGTATCTGATCTCCAGTTATGTCTCCCAAATTGGATGGAAGACGTCAAGATGGAACAGTAAAAAATACATTTCCAATGACATTTGGCAGCCATGTTGCTCATATGCTTTAAGCATGCTGTCTATTTCTTCAGCTCGTCTGTTTCAAAGTCAGTTCTGTACAGCGAGCACAAATGCTCTAAGCTGTTGAGTTTTGTTTGGAATGGGTCATCATGCATTAGTTTGTTGATTTCGCTGCCAATCTCGACCTTTATTTTAGCCTCAGTTTTCAGTTCTTAAAACATAATGGAAACCATTTTTATAATGATCAATTGCAACTACAACATTTTTTGTTAAACCAAGTTTAGTGTGAAGCCATGGAAGGCTAAATTTTTCTTTTGTTTATTAAACAACAAAGATATAACAGGTACAATATATAGACATAGACAGTGTGTCCACCCATATCCTATCCACCGCCATTAACTTGAGAACGGCAGACGCTATAGGCATAGAAGTGGTGTCTAGGTATGGTAAAGTAGTCTTGCGCTACGCAATGAAACCACCTATAGCGCCACCTGGTGGAAAATAATGGAGTTAGCATTGTTATCTCAAACGGAATGAGATAGAGAAAAAAAGTGATTTACAAAGTTGTAGGGCATCATCAATTCAATACGAATCGACACCTTCCATGCAGAAATGCTATGATATGAAACCCATGACCCCCCAAAACATTGAATGCTGGTCACGCATATGGCGCTCATTTAACTTTCATGCTCAAAGTGGCCACCGTCAGCTGCAATGCACATCTGGACTCTGGACAGCATACTGTATCTTGCTGCACCTTGTGCAATATAGTAGGTGACATGTTTGCACAAGCATCTGTGATACGTCGTCGTAGGTCCTGCAATGTTGGTGGAGGGGTCGCATACACCTGCTGTTTGATGTGACCTCACAGAAAGAAGTCCAATTGGGTCAGGTCAGGTGAGCATGGAGGCCACTCCACACAGCCACCATACCCAATGACTTGTAGTCAAATTTTAAAATAGTACAGTTTGGAATTTTAGTCCAGTGCACATTTTGTAATACATGCCATTTTGAGTTGAGCTGGCTTTATTGTTTTTTCTTCATATAAGTTTCCTACCCATAAAAAAGCCAGAAAGTTTTGTGAACAGGTTCTCTCATCCAAGACTCCAAATAGACAACAGCAGATCGAGAGGTATAGGGACAGAGGCCAGGGAGAACAGGATCAATACCACCTCACGCCAAAAGGAGGCAATTACCGGGCATCCCCAGATCATATGGACAGAGTCTGTGTCCTCCCCCTGGCACCGCAAGCATTTCAACGTCACCTAGTGATGCAGCCTAAATAATCATAGTGGGGTTAAATATGCTTGGTGCACTATATATATTTCAGTCATTTTAGTGTTAATTGAGGGGGGAGACCTTAGGCTAGGTTCACATTTCCATCAATTTGTATCAGTCACAATCTGCAGCTCTGGTAAACAACGGAATCCGTTTGGCGGATTCCGTTGTTCCCATAGACTTGTATGAGCGGCGGATTGTGACTGATTACCTTGCGTTGCATCCTCTGCCCGACTTATCAGTCGTGGAATGACTGACCGTGGTGCGGAAGGAACGCAGCATGTAACGTTTTTTGAGCAGCACAATCCATAGGATTTCGCCGAGCATGCTCTCTCTGGCTCCCTGCACAAGTAACCAGGGTAAACATTGGGTTACTAAGTAAAGCGCTTTGCTTAGTTACCCGATATTTACCCTGGCTACGAGTGCAAGGAGCACACACGCGCGTACATACACACACACACTAACACTCACCTGTCCCTAGCCATGCAGTCCCCGGCACTGACGTCCTCAGTGCCCTGGTCCCGCTCAGCTCCACCTACCCCGCACTCCGCCCCCCGCACACATTCTCAGCCGCAGAGCGATCAGCTGATCACCCGGCGGCCGGCTCCTGTGAGCGATTAGCAGATCACCCGGCGGCCAGCTGCTGTGAGCGATCAGCTGATCACCCGCTGGCTGGCTGCTGTGAGCGATCAGCTGACCACCCACGGCCGGCTGCTGTGAGCCATCAGCTGATCGCTCTCATTAGCCGGCCGCATGGAGATCATCTTTTCGCTCTCAAAAGCCGGCCGGCTATTGTGAACGATCAGCTGATCGTTCTCTCTTTTACAACGGAGTCCGACAGTGAATTCTCATTCTTGTCATCCGTTGTACAACGAATCAGTCACATGCATCAAGCAATGCATAAGACTGATGCAAAACAACGGAAATGTGAACCTAGCCTTAGTTGGTGATTCCAAAACCTCCTCCCAGTCCTCCTCTTGCATATGTGGAACTAACAATTCTGAAGATTTTTTAAATGCCAAAGGCTGAGATTTGTTCCCCATGGACAACAAGTACGTGTACATAGAGTAAAATTAGGCCCTTGAGATCAAAGTATCCGTATCAAAGGAAAGGAACAAGGAATGTATAGTTCAGCTCACCTTCAGTAGTCCAGTTTAATTGTGCTACTGCTCGGACTTGCAGACGCTGTGCCTGAATCAAATGAATGAAGAACACATTGTTTTTGTCCAGCTGTGTAATATTTTTCTATCTGTGGAGTGTTTTTATATCTGACCACTGATGTATTTTTATGGAACACCTTGTGTGGAATAAATATTTGGAAATTTACCTGGCTAAACTTTATAAAAGGAAAGGAGGATATTAAAACAGCCCCCGGTGTTTTTTGCATGTCATGTATCTCCGTTTTGAGCTCCCAGTATAAAAAAAAAGAAATGACACCTAGCAAAATTAAATTTGGATTGCATCTGGTCAAAGGACAACAAGACATTTTGTTCGTATATATCATTAAGAGCGAAAGCACCGTGCCAGCTTCAGAATGTGGAAGATGAGTGGTCAGACAGTGTGGGCAGATATACATTTTGACATAGGGGTATTTCAGCAATGGTGTCTGAGAAGTGAACGACCCTCTTTGCCTGCCTCCAACCTGCTGCGACAATCTAAGGAGGGGCAGAGGTTTTTGTGTGCCTAGCCTATCTGTTTCCAGGAAAGTTTGTCCCTGCTGCATAAGCTAAGTAGCTCACAGAGTTGGCAAGTAAGAACTGGGCATCCAAAACGATGTTGCCTTTAGGTGACCAGCTAAATAATGAAAGAAGAAATCTGGTGCCGCTGCCCCCCCCAGTTGTTTGGACCTATGAAATGTAGTCAGTTTTAATTTAGGCCTTGCATTGGCCCACACAAACCCAGATATTAATGTATTTAGGGATGAAAAGAAGAATTTAGGAACTGGAACAGGGTTGTGTTGAAGTAAATAGCTAAATTTAGGAAGCAATATCATCGTTATTAAATTAATATGCGCTGGAACTGATAGAGGTAGCTTGATCCACAGTTGAAATTTAGACTTTGCCAGTTCTAATAGAGGGAATATATTGAATGGGCGGTCTTGTTTACCATCTTTTTGTATGATAATTCCCAAGTATTAAAAATTAGAAACCAAATGCAGTGGGGATAAGGTCTCTATATGGGATGCAAGACCATGGGAAAGGGACATCACATTTGATTTCTTCCACTTTATGCCTAATCCAGAATATTTAGTAAAATCATCTATGATGTTGAGAACCCGAGTTAATGACCGCCCCACATCAGCCATAAATATAATCATGTCATCTGCGTACAGGCCTATAGTGTCCACCCAGTCTGCAATATGAATGCCTTTTATCAATCTATCAGAACAAATCTTTTTCACTAAAGCTTCACTGGCCAGGGCAAAAAAAGAGCTGGAGACAAAAGGCACCCTTGCCAAGTCCCTCTTTCCAACAAGAAAAGTTCAGATTAGATTCCATTAACCACCATTCTGGCCCTAGGAGCCCGATATATGAATTTGGATCCAAGCGCAGAATCTGGGACCAAATCAAAAGTTTTGAAGACATGCCATCTGGAAGTTTCATTCCAGAAAATCAAATGCCTTGGCCACGTCCAGCGAGGCTAAGGCCCATTTATTGTCATAAAGCGCATGGCTCGAAACGTGTCTGATGTGCGGTCTAAACATTGGAATTTTTTCTAGACCTCGATATGGTATATTTTTGTACATGGACAATATGAACTTTTGTTTTTAAAAATGAATCATTAAAAGTTGGATTTTATTTACAAGCTAGAAGATGTATCATTCCTTTCTTACATGAGTTGTGCAGCACACAATCTACACCTCAAGGGGAAAAATCCATTAAAAAAACATGAGGTTTTGATGCAATAGTGATGCGATTTCTATTCTCGATGAGGTGTAGATGTGGTGCTGGAATATGGTGTAACTATCACCCCCAAATCTGCATCTCTTGGCAAAAAAAAAACCACAAACGGTTTTCACGCCTTTTTTGTGTGGTTTTCTGCCAGGTAGTGGCAGTTTGGTGCTGAAATCTGGAAGATGGATAGCTTTGAAAGATATAGAATAAACCACATGTTCTCCACTCATGTGTCCTCAAATTCATCCTCACAGATGATTTTTTTATAGCAGCGTAGAACAAACACTTTTTTCATTCGTCTGATCCCTGCACTTAGATGTGTGTGTACAGCAGCTGATTATACGTCTCTTTCGGTGTTGCGCTCATGTGACGCCCTGGCAAAACCAGGTAGTCACACAATAGGCCCCCACATAACACCTTCCCTCACCTAGGTGTGAGGAAAGAGTTAACCTTTTTCACTGACTTAGAAAAATAATAGAAATTCATTCTCCCTGGCAAGACCAAACCAGACTTATTTACGTAATAAACTATGAGACCAACCTCAAGGACGCAGAATGTTTTGACTAAGAGGCGACTGAAAAGCATCTTGTTATGGAAGAAGAAATATTATAGATTATTATGGGAGTATAAGTCATTATGTTAATTTCTCTTGCTGTGAATATGTAATTCACGCCTTTAATGAATATGTATATTGCATAGTTACGCCCTAATCAACTTTGTATAACCTTGTAATGTAAACAAAATAATACACTTCCTATCAGAGCCACACATCTCCAGTCTTATGTGTATAACAGCGTCTGCTTGTTTACATTGCGACGGAATAGCAGAGGGGGGGACACCGGTACCCTCTCTGCATTCGGACATCACTGGCAACAGCTGAGACCGTTAGGTCAACCTAACATAGGTCACATACAGCCGACCTGAAACCCTAGTCATCCCCCGCAGGCACATCAGTGGGCGGGACCAGGCGGTTAGGAAATGCCCACCTAGGGGTCTAGACAGCCTGGGGCGGGAAAACAGTCAGTTAAGCAAACAGCAGTTTTAAGTTGTAGTTCAAGTTGAGAGGAGTGGAGGCTAGAGCTAGGTGTAGCTCCAGCGGAGGAGCAGTTCAAGTTGAACGGTGCCAGGGTCGGAGACCTGGTACCTTGGCTAGGTGGCAGACGGTGGTCTCCGTCAGCAGATGATGGGAAGACGGCTTGGCAGATCCGAGGAGGACCAGGACAGGGTTGGAGCCCGCCGGTACCGACACCGGAGACCGGACCAGAAACTGTGCACAGAGGGGGTACTCGGACCCTGAAGCCAGGACCAGAAACAACGGCCTAGCTAATCAACTGATTGAGGGCAGGATTACAGGTCCTGTCCCAACCAAAGTCCCAAAAGCAGACAACCACCCACAGAGAGGGATAGGGCAACCGCCAGGGCCCATAGATCCCATGGGTCAGCGTCAGCGGGCACGGCTCCTCAGGCACACAGAAAGCCGGGAGCGGACTCCCATGTTCCCTACCAGGAAGTCTAAACACACAACCATAACTAGTGCAGAGGAACAGATGGCAATCACCAGCCCAGGTGGGGGACCAGAGTACAACCGGCCGTGGCGGCCAGCCACCAGCACCTTGGTTTACCAAAAGAGTCGTGTGATTCATTTACTTGTGAGTAACCAAACATCCCCTGGTACGTCCGGGCGCGCAAGCCCCTGCCATGGCCATACCCTGCACAGAGACACTGGGCCCCGGGGCAACCATCCCTACCCACGGAGGGGTTAACATCCGGCTGCCATTACATATCCCCCGGGTATCCCACAACAGCAGTGGTGGTGTCCCACTTCACCACACACCGTGGGTGGCGTCACGAACCGAATACGGTCAAGGCCGTACAACTACGTCCCCCTTTTCATTCGGCATGTCCGCGTGACCCCCGGGTCCGGAGGATCCCTCGAGCCACACAGCGGGTCTGGATCCGAGAAGCCCGGCTGCTGCGGGCGTGGGGGCGGCACACTCACTTGGAGTGGTTGTGTGATACACACTATCATCTATACCCTGTTGTTTAACTAGTTAAGACCCTATTGCACCTCTTTGGTCCCCTATTACATATTTCTTATGCCTATGGCACAGTTATGATGAAAGCTGTCATTACAAAATGAGACCGTGGCACCTTACAGTCCAGCTCACAGTTGGTTGGCACAATGTACAACACAATCTCTGGTTGATCAACTACATGTTTATCTTCCACCACTTCACACTAAACTTGGTTTACTAAAAAAAAGTTGTAGTTGTAATTCATCATTATAAAAATGGTTTCCAGTATCTGAAGGAGAAGTTTAGCACTGTAAACTGAGGATAAAATAAAGGTCGAAATTGGCAGCGGAATCAGCAAACTAATGCATGATGACCTATGCTGAAAAAAACTCATCAGCTTGCAGCATTTGTGCTCGCTGTACAGAACTGACTTGGGAACAGATGAGCTGAACACATAGACAACATGCTTTAAGCATATGAGCAACATGGCTGCCAAATGTCAGTGTAAATGTATTTTTTACTGTTCCGTCTTGACTTTTTTCAATCCAATTTGGGAGACGTAACTAACGAACATGGAGAAAGGTTCCATAAAGACATTTCTACTCTGGAGATCAGATACCAAGCCTGCTGGAATCCCAATATGATGGGGAACTAGAGCTGGTTTTACCAATACTGGTCCTTGTTCTAGAAAGACTTTTAAACTGGAATACGAGACTTTTTGAAATTCTGTTATTACATTACATTTTTATATACTATTTTCTATGAAAACTTTGATGCAGATCATATAATTGTTGGTGAAAAACTCGATCTGAACAGAATAGTCCAAAGCTTTGCAAGTGCTTGATTCATTTGGCCCAGCTTCTGCAGAACAAAATTTCATGATGTGTTACAACAATTCTGACTTCAGAGTTGGAATCTGCTCTACATTTAGTATAGGACATATGGATTTTTCCCAGTAGCAGATGAATATTTTTTGATGGTTTCATCTTTTATTATGGACATAATATAATTAGGTCTCTAGCCACTAATACAATTAACATTCCCTGTCCTATCTAGTGGGGGAGTGTGGCCTTTGTTCCTCTCTCTGCAAGAGGCTTCATGTTACACAATGTTACAGACATTATGGAGTTGTCCACACTTTGAATTGAAAGATATAATTGTGTAAAGAGGTGGAGTGTAATGTTATCTACCCAACAAGGTGTCTGACCCCTAGAAGCAGGAAGAAATAAAAATACAAATTTATGGGGGATGTTATTGCTGTGTCTTGGAAGCGTTCAGATCGGCCACTACTTGGGTTGTTGGAGAATGTGGACCCTTTTCCACCACGTGGTATTGTGTTGTCTTGCCTCTGCTGTATTTGGAGAATGGTGCTAAGGACCAGTGTTGTTATTTCCTTGATGTCGGATTAATGGGTAGAATACCGATTTATTGTTTTTGCTGTTTTCAGTGTGAAAGACTAATCATTACTTTTTGGCATCTACCTCTCTAGACAGACTTTCACAAAGAGAGATTGTTAGGTTGACCTAACGGTCACAGCTGTTGCCAGCGATGTCCGAATGCAGGGAGGGTACCGGTGACCCCCCCCCTCTGCTACTCCGTCTCAATGAAAACAAGCGGACGCTGTTATACACATAAGACTGGAGATGTGTGGCTCCGAATAGAAAGTGTATTATTTTGTTTAAATTACAAGGTTATACAGAGTTGATTAGGGCATAACTATGCAGCATACATATTCATTAAAGGCGTGAATTACATATTCCCAGCAAGAGAAATTAACATAATGACTTATACTCCCATAACAAGATGTTTTTCAGTCGTCCCTAAGTCAAAACATTCTGCGTCCTTGAGGTTGGTCTCACAGTTTATTACGTAAATAAGTCTGGTTTTGTGTTGCCAGGGAGAATGAATTTCTATTATTTTCTAAGTCAGTGAAAAAGGTTAACTCTTTCCTCACAAGATCGGTAAGTACACAATATAATGGAAATGTAAAAATTGTTACAAATACTTTGTAGACACTTCAAGTTTATTCCCCACATAACAAATACAAGAAATATAATACATAACTGTTTATATAGGATAAATGTTCATTCCGCTGTAATCTACATACATTCCTTGTTCATTGCCAACCGAAGAAGCACAGAGAGTAATATACACCTGTTTAGATGGGATATGTGTTCATTTCACTATTATCTAAATATATTCCTTGTTCATTCACCACATAAGAAGCACATGGAATAAAATATACACCTGTATACCGTATTTTTCGGATTATAAGATGCACTTTTCCTCCCAAAATTTGGGAGGAAAATGAGGGTTGCGTCTTAAAATCCGAATGTAGCTTACCGGGTGCTGCCGGCGCTTATCAGTATGGCGCTGTTGTGTGCATCGGCTCCACTCTGCTCTGCTCTGTGTGAGGCTGGTCTGTTCTGCTCGGTGTGCGGCTGCTTTGTGCTGCTCAATGCGTGGCTGCTTTGTGCTGCTCGGCGCGTGGCTGTTTTGTGCTGCTCGGTGCGTGGCTGCTTTGTGCTGCTCGGCATGCGGCTGCTCTGTGCGGCGGTCGGTCATTCTGAAGATGTCAGCGGTCGGGGATTCAAATAATGGCGCCTAGAATCAGCGCCAGCGCAGATGGAGCTCTCAGCTCAAGCTGTCATCTGCGCACGCGCCGACTATGACCGCCATTATTTGAAGCCCTCACGTAGACCGTCGACATCTTCTGAATGGCCGGTGACTCCCTGCCCCCCGTACAGAGAAGAGCGGCATCACCGGCCCCGCACAGAACGGCGTCCCCAGCCCCGCACAGAGCAGAGACCGCAGTGAGTATCTGGGCTGCATGACCCCGCTCCGCTGCTGTCCCCTCTCCCTGGTAAGACACCACCAGATTATAAAACGGACCCCAGTTTTTTTTTCACCTTTTTTTTCCTCCAAATTTGGGGTGCATCTTATAATCCGGTCCGTCTTAAACAAAAAATGATATTTGCTCCTTTCCGTATTAACTACATATATGCCATGTTCATTCCCTACCTAAAAATCTAAAGAAAACTAATATACAACTGTATATGAGGAATATGTCCTCATTCTCCTGTAATCTACATTTATTCCATGTTAATTTCTCACCTATAAAAAACACAGGGAATATAGTCACATGTTTCTATAGGATATATGCTTATTCCCCTGTAATCTACATATATTCCATGTTCATTCTCCACCCATCTGACATGGTGAATAAAATATACACCCCTTTATATGAGATGTGTACATTTCCCTATTATATAGATATATTCCATATTCACTCCTCACCTAAGAAGCTGAGGGAATAAAATATACACTTGTTTGTGTAGTATATGTCAACATTTCCCTATTATCTACATATATTCCATGTTCATTCCACATCTAAGAAGCTCAGGGAATAAAATATACACCTGTTTTTATGAAATTTGTGGACATTTCCCTATTATCTACATATATTTCATGTTCATTCTCCAACTAAAGAACCTCAGGGAATAAAATATACACTTGTTTGTGTGGTCTATGTTAAGATTTCCCTATTATCTACATATATTCCTTGTTCATTCCATGTGAATGATGTGTTAGAAACCTATTATTCATCTCTATCATTTGAAACCAAGAAGTTATGTTCTTTTTGTTCATTCCTTTTCTTCAATCTTTTTAGTATGTCCCGATTTAGGAAGCTGACTGAGTACTGCAAACTCTGTAGTCAGGTGACTGGATTGTCCTAACCTGGATTCCTTCCTTAGGTAGTCTTTGATATCTCAGCCAAATCCTTGCATTTGATGCTGAAGTCCATGTAGTCTTATAATCCAGGTTCGTTTATGGCCTGCCAATTGGATCCGCAGATCCTAAATTGGTGCAGCAATAGAGACTTGGTCACTGCACAGTCCTCCTTTTATACACCTGAGCTCTCAATTCAGACCATTGGGGGTTCATGATTGGTGGAATAAGAGTGTGCTAGATTGGCTAGATTGGAAGCTGCATACATAATATCCCTAGTAGTAATGGTCTCTAAAGCGGGCTTTACACGCAACGACATCGCTAACGAGATGTCGTTGGGGTCACGGAATTCGTGACGCACTTCCGGCCTTGTTAGCGACGTCGTTGCATGTGAAACGCAGGAACGATCGTTAACGATCAAAATTACTCAGCTAATGCTTGATCGTTGACACGTCGTTCCTTTCCCGAATATCGTTGCTGTTGCAGGATGCAGGTTGTTCGTTGTTCCCGCAGCAGCACACATCGCTATGTGTGACACCGCAGGAGCGAGGAACATCACCGTATCTGCGGCCGCCCATAATGAGGAAGGAAAGAGGTGGGCAGGATGTTCGGCCGCTCATCTCCGACCCTCTGCTTCTATTGGGTGGCCGCTTAGTGACGCCGCTGTGACGCCGAACGAACCGCCCCCTTAGAAAGGAGGCGGTTCGCCGGCCACAACAACATCGCTAGGAAGGTAAGTATAGTGTGACGGGTGTAAGCGATGTTGTGCGCCACGGGCAGCCATTTGCCCGTGATGCACAACCAACGGGGGCGGGTGCTTTCACAAGCGACATCGCTAGCAATGTCGCTGTGTGTAAAGCCCGCTTAAGGGTCCCGTTACACGTAACGACATTCCAGCGATCCCGACAACGATACGACCTGGTCAGGATCGCTGGTACATAACTACGTGGTCGCTAGTGAGCTGTCAAACAGGCAGATCTAATTAACGATGCAGCAATGATACAGCGATCCATATAAAAACCTCAGCGGGTGTTGCGACCCTGTCACACAGCAGATATACTGACAACTCAGACCTTGATAGAGGCGTAGTGTGAGGTCGCTCGTCATTGTTATGGCATCAAATACAGCGATGCATGCTGCCCAGCGGGACACCAACGATAAAAAAATGAACCAGGACGTTCTGGTACGATTGGCAATATCACAGCGGGGGGCGGTTGCTGCTATGTGTCACACATAGCGAGATCGCTAGCGAGGTCGCTGTTGCGTCACAAACGTGACGTTTCTGCGATTTCGCTAACGACATCACGATGTGTAACGGGGGCTTAACAGAGACAAGGAAGAGTCAGCTAATTTACATAGACTCTAGCAATACACATAGTAAAGGTACCTTCACACATAGCAAGATCGCTGCTGAGTCACAGATTCTGTGACGCAACAACAACCTCACCAGCGATCTCGCTACGTTTGACACATAGCAGCGACCAGGCCCCTGCTGTGAGATCGCTGGTCATGTTGGAATGGCATGGACCATTTTTTGATCATCGAGGTCCTGCTGGGCATGACGCATCAGTGTGTTTGACGCCTTACAAATGATTTCGTTGATGACTCTGAGCTCAGAAACATACAGCCACGTAGGCGTGAAACGACCACCGAGATCGTTATGCAGGTTGCTACGGTCGCTGTATCATTGCTGCATCGTTGGGAAGATCTGACTTTTTTACATCTCACCAGCGACCTTGTAGTGACGTACCAGCGATATGGTTTTTGGGATCAGTGGAAAGTCGTTAAATGTGATGGGGGCTTTATACAATGAAAGGTTCACATAATTGATTTGTCTGAGTCTGTGACCTTCCCTGGCAAAGGAAATTACATGAGTCAACAGTAACTTTAAGGCTATGTGCGCACGTTGCGCAAATACATGCAGTTACGCTGCGCTTTGTAGCGCAGCGTAACTGCATGCGTCCTGCGTCCCCTGCACAGTCTATGGAGATTGTGCAGGGGCCGTGCGCACGTGGCGCTTTAGAGCGCAGCGCTTTGGCTACTGCCGAAGCGCTGCGTAAAAAGAAGTGACATGTCACTTCTTTCCTGCGCTTTGCCGGCAGACCCTGCTCTGTCTATGGCAGGAGCTGCAGGCAGAGCGCATGGAATCGGCTTCACTACGGATATTTTCTGCAGCGATTAGAAGCGCACATGTGCTCTTCAGATCGCTGCAGAAATTTCTGCAGTGAACTGTACGCAGCGTGCGCACATAGCCTAAAACTTGACTCAAAGAGTCTTGTAGAAACAAATAGGGGGCTTATCACAAGGTAATAAACAGAATACTATCATGGCCAAATTTTAAGAAACTTAACCCATGCTAGGAAGAGTTGATCGAATCCGCCAAAATTCGGGACCGCGGATCACTGCCGAATTGAGAATATTATTCTGATCCGCTCATGATTCTGGTGCACATTTAGGTCTATGGGGTCAGGAATCCGGAAATTAAAAACATTTGTGGAGGGGATAGGGGGGTAGGAGCGAGCGCAGTATACTCACCCGAGGCTGTGTCATGGCAGCAAACTCCTTCCAGGTCACACTGTTCCCTTCCGAAGCCGACAATTCAATATTCATTGTTTTGCCCACCCACCGGCGTGTGTAATTGGTTGCAGTTAGATGCACCCCCACTCTGAGTGGCAGTGTGTCAGCTGACTGCAACCAATCACAGGCGGTAAGACTGCCGGTGGCCGGGGAAAGCACTGCAAGTTTTTTATTATTTAAATAAATAATTAAAAAAAAAAAGACGTGCAGTCACTCACGGGATTTGCGGTCACAGGTGAGTCATTCACGCGTGACGCAAATCAGGCTGCGACACAGAGAGAGAGTCGCGCGATGACAGTAAACTCAGGTGCAGTTCATCCGACTTCATTCTCATCGCCCGGCTCTGTCTGTATCTGCTGTCACCGGGTATGTAGCAGAGCTGAATTGCCGGGGACCGCACTGAAAAAAATGCATGCAAAACGCATGTAAAATGCATGCAAAATGCATCCAAAATACATGCGCTTTGGATGCATTCTTCTTGTCAAAACACAATGTCAAGTCTGCCAGAGGTTGCGCTTTTTTCTGCACTGGTCAGAACGCAATGTGCGGACATAGCCTAAGATTTTTAAAAGGCAGATAAGAGACTTTAGTATGTCTCAATGGTTGAGTCTATACCCATCGTTGAACTAACAGGTTTTAGTTTCCCAACGTTACAACGTGCATGTTAGCTATTTCAGGGTGTAAATTTGTGTGGCTATCTTGCATCAGGGTTTTTTTTTTTTTTTTTTTGTTTTAGTTGGCTTAGGCCTGAAAAGATGTGTGGTCTGTTGTCATGTTTATAGTCTTTGTGATAGGGAATGTTGTCCATTGGAAAGGTGACGTAATAAAGGGCCCGTTACCTGCTACGATATATCTAACGATATGTTGTTGGGGTCGCGTCGTTAGTGACGCACATCCAGCATCGTTTGATATATCGTAGCGTGTGACACCTACGAGTGAATATGATCATGCAAAAATACTCACCTTATCGTTGCTCGTTGACACGTCGCTCATTTTCAAAAAATTGATCGTCCTTCTGCGAGCCTGTTGTTCATTGTTCCCGAGGCAGCACACATCGCTCCGTGTGACACCCCGGGAACGATGAACACAGCTTACCTGCGTCCCGCCGGCAATGCGGAAGGAAGGAGGTGGGCGGGATGTTATGTCCCGCTCATCTCCGCCGCTCCACTTCTATTGGGCTGCCGCTCTGTGACATCGCTGTGACGCCGAACGTCCCTACCCTTTCAGGAAGAGGATGTTCGCCGCCCACAGCGAGGTCATTCGGGAGGTAAGTACGTGTGACGGAGGTTTCCGACTTTGTGCGACACGGGCAAGAAATTGCCCGTAATGCACAAACGATAGGGGCGGGTGCGATCGCACATGCGAACGCACGATAAATCAACACGTCTTAACGTGCCCTTAACATTACATGCACTTACATTTAAATTATAACCCTAATGTCAGACCACTTAAAAAATAACATTACATACACTTACATTAAAATATTACACACCTATGGCACACTGAGCACGTAATAAAAATATAAGTCACCTGGTTAGCTTGGTAAAACAAAATTGTGATTTCATAAATAAAAATTAACTGTTGTGTTGGTCATTGTCCATTAAAATGTTTTTTCAATTTTCGTAGTAACCCAAGTATGTTTCCATGAAAAGGTTAAATGGCATAGAATAATAATCTTTGGGTCTGAATTTGTCATTTGTGAAATTAATTAATTTGACTTATTTCATAGGGGAAGATAGTACAATCAGCTATCTATGTTTATTATATTGTTTGTTGAATATCTAAAAGGATATACCTTAAATCACGGTAGAAAGGTTCTAAATTTGCCCAAAGAGGAGAGTGCTATTAATTTGGAAACTTGTTTTTGTTTTCTATCAATGTTAAATGTAAAAATAACCACGCCACGCCATGACGTCTGTCTAATGTCTTGTTATAGACAAATAAGCTCACTGTCAATTGTACTTCGGACAGTGACCTTTGTTTTCAGCCTATACTAAAGCTGGGTTCACACATAGCGACAGCGACATCGCTGTTACGTCACCATTTTCTGTGACGTAACAGCGACCTTGTAAGTCGCTGTTATGATCGCTGCTTAGCTGTCAAACACAGCGACGCAGCAGCGATCATAACGTCGCTACGTGTGCAGAGAGCAGGGAGCCGCGCACACTGCTTAGCGCTGGCTCCTTGCTCTCCTAGCTACAGTACACATAGGGTTAATTACCCGATGCGTACTGCAGCTACATGTGCACAGAGCAGGAGCCGGCACTAGCAGCAAGAGCAGCGGAGGCTGCTAACGAAGGTAAATATCGGGTAACCAGGGAAAGGTCTTCCCTTGGTTACCCGATGTTTACAGTGGTTACAGCTTTCCGCAGCTGCCAGACGCCAGCTCCTGCTCCCTGCTCGCTTCATTTCGTCGCTCTCTCGCTGTCACACAAAGCAATGTGTGCTTCACAGCGGGAGAGCGACGACGAAAAAATGAAGCAGGACATTCAGCAACGAGCAACGACCTCACAGCAGGGGCCAGCTCGTTGCTGGATGTGACACACAGCGACAGCGACGGGACGTCGCTGCAACGTCACAGAAAATGGTGACGTAGCAGCGACGTCGTTGTCGTTGTCGCTGTGTGTGACACCACCTTAAGTAACCACACAAACACTAGGGTCTGTTAGGCAAATGTTAGGCTTGGTCTTCTTCCAAAAGGTTGTGCCAGTACAATACTGGCTGGTTTCTGAGCATGCTTGCATTGCAGTACGCAAGATTACTCAGTCATAACAATATTTAAAATTGCGAAGTGCAACTGTGAAGTGATAAGTGCCCAAAAGTGATTGTGGAATCATGAAATGATAGTGCATAAAAATGATTGTGGAGTAGGTGTCCATGACATTAAGAGTGACAGCATTGGACACTAACTTTGATATTGCTAAATTCAGAAGTGCTTCTGCATAAGAATGGCAGTGTGTTTAAATTAAAATACACTGAACCATTGTGTGAAATCATCCAAATTACATTGTCTCCTTTTACCTGACTAACCTTATACCCCTCTCAGACACCAAATTTCTTGTGCATGCCCTTTGGTACCTCAACTTTTAAGTTAAAGTAATTGCAGACTGTTGAAAATTCTTTGAGAACCAATACAGTATTAATGTCTGACTTATACTATAACTATGAGCTGCTTTATTTTTAAACTAAACTTATACCCCTGACAAATGCTCCAAAATTGTTGTGCATCTACCTTAGTACATCAGTTTTCAAAATAAAGTATGAAAGCTTCATCAGCCTTAGTTCAAATACATTTCAGTATGACTATGAGTGATTATGGAAATGTAAATTTTAACATCATTTGCATCTTCAAATAATTAATGGCTTGTTGTAAAGAGCACATAAAGGAGAATAAATAAGCAAAACCTGGAATGGGGTTGATCTTGTTTCTATGAAACAATGGCTTCCAAAGATTTCAAATGAACTGTTGTACATGGCAACTTAGAATTATATTATTTATTGTAGTACTGAATGAAATTACACTGATATTCATAATAAAAACAGGTAGAATAATCAATATCCTTTACTAAGAACATGAGAGATTAAATATACATAATCAGAAAACATGTCAGAAAAGACATTTATAGCTTAAAAAGTGGGGTTAGAGACCTTAAACTCAGTATTCAAACTACTGTATAAAAATTTTATCAGCCCACCAAAGCTAGCAAATGTTTCTTTGTCCAAATTTGTGGATTTACCTGGAGATACCCTTCATAAAAAAACTGAAATGTGTGTTTTAATCTACAGTTAACTACAGAAAATAAAGACATATTATTGTAGGATTCAAAAAATAGCAATTTCTGTGTTCATATACACAGTGACCATACATTCATACATACAGTTTGTCCAGCTTAGCAAGGCTCTCCATTTAGGCAAAAGGCCTGAACTACAAAATTTAGGGTTGAAAGGTTTAACCCCTTAACGACCCATGACGTACTGGGTACGTCATGGATCGTGTGCGGTTAATCCCTGCCACCTGCCGTGGGCAGGTCACGGCGATCCGTGCACATATCAGCTGTTTTCAAGAGCTGACATGTGTGCCTGCTAGTCGCGAGTGGAATCACTTCCATCCGCGACTATTAACCCCTTACATCTCGCTGCCAAAATATAGCACCGAGAAGTATATGCACGCCGCCATTATGCTGATTTACCGGGCCCCCATTGGAAATCACATGACTTCTGGTGGTTGCCATGGTAGCACAAGGTCATGTGATGACGCCTGTAGCTAACATGAGTCATTTACTCTCAATGCCGGAATACTGCCGGCATTGAAAGTAAAGCACTATATCTGCAGATTTTAGCTCTGTAGCTGTGATCTGGAGATATGGCAGAGTGATCAGATTGCTGATCGGTATGGCCCCCTAGGGGGACTAGTAAAATAAAAAAAAAAGTTAAAGAAAAGTTTTAAAAAATTAAAAAAAAACAAAAAACTTAAAAGTTCAAATCACTCCCCTTTCACTCCATTGAAAATTAAAGGGTTAAAAAATAAAAAAAATATACACATATTTGGTATCACCGTCTTCAGAAATGCCGGATCTATCAAAATATAAAATCAGTTAATCTGATTTGTAAATGGCGTAGCAGCAAAACTATTCAAAACGTCAAAATTGCGTTTTTTGCTCGCCGCAAATTTTGCGCAAAATGCAATAACAGGTGATTAAAACGTAGCATCTGCGCAAAAATGGTACAGGTAAAAACGTCAGCTCGAGACACAAAAAATAAGCCATCACTAATCCATAGATCAAGAAAAATAAAAACACTACAGGTTTTGAAAAATGGCGCAAAACGTGCACCACTTTTTTTGGACAAGCTTGTGGGTTTTTTTAACCCATTAGATACAAGTAAACCTATTCATGTTTGGTGTCTACAAACTCGCACCAACCACAGGCATCACAAAAAGACATCAGTTTTACCATATAGTGAACACCGTGAATAAAATATCCCAAAAACTATTGTGTGATCACACTTTTTTTGCAATTTTTCTGCACTTGGAATTTGCCATTTTCCAGTACACTATATGGTAAAACTTGCGGTTCCATTTAAAACTACAACTCGTCCCGCAAAAAACAAGCCCTTAAATGGCAAGATTGACGTAAAAATAAAAAAGTTCCGGGTCTCGGAAGAAAGAGAAGTAAAAAAAACACCGGAAAAACGCAACATGCCCGGGGGCTGAAGTGGTTAAGAGGGAAATAATGTTTACAATGACCCTTTCGAGAACATTATGGGCAGAGGATTAAGGGGTTCCTGAACTTGTTAATGACCAGGGAATTCGTCATCGTTGGTTACGTACCTGGAGTGAAAGAAGGTCAAAGTGGGGTAAATGTCATCTAGATAACTAAACAGTTAAACTTTACCTCAGAAAAAATAAATAGAAGAAAATAAAGAAACTAAAACCTGGCTACATTTTCTTAAAATAAAGGGTTGTTTGTTTTTTTTTTCATTTGTCATCTTTCAAAATAAATTTAGCTCTGTAAAGAGTTGTTTTTAACATTGTTGGGTTTTACAAAAGGGTAAAACTTACATCAAAGTCGTCATCACTGCCTGTAGATCCAGTATTTATCACTAGTGGAGAAACTTCTGAAAAAGCATCAGTCATCCCATGTTTTTGCCAGTACATTTCATAACACTGTTCGACATGTTTTAAACATGATTCACAAATTTCAGGTATTATTTTTTCTAATGCCTTACTCTACACATTTTCTATGTCCTTTCAGCTGTTACTTGTGTTGTTTTCCTGCATGTTCTTTAACTATTACCCACACTCGCTCAGTATGATTCAAATCAAACCTTTTCATTCTATCACTGTGATTTTGAATTTATGTTTGTCTCGTTTTTCTCCAGTCATGTTTATTGACTGTTGATTGGTTTTCCAGCTGTTAATTTGTTTTGTTTTTTTAAAAAAAATAAGTCCAACAACAATTAAAGCAATCCAACAACGCACCTGTACACTCAAAAATGAGAACTAAAAATGTTAATTTTTTTTTATCCAAGGTCATTTTAACTCTAGTTTCGTAGGTAATTTGAATAGGAGGAAAAAATATCGGCACATCCAAAGTAAAACAACGTAAAATAATTTCTTTCTTTATTGTCACATGGTATTAAAAATGTCTATCCTAAAGGGTCTTCTAAATATGGATGGACTTTTTTAATACCATGTGACAATAAAGTAAGAAATTATTTTACGTTGGATGTGCCGATATTTTTTCCTCCTATTCAAGTTACAGTGATATGAAAAAGTTTGGGCACCCCTATTAAAGTTAACCTTTTTTCTTTATAAAAATTTTGGTTTTTGCAACAGCTATTTCAGTTTCATATATCTAATAACTGATGGACTGAGTAATATTTCTGGATTGAAATGAGGTTTATTGTACTAACAGAATATGTGCAATCCGCATTTAAACAAAATTTGACCGGTGCAAAAGTATAGGCACCTCAACATAAAAGTGACATTAATATATTGTAGATCATCCTTTTGACAAAATAACAGCCTCTAGTCGCTTCCTGTAGCTTTTAATGAGTTCCTGGATCCTGGATGAAGGTATATTTGACCATTCCTGTTTACAAAACAATTCCAGTTCAGTTACGTTTGATGGTCGCCAAGCATGGACAGCACGCTTCAAATCATCCCACAGATGTTCAATGATATTCAGGTCTGGGGACTGGGATGGCCATTCCAGAACATTGTAATTGTTCCTCTGCATGAATGCCTGAGTAGATTTGGAGCGGTGATTTGGATCATTGTCTTGCTGAAATATCCATCCCCTGCGTAACTTCAACTTCGTCACTGATTCTTGCACATTATTGTCAAGAAACTGCTGATACTGAGTTGAATCCATGTGACCCTCAACTTTAACAAGATTCCCGGTGCCGGTATTGGCCACCCAGCTCCAAATCATGATGGCACCTCCTCCAAATTTTACTGTGGATAGCAAGTGCTTTTCTTGGAGTGCCGTGGTTTTTTGCCTCCATGCAAAATGCCTTTTTGTATGACCAAACAACTCAATCTTTGATTCATCAGTCCACAGGACCTTCCTCCAAAATGTAACTGGCTTGTCCAAATGTGCTTTTGCATACCTCAGGCGACTCTGTTTGTGGCGTGCTTGCAGAAACGGCTTCTTTCGCATCACTCTCCCATACAGCTTCTCCTTGTGCAACGTGCGCTGTATTGTTGACCGATGCACATTGACACCATCTGCAGCAAGATGATGCTGCAGGTCTTTGGAGGTGGTCTGTGGATTGTCCTTGACTGTTCTCACCATTCTTCTTCTCTGCCTTTCTGATATTTTTCTTGGCCTGACACTTCTGGGCTTAACAAGAACTGTACCTGTGTTCTTCCATTTCCTTACTATGTTCCTCACAGTGGAAACTGACAGTTTACATCTCTGAGACAACTTTTTGTATCCTTCCCCTGAACAACTATGTTTAGTAATCTGTGTTTTCAGATCATTTTAGAGTTGCTTTGAGGAGCCCATGATGCCACTCTTCATAGGAGATTCAAATAGGAGAACAACTTGCAAGTGGCCACCTTAAATACCTTTTCTCATGATTGGATACACCTGCTTATGAAGTTCAAAGCTCAATGAGGTTCCAAAACCAATTTAGTGCTTTAGTAACTCAGTAAAAAGTAATTAGGAGTGTTCAAATCAAGAAATTGATAAGGGTGCCCATACTTTTGCACCGGTCAAATTTTGTTTAAATGCGGATTGCACATTTTCTGTTAGTACAATAAACTTAATTTCAATCCAGAAATATTACTCAGTCCATCAGTTATTAGATATATGAAACTGAAATAGCTGTTGCAAAAACCCAAACTGTTATAAAGAAAAAAGGTTTACATTAATAGGGGTGCACAAACTTTTTCATATGACTGTATAGTCCACCTGGCAGACTTCATATCGTTGCACTCCATGGATGTGTGGTGACCTATTCCATTGGGCGTGTCAAGCTTTCCTCCACTTCGTTAGTTGTTGTACCATTTCCTAGGTAATGTTTACCCCAGTTTGATCTTTCACTCCATGTAAAAAAAAAAAACATCTCCTCCTTACAACTTTAACCTACAAAGAAATGATAAGTTCATTTAAAACCTTCACCAGGTAAGGTGAATCTGACTGTATACTAAAAGTGGAAACACAGCAAATGCTTTTCCGATGACGAATTCCCTGGTGATTATCAAGTTCTGTAATGTTCTTCAAGGTGATCTTTTAAACATTCTTTCACCTCTTCAACCTTTCACCCCTAAATTTTATAGTCTGAAGTCCTTCTGCCTACAGGGAGTGCCTTCCTAAGTTAGACAAACTGTATTAACTTGCTTTATGGCTATTATGGTGTGACCAAAAAACAAAAAGTGTCAGTGTTCACGTAAACAACATTTATCACAAGCTTAAATACAATTTAACAGTTCTTCAATGGATATAAGATTGACCTTTTGATTATTCAGTTTAGATAGCCAAAAATTAATGATCACAATTTTTAGAAATTGTTAGTTTTATTAAAGTGTGTAAAATGTTAATGCATCATTTGCAGATATGAAATATGAGAATCATGTTCTAAATAGTAGAGTGAACAGAATTAAAATTTGAAATTTGAATTTGAATTTGAAATTTGAAAATGGATTAATTGATTGGAAGCTGATAAACATTCAAGTACATAAATGTAGAAAAGGGAAATTAGTTAGCATATTTCATTTGTGGTTAAAGCTAACTTTTGTATGGTAAACATTAACATGGATCATCAGCTTTGTGCAGAATACAGCTTTGGTTGGAAGGAACAAGTTACCATCATTTTTTACTGCAGTTATTGCTAAAATCACCAACATTGATTCATTTCTTAATTGAAAGACTATTAAATGTAGCTTCATTCAGTATATAGAATAATTTTAAGTTACCATAATTTAAATTTGACTCAAAATCTGTTGGGACCATTTTTTCATTGAAAGAAAAATGGTGCCTCAGAATTTTTAAGCATTTATCATCCTCTGTGTGTTGCTTAAAACAATCCATCAATTACACAATGTCAGTTCAGGTGTTATCATACTGAAGGGTGAATTAGATTTAATGATGAATGCTTACCTTGTTTCTATAATCTTTTCTGTTGTCATGATTTCTATTTCCTAACTTTGAAGTACATGTTACAGTTTACAAATTAAAATGCATGAAAGAGTCAAAACATTCAATTTATTAATAATATCCTACTGTCATCATCTTATTCTAGCATTAGTTCGACCTTTCCCTCAGCAGTAAAACAGTCTGGTATAAGAAGACTAACATGCCATTTCAGTCTGCGACACCCAGTACTGAAAAATTTGTTGAAGCAGTAGTAATTTTGCTTGAAGAAAATCCATCACTTTCAGTGAATGATTTAGATCATTCCGGTGAAGCATCTGCTTGGAACCATGTTCTGTCAAAATTTAATCAGAGTGGTAACAAAAAGAATCGATTAAAGTACTATCAATTTTGGAAATCTCACCCAGAAATTAGACAGAAAGTAATTCATGGGAATTCTGGCCAACTGGTAAACAAAGAACTTGGTTCAGCAGATGTTTCTATTGTTAAGAAAGAGTTGACCAACCTACTTTTGACAGACGAGTTTAAAAGTTTATCTAATGATATGTCATGTGCTGTGAAAGATAAACCAGCTTTTTGTGGCCTTCAAAACCTTGGAAATACATGTTGGCTTAATGCAACTATGCAATTATTAGCAAGGAGCAACATTGTGAACGTGTGCTTGGATTTAGAAAAAATTACCAAGTTTTGTGGAAATTCGTTATACTTACATGTGCTTAAATTCCTTTCCCATCTGAGGATGGGTAAGCACATTGGAACAGTTCACCTGGAAAAGTTTGTCAAAGATGTTAGCTCTGCTTGTCATTTTGTTTACGGTACACAAAATGATCCATGTGAAGCCTTGTCTGTTGCATTCCATTGTCTTTTGGAAGGAACGTGTCATGCAGCAGAAATACAGAAAATGTACAAATGTTCATTTTGTGGTTTGTGTGGGAGCATTCCAGAAAGAACCACATGTATAATTCTGAAACCAGGAAATACACAGACGTCTGTACGACAGTTATTGCATGATTCAGTAAAGGATGAAATGATTTCTCAACGGACATGTCTTGCCTGTAATAAGAGATGCCTCAGTAGGATCACAGAGAAGTTTCATAACCCACCGGAAAACCTTCTGATGCAGGTCGCCAGAAATGTGGGATCTTCACAACAAAGGAATGAATCCACTGTCTTGCGTGACCATGTTTTGAGGTTAAACAGCACAGGAGCTGACCTGGACATGGAACTCAGTTACAAACTTGTTGGTGCTATATTACATTATGGCACATCAGCTTCAGGCCATTACATAACTGTGGTTTTCAACAAACAAAATGAAATCAATGTGTTAGATGATGCTTCTGTTAAATGCGAACAAATTACAACCTATGAGGAAAGTATTCAGAAAAACTGCTATGTGCTGTTGTATGAAAAATGTCTAACACCTAGTAGTCATGATACTGCCATTCGGGGTTTTCCTGAAGCACTGCACACCAGTAATTCAGAAACTTCACTAAGTGAAACTGCTGTAAGTGAAGAGAGCAGAATTTGTGACCCTTCAGCAATTGAAGATGCAGGGTCCTTAGCATCAACTAATGTGAAGCCTTATGTTCAAACTACTGTCTCTGCTGCTTTGAAACAAGGTCCTTCATATGATAATTTCCTTCAAAAGGAAAAGGAGTTCTAATGTCCTCCCAGAAACACCTACCAATGTAAGTGATTTGTCAAATCCAATTTTCCAAAATAGAAGTAAAACTGGTGGACACTCGTCTTCTGATACAGGAAATCATGATGTAACAAAAGATTGCAAGCTTTGTTTTGTACATTCAACACCAACCTCTGATCAAGTTCAGAGTGTCTATGCAATTAACCATCACAAAAGAATACATCCTACTGTACCATCATTCTCATACTCTAGTAAAGAAGATAATTCATTTTATAAAAAGACCCCAACAGCTAAATACAATGTTTCATCTGAATCCATGCTAATTACTCAAGAAGAAAATTCCATGCTGATCACGAAAAAACGAGAAAGACTATTGTCATCATCATCATCATCATCATCATCATCATCATCATCATCATCATCAAATGGCAGTGTCTGCGTAAAGGGACAAGAAAACCTGAAAAAAATGAGTAAAACCATTGAAGCACATAGCACAGAAAAATTTACTTTTCTTCTAAGTGAATGTGAGTGGGAGAACATTAGACCAAAGAATGGGAAGCGGTTGATTGGAGACTGGTGCAACATGTTTTCTGATAAAGTGAGAGAGTTTCGGGCAAAGTGTGCATTGAAATTTTATTACAACCAGATAAAGAAGACAGGATCACGAAAGCGAAGTGCCCCATATCTAAATGTTAAAGCATGCTGCAAAATTAATGATTGTTCACACTTCCATTTTCGTATGGACCAAGAACTTAATCGCTTTCCACTGAAAGTGTCTGTTATTGCAAATAAAAAGTGCACACATACCAGTTTACGAAGAGATTCAGATGTTCAGTCTAGGAACTTGTCAAAGTCTAAGAGAGAAAAAGCAGCAAAATGTGCTACACTAGTTGGTAGTAGCCAAACTTACCAAGATCATGTTCATAAAGGAAATGAAGTGTCAATTGAAGCTGGCAATATAACAGACATTAACAATCTTCATGTTTTTCAACAAGCAGAATATGAAGCAAAATTAAAGCAAAGATTTTCCTCTAGCTTACTTGAAGACATTGAAGCCTCCAGAATATATACCAACAAAAATCAAAATCATGAAAGTAAACTTAGGCGGGCTTTGCACACTGCGACATCGCAGGTGCGATGTCGGTGGGGTCAAATTGAAAGTGACGCACATCCGGCATCGCATGCGACATCGCAGTGTGTAAAGCCTAGATGATACGATTAACGAGCGCAAAAGCGTCGTAATCGTATCATCGGTGCAGCGTCGGCGTAATTCATAATTACGCTGACGCGACGGTCCGATGTTGTTCCTCGCTCCTGCAGCAGCACACATCGCTGTGTGTGAAGCCGCAGGAGCGAGGAACATCTCCTACCGGCGTCACTGCGGCTTCCGTAGGTTATGCGGAAGGAAGGAGGTGGGCAGGATGTTTACATCCTGCTCATCTCCGCCCCTCCGCTCCGATTGGCCGCCTGCCGTGTGACGTCACAGTGACGCCGCACGACCCGCCCCCTTAACAAGGAGGCGGGTCGCCGGCCACAGGGACGTCGCACGGCAGGGGAGTGTGTGTGTGAAGCTGGCGTAGCGATAATTTTCGCTACGCCAGCTATCACCACATATCGCTGCTGCGACGGGGGCAGGGACTATCGCACTCGGCATCGCAGCATCAGCCTGCGATGTCGCAGTGTGCAAAGTGCCCCTTAGTGGGTACATACAACTGAACCCAGGTAATCCATTTATGTTAGCACTCTACTGTGAACAACAAATTCGGCTCTTCAAGGATTATGCAAACTTCCATGAACGTGTTTTATACTTTGATGCCACAGGTTCGCTTACAAAGAATGTACACAATGAGAAGAAAATTTTGTATTATGCTGCAGTGTTTAAACATCCCAAGAAAGGTCAACCACCTTTACCATTAGCAGAGTTTTTGGCAGATGAACACAATGTGCCTGTTGTATGCTTCCTATTGAGTTACTTAAAAAGGCATATGCATACCACCTGTAATTTGTCAGCATTTCGTGTGGTTATGGATCATAGCTGGGCCCTTCTACAAGCTGTAGATTTGTCAATTAACCAAATGTCTATTTCTGAGTACTTAGAGGTATGTTGGAAAATAATAAAAAAAGAATTTCTCAGAATCTTAATTTTTTTGGGGGTACCTCAAATCAATATTCTATCAGAAAAATACCCATTCACTTTGAGTGACAAAGAAGAATATTTTAAAAAAAAATTATTTACTTTATTTGGATATATTAAAAAGGAGTCCTTTGACCCAAACATACAATACACCAAAAAATTAATAACAAAAATACATAAAATAAAAGACAATAGGTAGTCTCACCCACTTCAATAGAGACAGATAGAGAGGTTTTAGAGTGGATGACTACCAATAATTCCACCCGGGAAAAGCGTCAGTACTCAGAGAGACGGGTAGGTCTATATTCTATCCCTAGTCTTCCCCTCAAACAATGTCCCTACCTAACAATGGAGCACATCCTAAGTTAAACGATGCCCCCATTCCTCGGCGGCTCGCCCTTAGCAAACCCTTCTCTATCCCTCTTAGATAGTAATATAAACGTCTCAAAAAGTGGTGAGTACCACCATTATCTCTGGCACATCCACATTAACAGGGGTTAAATTAGTAAAGGCAAACAATAGTTGTGAGGAAGGAGCTATCCCTCAATGATCTTCCTCGACGACTTGCCTTAAAAATGACCCTGTACTCCTGAGATATATATCAGCTCATGAATACCAATAATTCAGAAATATGGAACTTATCCACTTATCTCCAAATCTGTCTTCTAGGTGCCTAGAGACCTCCAATAGTTTCTTTAGACCGAGTCCATATGATTACATTTCATCTTCACATGATCTCGTCAAATCTTGCCCATCATGATCTTTATCCAGAGTCCATGTAATTTTATTTCATTTTTTCAGGATCTCATTTATATCTCATCTCATCATGTCTCATCTCAACGCGTTTCACTCCATACACAGTAGCCGACAGAGCTCATCAGGAGATTTTTTTCATTTTTCAAAGAAGCATAATAGCCTGTTATGACAAGATCAATATCAGAGTCAAAAACCAAATTCATAAGCCTTTTAATCCAAAAACCTAATAGTACATATAATAAAAGAAGAAGCTAGTCCCCAGCAAGACAACCCCCATTTTTTGTATGAGACCAACATATTAACTCATGTTTAGACAGACCAGTTATAGAAGTAAATCATTTACCTTAGGTGTTAAAGCCTCCAGGATCAGAGCAGTGTGACACACCATTGCTCTGACACTGGGGTTTAAATAGTGTAGAACCCTCCCTTTTCCATTCACATGACCCACTCCTGGTCACTCTATTGGACAAGGGTCTCACAGGATATAAACTCTAAAATCCATAAATAAGTCTGTCAGTAGCTAGTGCAAACATTTTTTAACTAGATCGCTACGATCGCAAGCTCTTAGATATTAACAGATTTCAGCTGGGGCTTTTAGTTTAACACAGTCAGGAAAACTCGCTGTGTACACGGCGCCTGCGCATTAACACCAGCCGAACCAGGAAGTTCTAGGTGGAACGCACAATGCGTTCCACCTACTGCGCATGCGCTAAAGTAAAAGACTAATGCGCATGCGTCCAGGCATCTAATACGCCGTAAACCCAGCGTATTAGTCACAGCCGAACCAGGAAGTCCTAGGTGGAACGCACAATGCGTTCCACCTGCTGCGCATGCGCTAAAGTTAAAGGCCACTACGCATGCGTCCAGGCATCTAGTAGCGCTAAAAGCCCAGCATTTTTATTTATTTTATTTACATCAGATTTATAGAAACAGCCAGGCACCAGTAATAAGGCTATCTAGTATCAAGTCCCAGAGGAGCGGTAGAAAACAATAATGTTTGTATCTGCTCATACTCTATTTTTCGGATATAATACATCTTTTTTTGGCCGCTGCACTACCACAAAACGTCCACCAGAGGTCAGCAGTGTACATAATCAATTTCTTACTAGAAAATGCAATAAACTGTCAATAATATCAGATATTTCTTAGTTAGTCTCTTTTTTATACAGATACTTGCATAGAGTTTTTAGTCTTATTTTATTTACATTCTTAGGGGGTATGATAAAACCCAGCTAGGGAAGAACTTCAAGAACAATATTTAATGATTTTTTCAAAAATTATTGATAATACTATGGGGTAACCTTTTCCGGTCAATAACAACCCAGGCAGATTTTAATTGAAAAAGCCGTCCTTAGCCTCTGTGCCGTAGACAGATAACCTCTCCTCCATGCACCACCACAACTACAAAAAACAATTAAAAACCAGCTGTTCGTTCAGACCCTCAGGATTAGTGGATCTGAACCGATAAATCCATTTACATTCCTTCTGAAGTAGGACTCTATTCCAATCTCCTTTCCTAGGTGAGGGGGACACTTGTTCAATTGCCGAAAACTTAATACTTTTCAAATCTCCTCCATGGGCTGACCTAACGTGTCTAGATACTGGGGTGTCTCTTGCATTCCGGATATCGCCCAAGTGTTCCCCTATCCGTTTGCGAAACTCTCTTTTAGTTTTGCCTATGTAATTTAGGGGACAGTTGCAGGTGAGTTCGGCTGTGACTAATACGCTGGGTTTACGGCGTATTAGATGCCTGGACGCATGCGCATTAGTCTTTTACTTTAGCGCATGCGCAGTAGGTGGAACGCATTGTGCGTTCCACCTAGAACTTCCTGGTTCGGCTGGTGTTAATGCGCAGGCGCCGTGTACACAGCGAGTTTTCCTGACTGTGTTAAACTAAAAGCCCCAGCTGAAATCTGTTAATATCTAAGAGCTTGCGATCGTAGCGATCTAGCTAAAAAATGTTTGCACTAGCTACTGACAGACTTATTTATGGATTTTAGAGTTTATATCCTGTGAGACCCTTGTCCAATAGAGTGACCAGGAGTGGGTCATGTGAATGGAAAAGGGAGGGTTCTACACTATTTAAACCCCAGTGTCAGAGCAATGGTGTGTCACACCGCTCTGATCCTGGAGGCTTTAACACCTAAGGTAAATGATTTACTTCTATAAATGGTCTGTCTAAACATGAGTTAATATGTTGGTCTCATACAAAAAATGGGGGTTGTCTTGCTGGGGACTAGCTTCTTCTTTTATTATATGTACTATTAGGTTTTTGGATTAAAATGCTTATGAATTTGTTTTTTGACTCTGATATTGATCTTGTCATAACAGGCTATTATGCTTCTTTGAAAAATGAAAAAAATCTCCTGATGAGCTCCGTCGGCTACTGTGTATGGAGTGAAACGCGTTGAGATGAGACATGATGAGATGAGATATAAATGAGATCCTGAAAAAATGAAATAAAATTACATGGACTCTGGATAAAGATCATGATGGGCAAGATTTGACGAGATCATGTGAAGATGAAATGTAATCATATGGACTCGGTCTAAAGAAACTATTGGAGGTCTCTAGGCACCTAGAAGACAGATTTGGAGATAAGTGGATAAGTTCCATATTTCTGAATTATTGGTATTCATGAGCTGATATATATCTCAGGAGTACAGGGTCATTTTTAAGGCAAGTCGTCGAGGAAGATCATTGAGGGATAGCTCCTTCCTCACAACTATTGTTTGCCTTTACTAATTTAACCCCTGTTAATGTGGATGTGCCAGAGATAATGGTGGTACTCACCACTTTTTGAGACATTTATATTACTATCTAAGAGGGATAGAGAAGGGATTGCTAAGGGCGAGCCGCCGAGGAATGGGGGCATCGTTTAACTTAGGATGTGCTCCATTGTTAGGTAGGGACATTGTTTGAGGGGAAGACTAGGGATAGAATATAGACCTACCCATCTCTCTGAGTACTGACGCTTTTCCCGGGTGGAATTATTGGTAGTCATCCACTCTAAAATCTCTCTATCTGTCTCTATTGAAGTGGGTGAGACTACCTATTGTCTTTTATTTTATGTATTTTTGTTATTCATTTTTTGGTGTATTGTATGTTTGGGTCAAAGGACTCCTTTTTAATATATCCAAATAAAGTAAATAATTTTTTTAAAAAATATTCTTCTTTGTCACTCAAAGTGAATGGGTATTTTTCTGATAGAATAATAAAAAAAGCAAAAATGTTGGAACCCACAGACATGTTTAATTACAATCTGCTGTGCCCATGCAATGAAAGCTATTTGTGATCATTTGTCACGTTTATTAATACATAAAGATGTGACACATGTGTTGAAATATTCATTTGCACAAATGCAAGAATGTACAAGCCTTCCTGCCATTGAAAAAATATTTTCAGACATATGTACAATATGCTTAAGAAAATACAAGACACCTGAAACTGACACATGCATTCAGAATATACTAGGATTTCATCTTCAGGAAGAGATTCAATCAAGCGAAACAGAGTCCCCTGCAGAATTACTGGAGGAAAGTACGCTTAAACAACCCTTGTACAAGATTTCCCCATTTGGAAGACACTTCTTAGCACTCAAGCTGAAACATGAAGAGAAATTTGTTTCTGAAAACATCAATAATCCTAAAGCAAATAACCCACTTTACTGCCCTGAAGCTGTAGATTATTTTGTTAAGTATCACCTACCCTACATTCCACTGTGGACAGGAATCTTGTATCATTCAATCAAACCTGATGATAAACTAAATCATGAAAGCAACTGCCATGTTGAAAATTGGTTTAAGATTTTGAAACATGATATAATTCAGAGAAGGTTAAAGTACCACGTTGGTGATTTTGTTCGACTGCTCCAAGCGAATATCAGAGGTCGAATTAAATCTTACAAACTTAATGCAAAGTTGTCAACCGTCAAGAAGAGAAAACACCCACAAGCACGACATTCAAGTGAATCTTCAGAAGACTTAGTGCTATCACAAGAGAAATGGAACAAACGAAGCTATCCATGAAAAAATATTACCTATTACCGACAACCTACAACAAGCCAAAAATCAAGACTACTTTCAAGAATAAATAAGGCCACCAAACAGGAAATAGACAGACTACCACACACGGGATGAAGATCAATATGTTGATTCAACAAATGAAACTACAATGCACAAACCTCTCCAATCCCAAATTCATACATCCAATGTTACTGCTGCAGGAGGAAAAGAAGAAACCAGTGACCTCAAAAGTTCCTCATTAATAAGGAACAAATCAATACTTGAACCTCAAAACAATTATTATCCATGGAACAAAATTAAAACAGGGCACATTTCAACTGTTGAGTCCCTACAGCCAAAACAATGGATAGCTGATGAAATTATTGGTTTAGTAGTAAGTCAAATATCACTGAAAAGCAAAGGCCTGCTCAAGATATGTGCACTGCAACCAGATAATTATCGTTCAATCGCATTGGGGCGATATGATGGCGTTATACAATTATTTCACAACACAGAATTTCTCAGTGGTGATGCTCTGTTTATTCCTTTTAATACATCACCTGAGACACGTGGGCTCCATTGGAAGCTAGGTGTAATAGATTTCAATAAGAAGTTGGTATTTGTGTTTGACTCTCTCCATGGAAAACCTCAAGTCACAGAATTCTTGAATCTTTTTGTGACAGCTGCTGCCATTTACCTGACTGACAGTTTACCATTTACTCCTGAAAATTGGAAGTTTTTAAAGGTCACTGACAGACGTGCAAAGAAATACATACGATTGTGGCCTGTTTGTCATTTGCACAGCTTTCGCACTAGCAAAATGTGAAGGTTACAGCAACCTCAAAATTTTATCATCAAACAAAACACGCGTGTGGGTTGCTGATCAGTATGACCAGTTTCTGATTCAGAAGAAAACACAATGTCCACGTAAAGTGTTACCAAGAAGACAAAAACAACAAGTTACTGAACAGTTACAAAATCTGAACTACACATAGACTTGATAATATTTTTAGCTAATATTATTCAGGACATTGAGATGTTCATTTTGAGTACTTGTGGTCAAGGGTACCTCTTTTCAAATTAATCGTATGGACGATTGAGTACAATTGATTACGCGTGTATATCGTTATATAACACAGATTTACGTGAATAACTTCTTAACTACACATAGACTTGATAATTTTTTTAGCAAATATTATTCAGGACATTGAGGGGTTAATTTTGAGTACTTGTAGTCCAGGGTACCTCTTTTCAAATTAATTGTATAGACAATTGAGTACATTTGATTATGCACGTATAGCGTTATGTGACACAGATTTACGTGAATAACTTCTGAACTACACATAGCCTTGATAATTTTTCTGTCCAATATTATTCAGGACATTGAGATGTTTATTTTGAGTACTTGTGGTCCAGGGTACCTCTTTTCAAATTAATCGTATGGACGATTGAGTACGTTTCATTTTGCGCGTATAGCGTTATGTGACAGATTTACGTGAATAACTTCTAAACTACACATAGACTTGATTATGTTTTTGGCAAATATTATTCAGAACATTGAGATGTTCATTTTGAGTACTTGTGGTCCAGGGTACCTCTTTTCAAATTAATCGTATGGACGATTGAGTACTTTTGATTATGCGCATATAGCATTATGTGACACAGATTTACATGAATAACTTCTGAACTACACATAGACTTGATAATTTTTTTTTTAGCAAACATTATTCAGGACATTGAGGGGTTAATTTTGAGTACTTGTAGTCCAGGGTACCTCTTTTCAAATTAATCGTATGGACGATTGAGTACGTTTGATTATGCGCGTATAGCATTATATAACATAGATTTACGTGAATAACTTCTGAACTACACATAGACTTGATAATTTTTTTAGCAAATATTATTCAGGACATTGAGATGTTCATTTTGAGAACTTGTGGTCCAGGGTACCTCTTTTCAAATTAAATGTATGGACGATTGAGTACGTTTGATTACGCTTGTATATAGTATTATATATCTTAGAATTTCAAATTCATACAGAAATCTTGAGACATTCATTTTGAGCACTTGTGGACCAGGCACCTTGATCAAAATAAAAATTATGTATGATCAGTTGGTTTTAAAACAGTTGGTGCACCATAGATGAATGAATATCTAATAGCTAACGTCTAACTGCAGACTAACTTGAATCTGGTCATATTGGAGTACCGGACCTGGACCGAGGCACACCCTAGTGAAAACTCAACCACCTGCCCCCTCACCTCTGACCAGCAATAGCACACACCCAGCATTAACGCCAAAGATTAAGCCGCCAAGTGCACCCCCCCAAAACGGCTCACCATGTCAGCGAACTACTATTGAACCCTTATCAAATACTAGGACGCAGTGATAATCCTCCAGCCAAAAGACCCCCATGACTATTACAATAAACCATGTAACCGCTGTCATGAAAATATAATAAGCAGATATGTTTTCATGGTCTCTGGGATCAAGAGTGATCCCAGATCTCCCCTCCCCTCTCTTCCTCCAGAGGCTTGCCAAATTAACAGACAGGACAAGATTCCCTTGTCAGGAGATGGAACAGATACATTTGCATTAGCTTATCACACCTTCCCCAATTCTTCAAAGACCCCCTGCGTAGCCAGAGACACTCCGTCTGGAATCTATATACACAGGGGCGGAGTACAAGATCCCTACAGAAATATAGCTTCACTGATCAAAGGGCTGGGGCAGCCGTAATGTCTCCATTGGGGAAGTATTAATATTGCGAGATACACATGTCCCCCAGATATGGCGGGCATACCGCTGATCTCGAAATTCCATAATGCACATCTCACATATTTCAGCTTAATCGTAGGACATATGGAAAAGCCACAAATTAATGTCTGGCACCCAGTACATACCAAACCCCCCCGTGTGTGGTATCCACCTTCTGCTAAAATCATAATATATAAAAATAAAAAAAAAATAAAATATGAAGGTACTATCAAACCCCATCCATCACCGCTTTGCCAATATCCGTATCACCACCTGAATTACTCGCAAACCGCCGTAAAATCACCACCAGTCATACAAATCACCCATAGAATGCAAGCACAATTACACCAACCAAAATAAAATTATGTCTTCACCTGCAGATATACACACTATCATGAAAACGCACTGGCATGAAAAACCCCTCAACACTCATGAAATGCACAGAAAGGCCTCCTGGACCACAAAGCAACCACAAAGCAACCACTGCAACAAATTGAACGCTGGCCACAGAGCCCCCAACCTCCTGACCAGCCGTGCACCGTTCCGAAACCCACTGACAAACACACTACCACCCTAGTGCACCCGAAACCATATGTATCAACACCCTTACCACCCCCCATAATCCAAGCATTAATACAAGGTTTAAGTGAGCCTTAATCTTACTAGGCTGACTCCATGGACTCCCAGGGAACAGCCGTCACCTGTCCTCCGCGTCGAGCACCGCCATCTTCTCCACAGGTAGACGCAGGATGCAGCCCTCCTGGGCCGCACCGAAAGCGCCCAGACAGACTGTCCATCCGGGGACGCTTGACAAAAGGTCACCGGCTCCGAGCCACAACTGGGGGGGGGTGTTCGCTCCAGCCGCTCAGCCGCCTGCGGGAATCCGTATCCAGAGTCGGATCCGCTACAATAACCTCGCGCAATTGCGCAGGCTGCAGCTCCTAAATCTTTCACCGGATGCCGGGGGCCCTTGACGGCAACGCCGGACCATGTGATCGCGCCACGGGTCACGCGGTCGCGCCACCTATGGTGTCACGCCAAACCCCCGTGCCGTAGCCTGCCTGCAATGTTGCCACATCACATACTGCCGCCTGACTGCTGGCCAGGCCCTACGCGGCTGCGCAGGTCACATTTTCCAGAACATGCAGACGATCACATGACCGCCCCTTTGGGTCATGTGACCTCAACGCCGGGGGGCACATAAACGCAACGCCTGACCCCATAACCGCGCCTCGGGTCATGAGGCCGCGCCGCCCCAGTCGCTACTGTGACCCCCGCGCTGCAATCCAAATAGCGGGTGGGAGCAGAGATGTCACTCACCCACCCGAACTGCTGGACGACATCCACTGCAGGCCGACGGTCACATGACCACCTCACCGATCCGTGTGACCGTGACGTCAGAGGGCCTTGCACAGTTGTGCAGGGTGATGCCGGTCACATGACCGCCCAGCGAGCCATGTAACCGTGACGTCAGAGGGCCCGTGAGCGCGCCGGCCCACGTGAGCGCGGCAGGTCAGGTGAGCGCGCCGGGCCAGGTGACCACGACGTGATGTCATCCGCGATGCCGTCCTCTGCGATGTCGTCCTCCTCACTGGACCCTGGTCCAGGGAGCCCACTGTCCGGCAGGCTCACCACTTCGCGCCGCGATCCGGAAGTGGAGGGGGGGCCGGTCACGTCACTCACCGCCCTGCTACCTTGCTGCCTGCGGCCCGACTTTCTCTTCAGGTGCTGCGATACCATCTCTTCTGGCTCCGCTGCCGCCGCCGGGGGTCTTCTGCTGGGGCTCCTCCTCCGCTGCCGGCTCTGTGGTGTAATCTCTGGACTGAGACGCACAGGAGGCCGAGATCTTCGCTGCCACTTCGGAGGCAGAGGGGTCCCATCTTCCGCTCCGCCGCCGGACCATCGCTGCAGCAGCTCTTCCATCCACTGCTGGCCATGCTGCTCCACCATCTTCTTCATCTTTTTCACGAGGGCCTCCATCTGGTGATGTGAGGGGCTGGGGAACCTCCATCATGACGTCCTTGTACAGATCTTTGTGTCCTTCTAAATACTCCCAGTCCTCCATGGAGAAATGATTCAGGACACCGTCCAAGGTATGATTCCGGACATCTGCCAGGTAAGGAATGACTGCCCCCTTCCCACAGTTCTGCCCTATATATCCCTCCCACCACTGCCCACTCCCTGCCCACTCACATGGCACCATAGCCCCCATAGCTCCACCCCACACCTTCCTCCACAAAACCACTACAGTTTAACCATACCTCCCAACTTTTCAAGAAAGGAAAGAGGGACAAAGTATGCGGCGTGCGTAACGCGCCGCGGCAAATTTTTACCACACCCCTAGCCACACCCATTTGGCAGTAGGGGTCATTCAGCAGATGTCCCGGACTGTTCATTCATATTCATAGCAGTCAGAATTTTTTTATATTTCTATGTGTCACTATATGACATGTTGCGTATTTGTGCCTATAAAGCTGTGTTCACACGTTGCATAAATTCTGTTTCTTTTTGTTTCTGTCTGCACCAAACTACAGAATAACTATCTTCTCTGTTTTTTCCATTTTTGCTGCATTTTTTCTGCCTTTTCTCCATTATTTAATGTGTTTTTGGTTCAGATGTGAATCTGCGTTTTTAAGTGTTTTTATTGTACAGAGAAGCTTTTTCCTGCATTTTTTTAAGCTCCACATAGAAACCTCCAGAGAAACCCCCCCCCCCGAAAACCGCAGAATTCAGTGGCGTCTTTTCATGGAATCACATCCACTTTACTTGGACAATTAAACACAGCAGAATAAATGTGCAAAGAAACAGCAGAAAAAAATGCAGCATTTACACTACATGTGAATATGGACTAATTGTCCAAGCAAAGTGGATGAGACGTCATGAAATCTCCGCCCCTGGTGCGTCTAAAGTCACTGCTGAACTGTGCGGATTTGGTGTTTCTTTCTTTATAAGCTTCAGGATTCACATCAGCAACAAACATGTATCAAATAAGGGGGACAATGCATAAAAAATACTGCAAACACGCAATAATCAGAGAACATTGTTATTGCACTCGTGGCGCGGACACCTGCAGAAAAAATGCAGCATTTACGCTATGTGTGAACACGGCCTCAGTGATCCATTTTTATTACATTTTTTTATGGGTTTTAATAAAGAAAAATAATAAATTGCGCCATTTTTTTCCCGCCATTTACCGATCCCCATAAATAACCTGATCGCTGTGTTGTTCAGGTCATTACGATTACAGGGACACCAAATATGTCCATGTTATTTGCTGATTTGTGATGTTTATTATTTTATAAAAAAGTGTAATAAAATTACATTATTCTATTTTTTTATTATTTTTAGTAACTTTATTAGAAGAAAAAAAAAATCCTCTTTTCCTCTCTCTCCAGAATACAGGAGATAGAGACACTGCTGTGTACAATGGAGCTATGTCCTGTGTAATCTGCTGTGTAAGAGGCTGCATTGTAGGTTCATTTATGTAAAATCCTCCCCCTGATGTCATCAATCCTAGTGGCTCAACAGCTAGAGCAGCTAGGAAAGCTAGGAGGCTGCTGGACACAAGTTTTGAACGTTGCTGGTTTGAATCCAAGGTGGTGAAGATAAAAGAAAAAAAAAATGTATTTGTATTTTTTTCCTCATTTCTTTATAGTAGTTTTATGGGAACAAGTGAATCTGACTCTTTCCTTCACCTACATTGAGATACAGTATTTATGTATCTATAGCTATCCCTCTATCTATCTATCTATGATTCTATCTATCTATGATTCTATCTATCTCTCTAGGATTCTATCTATCCATCTATCTATGATTCTATCTATCTATCTATGATTCTATCTATGATTCTATCTATCTCTCTAGGATTCTATCTATCCATCTATCTATGATTCTATCTATCTATCTATGATTCTATCTATGATTCTATCTATCTATGATTCTATCTATGATTCTATCTATGATTCTAACTATCTATGATTCTATCTATGATTCTATCTATCTATCATGTAGAACTGTTGAAGGGTCTTCATCCCCCTCCTCTTCTTCCCCAGCCACAGGTCGTCATGGCGATTATCTGATCGGCCTGGAAGCTTAAGGTATTTATGACTTTGGGTGATGGTAGAACTAAAGCCAAAAGATTCAGAGAAAGACAATTTTTTGTTATATTGGCGGGAAAACTCCCAAAGCAGGTTTTTTAAGTGATGCTTTAATGCTAGAAAAATGAAAAACATATTGCCAGAATCCCTGTGTCGTACGGAACCCAGCGCACCGTCTCACCCGATGGGGAGATCGTTGGAATCATGACCAATTAGTATTGGCCAGTAAAATTGTACGAGAGGCGTTGTGTTTGGTATCAATGTAAATGCAAAAACGAGATATAAAATATGACGCTAATATCTTTCACCTGTGTGACCCAGGAGCAAAGATATGAAAAACCCTAGAATTATGGAACTTTGTGAACATCAGAGCACAGCCCACCAGAGACCATAAAATGATGTCACAGAGAAAGGGGGGCTACCTAATGTATAATAGGAACAGCTTCGTTCTGGGGGGCAGTCAGTACTGGAGGGCATCATGAAGGGTGATGCTGGCCGATTATAACATCTTCTTCTCTTGGACTTCCCTCCTACTCCCTAAGCAGACGTCACTTCTATGGCACAAGCTTAGTAAGTTTCACTTTTATACCTTTTATTTTAATGTAACTGTTATGCCGTAATGTGTATTGATCCCTTTTGTAAATTCTTGTATATTCTTTAAACACTGCCTATTTTCGGATTAAATATATAAAATTTAATAGTTTCCTTCCTTCATGCTTTATATACGAATCCAAAACCCAGAAGGGCCTTATGCTATCTGAAACGGGTCCCCAGCTACCTGTAGAAAGTCTGGGTGGTGGCAGCGTAATTGTATTGCATTGAATTATTGGAGTGCTATCATTAAGGGTACCAAGGTATATAAATATTCCATTAGCAGGAATCGGGGATATATACATTTACCCTTGCTGTGAGACCTCCAATATTTGGCATTATCAGCTCAGCATATATATAAATAGCCACTGGATTATTATAAATTAATAAGACGTTATCAGCAAATTTCTTTAGAACAGCATATCAACACTGCAGAAAAATTATTAAAATTTAACTTTTACTCAAAATTTCTCTAAAATGTGGTCAGAATCACAATTACGAGACAAACAAACAATCAACATATAGTAAAAGAAAAGGCCCCTCTTTTTAGATCAGAGGATATGTATAATGGCCAAGGATACACCGCATAATAGAAATCGGATTTGTCTCACCAATTATTCTTTCAAATGGAGTAAATAGGGTCCATTCATTTATATTAAGATAGAACCCACAAGGATCTGAAGTGTCTCCCGACGCGTTTCAATTAACTCTTCAGGGGAGTAGTAAATGCAACTCAGGTCCCACAAAAACATGAACCTTGCATTCATATAACATGCTGTAACACAAAAATACACAAATGGAGGACATCAGCATGTCAACAATCCAATAATTAACATCCATATATAGGACAACTCACCACTTAACAAGATTGTTCAAAAAAATGCGGTGATTCCATTACAGGTACCAATTACAGAAAGACCTGTCACCTATACAGCATGCTGAAACAAATACACAATGAATATCTAACAGCAAACTTAACGGATTTCCTTATCTTTTATATAGATCTCTGGGAACTCACCACATGGTACGGGCGCCCGTGCTTCTCGCCCTACGAGTCAGCTGTCGCTGAAAAGGGGAGTTTAAATACTACCTCCCTATCCCAGCGTGTGACGTCATTTCCGCCCACCTAAACACATAGTCATCAGGTGACCGGATGTTGCGCGTGATGTTATTCAGTATCTATGGTGATATGCATCGTCTTACTTAACAGAACGCCCGTCTAATCACATGGCCCGCCGAACGCATCATCATACCTCACGGTTACCACGGCGATTCACCCGGATACGTGACTAGCAGGTGACCGGATATTATTCAGTAGCTTATAATGATATGCACCGTCTCACTTCACAGAACGCCTAGTCACATGATCCGTCGAACGCGTCATCACATCCCACGGTCACCATGGCGATTCACCTAACCAGCAGGTGACCGGATGTGGCACATGATGTTGTTTCCACACTAGCTATGACAACATGCGTCGTTTTTCCTTCCAGACCGCCCATCCGGTCACATGGCCCGCTACCCGCGTCATCATACCATGCGGTTACCATAACAATTCACCCAGACACATGACCAAACAGGTGACCGGACGCACAATGTTATTTAAATAGTAACCATAGTGACGTCTCTCCTCGCATACCATCCGGTCACATGGCCCACAGCGCAGCATCACAATACCCTGTGGTTGCCATAGCAATTCACAACAACATAATTTCTTACTACCCGGCCATGTGACACGCCGATGCCTGATAGATCACAATCACCATAGCAATATAAGTCATCCTTACAAGATAGCACCACACCATTCCGAAGAAATATACATATCACAAAACGTCACTAATTAGATTATTTGTCGTTTCAAAACAACTACCACACTATATTAAGGGGTAGGGAAAACAACTGTTTACCCGCCTCATTGATTATGACCTGGATATCATTGCCACAAAAACCAGTTTATCCAATATATTTCATAATCAATAAAAGGTGATTCCAAACTGAAATAACAGTATCTAGTCATATCACCCATTAAGAAAAAAGCATGCTAATAGAATTCAATAAAGTCCATATTAAAGCATGTCATCCAGATAAAAACATGGAGGTTTTTATACCTATATTCACGCTCAAAAAACGGATCACAAAAGATTCTCAAGAAAAGGATTTTTGCTTAGAAAAAATATGCATCTGACATCAAATCCAAGATTTAGAGTAATATCACACATGGTTCAAAAGAAGGGGGGGCGGGTTTAGAAAAAACAAATACAAAAACATTAAACAAGACATTGATCATGGGAGGCCACCCTACATGGTAGTCAACTAGAGCCAAAGAGAAGGTGCAGAATTTGGATTAAGAAGGTGCAGAGAATGGACCTTCTATACCCCCCTAACAAACAGACAAGGGAGACTAAAGATGATGTGATAAGATTTATCACAACATTTGATAATGGAGCAGAAGGGGTTAAAAAGATTTTTGAGAAGTATTGGCCTGTACTTAAAATGGATAATGACATAGGATGTTTACTTGCAGATAGACCATCCATTACATATAGGAAAGCAAGATCGCTACAGGACCGGCTGGTCCATAGTTTTCTGGCACCACAAAATTCTTTCTTCCCTAATTCTACGCTAAAGGGATGTTATAAATGTAGTGGTTGTGTCGCCTGTAATTCCATTATGTTGGTAAGAAATTCCAGAGCCAGGTTACGGGAAGAGAGTATGAGATTCGATCCTTTATAAATTGTAAGACACAGGGAGTAAAGGATCGAATCTCATACTCTCTTCCCGTAACCTGGCTCCGGAATTTCTTACCAACAGTAATGGAATTACAGGCGACACAACCACTACATTTATAACATCCCTTTAGCGTAGAATTAGGGAAGAAAGAATTTTGTGGTGCCAGAAAACTATGGACCAGCCGGTCCTTTAGCGATCTTGCTTTCCTATATGTAATGGATGGTCTATCCGCAAGTAAACATCCTATGTCATTATCCATTTTAAGTACAGGCCAATACTTCTCAAAAATCTTTTTAACCCCTTCTGCTCCATTATCAAATGTTGTGATAAATCTTATCACATCATCTTTAGTCTCCCTTGTCTGTTTTTTAGGGGGGTATAGAAGGTCCATTCTCTGCACCTTCTTAATCCAAATTCTGCACCTTCTCTTTGGCTCTAGTTGACTACCATGTAGGGTGGCCTCCCATGATCAATGTCTTGTTTAATGTTTTTGTATTTGTTTTTTCTAAACCCGCCCCCCCTTCTTTTGAACCATGTGTGATATTACTCTAAATCTTGGATTTGATGTCAGATGTATATTTTTTCTAAGCAAAAATCCTTTTCTTGAGAATCTTTTGTGATCCGTTTTTTGAGCGTGAATATAGGTATAAAAACCTCCATGTTTTTATCTGGATGACATGCTTTAATATGGACTTTATTGAATTCTATTAGCATGCTTTTTTCTTAATGGGTGATATGACTAGATACTGTTATTTCAGTTTGGAATCACCTTTTATTGATTATGAAATATATTGGATAAACTGGTTTTTGTGGCAATGATATCCAGGTCATAATCAATGAGGCGGGTAAACAGTTGTTTTCCCTACCCCTTAATATAGTGTGGTAGTTGTTTTGAAACGACAAATAATCTAATTAGTGACGTTTTGTGATATGTATATTTCTTCGGATGGTGTGGTGCTACCTTGTAAGGAGGACGTATATTGCTATAGTGATTGTGATCTATCAGGCATCGGCGTGTCACATGGCTGGGTAGTAAGAAATTATGTTATTGTGAATTGCTATGGCAACCACAGGGTATTGTGATGCTGCGCTGTGGGCCATGTGACCGGATGGTATGCGAGGAGAGACGTCACTATGGTTACTATTTAAATAACATCGTGCGTCCGGTCACCTGTTTGGTCATGTGTCTGGGTGAATTGTTATGGTAACCGCATGGTATGATGACGCGGGTAGCGGGCCATGTGACCGGATGGGCGGTCTGGAAGGAAAAACGACGCATGTTGCCATAGCTAGTGTGGAAACAACATCATGTGCCACATCCGGTCACCTGCTGGTTAGGTGAATCGCCATGGTGACCGTGGGATGTGATGACGCGTTCGGCGGATCATGTGACTAGGCGTTCTGTGAAGTGAGACGGTGCATATCATTATAAGCTACTGAATAACATCCGGTCACCTGCTAGTCACGTGTCCGGGTGAATCGCCGTGGTAACCGCGAGGTATGATAATGTGTTCGGCGGGCCATGTGACTAGACGGGCGTTCTGTTACGTAAGACGATGCATATCACCATAGATACTGAATAACATCACGCGCAACATCCGGTCACCTGATGACTATGTGTTTAGGTGGGCGGAAATGACGTCACACGCTGGGATAGGGAGGGAGTATTTAAACTCCCCTTTTCAGCGACAGCTGACTCATAGGGCGAGAAGCACGGGCGCCCGTACCATGTGGTGAGTTCCCAGAGATCTATATAAAAGATAAGGAAATCCGTTAAGTTTGCTGTTAGATATTCATTGTGTATTTGTTTCAGCATGCTGTATAGGTGACAGGTCTTTCTGTAATTGGTACCTGTAATGGAATCACCGCATTTTTTTGAACAATCTTGTTAAGTGGTGAGTTGTCCTACATATGGATGTTAATTATTGGATTGTTGACATGCTGATGTCCTCCATTTGTGTATTTTTGTGTTACAGCATGTTATATGAATGCAAGGTTCATGTTTTTGTGGGACCTAAGTTGCATTTACTACTCCCCTGAAGAGTTAATTGAAACGCGTCGGGAGACACTTCAGATCCTTGTGGGTTCTATCTTAATATAAATGAATGGACCCTATTTACTCCATTTGAAAGAATAATTGGTGAGACAAATCCGATTTCTATTATGCGGTGTATCCTTGGCCATTATACATATCCTCTGATCTAAAAAGAGGGGCCTTTTCTTTTACTATATGTTGATTGTTTGTTTGTCTCGTAATTGTGATTCTGACCACATTTTAGAGAAATTTTGAGTAAAAGTTAAATTTTAATAATTTTTCTGCAGTGTTGATATGCTGTTCTAAAGAAATTTGCTGATAACATTATCAGCTCAGCAGCCTCATCTTATGCATTGTCCTGCAGTACCAAAAGTGGCCTGCAGACAAGGGGGGCGCTAGAGAGTAGTCGTGTGTAACAAATCAGGGAACAGCTGCGGATTTCTGAGTGGCCTCCCCGGCTGTTCGTGACAAATTGGTGGCAGCGGTGGGATATATAAAGCATTAGTGATCTGGTTTGAGCAATCATCCCTTTCACTAAAAACTTGCAAAAGTTTTGAGGATCGAACTCAGTGTTTAAATATACTTGGAACAATACTGTACGTGTAGCAGTTACCCCCTCCCTTCTCTCTTGTTTTCTATCCTATCTTTTATTTGGCAATTATGGATGCTGTGTCAGAAGCCTGGTACAATCAGCAGAAGAAGGAGGTTCTTGCTGCACTCTGCAGATCCAAGTTGATTGATGGCCATGGCAAAACGAGGCAGGACCTCATTAAAGAACTTTTACAATGGGACGCAGAGCATGTCCGTTCCCCCAGTGCTGAAGAAGGGGAGGCAAGCCAAGCCCAGGATTGTGCTGCTGCAGAGTCCCCACCATCAGCTGCGAGCAGTGACCAGGGCAACATGGACTTCTTCCTGCAGATGGCCCTACAACAGTTCACTGCCAAGGACTGGCAGGGACGGCTGGACCTCATTCAGCAATATCAAGAGGCTGAGAGAGCTGAGCGCCAGGCTCAGGCTGAGAGAGCCAAACGAGAGGCTGAGCGAGCCGAGCGAGAGGCTGAGCGAGCCGAGCGAGAGCGCCAAGCCCAGAGAGACCATGAATTGAATATCCTCAAAGCCCGGCAGCAGACATCTTCCTCACTAAACGGTGAGTCCAATAATGCCAGCAGCTTTAAGCCCCGACCGGAGCACTTTCCTGTGATGGAAAAGGACGGGGATTTGGACACCTTTCTGAGGTGCCCTCAGCACAATGGGCACGATAATTAACCCCAGGGCTGCGAGGCAAGGCCCTGTATGCGTTTGCCAGTCTCCCTCAAGAGCAGAGTGGAAACTATGGGGCCATAAAGCAGGCCCTAGTACGGAAGTATCAGCTGACTCCAGAGGTGTACCGAAAAAAATTCCGGACCCTCCAGCTTGGACCTCATGACAGCTACAGCGATTTGGAGGGTGGGCTCCAGACCACCTTTGACCAGTGGATCCAAGGACTGTCCGTTACAACCTTTGAGGAATTAAAGGACCTCATGGTGAAGAACCAACTCCTACATGTCTGTCCTGTGGAGGTTCGACAGTTTGTTATGGACCGAGAGCCCAAGGAGGCCTCAAAAGCAGCCCAGATTGCCGACGCCTATGTGGCCAACCGTGCATCGGGGGTGCGGAAGCCGTCCACCACCAGCTGGAAAGGGGGTAAGATGACAACTACAACCACCCCTGCCCCTACCAGCCGACCTCCCGTAGGTCCTGTGTCATCCACCAGTGCCCGGCCCACCTCTGACACTCGCAGGTGTTTTTCCTGCAACCAGCCTGGACACCTCAGCTCCGTTTGCCCAGAGAGGCAGAAGAGGAACCCCACATCCAAGGCGCAAGGGCCTATTGGAACTGTCCTTTTGGCAAGGAAGGCGGGTGGTAGGGCCTGCGAAAACCTACACCCAGTCACCGTAGGCGGAACCCCCACTGTGGGGCTCAAGGACACTGGGTCCGACAGAACACTGGTCCGTCCCGAACTGGTACCCCCTGAAAACTTTATCCCGGGAAAACTCCTGACTGTCGCCTTGGCGGGGGGTGTCCACCAATCCTTCCCAATGGCCCTGATTCCCCTTGACTGGGGTGCTGGGAGAGGGTGGAGGGAAGTGGGGGTGGATGAACATCTACCAACCAATGTTTTATTGGGGACTGATATGGGGCGATTAGTTGCACAATTTCTCCCTGATGATCCTCCCGAATCCAAAAAGTCATGTGATACAAATGTTGTTGATAAGTCATGTGATGCAAATGTTGTTAAATAATGTGATGCAAATGTTGTTGATAAGTCATGCGACCCGAATGCGGATACCCCGAACGTGATTACAAATGTTGTGCATGGTAATAAAGTGGAGGTTTGTACAGGGGAACTCAGCCATGCCATGCAGCAGGGTGACGTGGCAGAGGACGACCCCAAGGTAGCAAGTGTCTGTGCTGACAGAGATAGAGGCAGAAATGAGAACCACGAGGACAGTGGTCAAATGCAGCTGAGCAGTGTCACAGCGGACAGTGACACAGCCAGTAGTACCTGTCAGGCTGATGGGGGAAGAGTGGTTATTCCCCGGGGAGACAGCCTTCATCGGTGCTGTCACCCGCAGTCAGAGTGCCCAGAACGCAAATGAAACCTTGCCTTCTGACACCTCTTCACCCAGAGGGATAATGGAACAGGTTACGGACCCAGAGCAGGTCCCAGAGGGTCCCGGTGAGGTTGGAACCTTAACGTCACTTTTGGCTGCCTCTAGCCAAGAGTTCCAGGTGGCTCTACGAACTGATGCCAGTCTAGAGACGTTAAGGGACCTCGCAGAGAAGCCCTCCTCCGAAACCGATAAGGAGAGGGTATTCTGGGACCAGGGAAAGTTGTACCGGGAGACTGTTCCCTGTAACCCCCAACAAGAGTGGCTGAAGGAAAGACAGCTGGTGGTGCCTCACCACTTTAGGAGTGAGTTGCTGCGGATTGCTCATGAGATCCCACTCGCCGGACACTTGGGGGTCAGCAAAACCAAGGCCCGGCTGTCTCATCACTTCTATTGGCCCAAAATGGGGACAGATGTTGCCAACTACTGCCGCTCCTGTATCACATGTCAAAGAGTGGGAAAGTCAGGGCCTGCTCCCAAAGCTCCCCTGATCTCTTTGCCAGTGATAGAAGAGCCTTTCCAGAGGGTCGCTGTGGACATCGTCGGGCCTCTGGCCGTCCCCAGCAGTTCTGGAAAACGGTTCGTCCTTACTGTGGTAGATTATGCTACCCGGTATCCGGAGGCAGTGGCTCTGTTCTCAGTTAGGGCCGATAAGGTGGCAGATGCCCTCTTGACCATATTCTCCCGAGTAGGATTTCCCAGGGAGATGCTTACCGACCAGGGGACTCAGTTCATGTCTCGTCTAATGGAGGCTCTCAGTAAGAAAATGCAGGTGCGGCATCTGATATCAAGCGCTTATCACCCACAGACCAATGGTTTGTGTGAGCGATTTAATGGTACCCTTAAGCAGATGCTTAAGATGCTGGTTGAGTCACATGGACGCGACTGGGAGCGGTATCTCTCACACCTGCTGTTTGCCTACAGAGAGGTACCACAGGCCTCAACGGGGTTTTCCCCCTTCGAGCTCCTGTATGCAGACGAGTCCGGGGGCCTCTTGGTCTGGTAAGGGAATCCTGGGAAGAGGAACTGAACTCCCCAGAAGTGTCCGTTGTGGAGTATGTCATTCGGCTCCGTGACAAAATGCAGTCCATGACGCAGATGGTTCTTGAGAATATGGCGCAAGCCCAGGCCAGCCAGAAGCGATGGTACGACCAACACGCTCGAGAGTGGGTGTACGAAGTGAGTCAGAAGGTGTGGGTCCTAGTCCCAATGACCCAGAACAAGCTTCAGGCGGCCTGGGAGGGTCCATACCTGGTGCATCAGCGCCTCAATGACGTAAACTACGTGGTCACCATCGACCATGCCAGGAAGAGGCAAAAGGTCATCCATGTCAACATGATGAAAGCTCATCATGACAGGGAAGCCTTTGCCCTTCCTGTGTGTAGTCTTCCCGAGGAAGGAGAAAGTGAAGTCTTGGTGGACTTGCTCGCCTCGGCCCGGGATGGAGGGTCTATCGAGGAGGCGGCATTCAACCCACAGCTATCCCTGGACCAAAGGTCCCAGCTGCGGGAGGTATTCCGGCCCTACCTGATGACCTTCACGAATGTCCCAGGGAAGACATCCCTAGCCACCCACCAGGTGGACACAGGGAGTCATTCCCCAGTTCGTCAACCCCCATACCGTGTCTCCCTGGAGGTACAAAAGGACATAAAAAGGGAGATCGATGAAGTGCTAGTCCTGGGAGTGATCCAGAGGTCCAAAAGTGCAAGGGCCTCGCCTGTAGTCTTGGTTCCAAAAAAGGACCGGACAACCCGGTTTTGTGTGGACTACAGGAGGCTAAATGCAATCACAGCACCCGATGCGTACCCAATGCCACGCATCGATGAGTTACTGGATTGCTTAGCCGGGGCCCGGTACCTGACCATCATGGACCTGAGTCGAGGGTACTGGCAGATTCCTATGTCCAAGGAAGCACAGGAAAGGTCCGCCTTCATCACCCCATTCGGGCTGTATGAATCCCTTGTCATGCCCTTTGGCATGAGAAATGCTCCTGCCACTTTCCAGCGATTGGTCGACCAGCTGCTCGAGGGACTAGGAGGGTTTGCAGTAGCTTACCTGGATGACATTGCCATCTTTAGTCCCACTTGGGAGGAACACCTGGGGCACCTGGAGCAGGTGCTCAGGCGGATCCAAAGCGCTGGGTCTGACTATAAAGCCAGGGAAGTGTCAGATCGGCATGACGGAGGTACAGTACCTCGGACACAGAGTGGGTGGCGGGACCCTGAAACCAGAGCCAGGGAAGGTTGATGCCATCACCTCCTGGCCTACCCCCAAGTCAAAGAAGCAGGTGATGTCCTTCTTGGGTACGACAGGGTACTATAGGAAGTTCGTTCCTAACTATAGTGCTCTTGCTAAGCCGTTGACGGACCTCACCAAAAAGAAGCTACCGCAAGTAGTCACCTGGACAGATGACTGTGAACAGTCCTTCAGGCACTGAAAGCTGCCCTCGCCAGTTCCCCAATCCTACAAGCCCCGGACTTCACCCGACGGTTCATAGTGCAGACAGATGTCAGTGCGTTTGGCCTTGGTGCAGTACTCAGCCAGGTAAATGGGAAGGGAGAAGAGCATTCGGTGATGTTTCTCAGCCGCAAGCTCTTATCCCGGGAAGTGGCCTATGCCACTGTGGAGAAGGAGTGCCTCTCTATAGTGTGGGCCCTGCGGAAACTGCAGCCCTACCTATATGGACGCAACTTCACCATAGTGACAGACCACAACCCTCTCAGCTGGCTACATCGGGTGGCCGGCGACAATGGTAAGCTACTGCGGTGGAGCTTGGCACTACAGCAGTATGACTTTACCATTCAACACAGGAAGGGTGTTGAGCATGGCAATGCTGATGGGCTGTCCCAGCAGGGGGAAGCCAGCGAGGTAGGCTTAGGAGACGATTGGCAAATCAATCTCCCATGCTACCTCAAAAAGGGGGAGGTGTCATGTATAACTGTTGAAGGGTCTTCATCCCCCTCCTCTTCTTCCCCAGCCACAGGTCGTCATGGCGATTATCTGATCGGCCTGGAAGCTTAAGGTATTTATGACTTTGGGTGATGGTAGAACTAAAGCCAAAAGATTCAGAGAAAGACAATTCTTTGTTATATTGGCGGGAAAACTCCCAAAGCAGGTTTTTTAAGCGATGCTTTAATGCTAGAAAAATGAAAAACATATTGCCAGAATCCCTGTGTCGTACGGAACCCAGCGCACCGTCTCACCCGACGGGGAGATCGTTGGAATCATGACCAATTAGTATTGGCCAGTAAAATTGTACGAGAGGCGTTGTGTTTGGTATCAATGTAACTGTAAAATCGAGATATAAAATATGACGCTAATATCTTTCACCTGTGTGACCCAGGAGCAAAGATATGAAAAACCCTAGAATTATGGAACTTTGTGAACATCAGAGCACAGCCCACCAGAGACCATAAAATGATGTCACAGAGAAAGGGGGGCTACCTAATGTATAATAGGAACAGCTTCGTTCTGGGGGGTAGTCTCTCCATTCATCCCTCCATTCATCCCTCCATTCATCCCTCCATTCATCCCTCTATCCTTCCCTCTATCCCTCCCTCTATCCCTCCATTCATCCCTCTATCATCCATCCATCCCTCTATCCCTCCATTCATCCCTCCATTCATCCCTCTATCATCCATCCCTCCCTCTATCCCTCCATTCATCCCTCCATTCATCCCTCTATCATCCATCCATCCCTCCCTCCCTCTATCCCTCTATTCATCCCTCCATTCATCCCTCTATCATCCATCCATCCCTCCCTCCCTCTATCCCTCCATTCATCCCTCCATTCATCCCTCTATCATCCATCCATCCCTCCCTCTATCCCTCCATTCATCCCTCCATTCATCCCTCCATCCATCCCTCTATCATCCATCCATCCCTCCCTCTATCCCTCCATTCATCCCTCCATTCATCCCTCCATTCATCCCTCTATCATCCATCCATCCCTCTATCCATCCCTCCATTCATCCCTCTATCATCCATCCCTCCCTCTATCCCTCCCTCTATCCCTCCATTCATCTCTCTATCATCCATCCATCCCTCCATTCATCCCTCCATTCATCCCTCTATCATCCATCCATCCCTCCCTCTATTCCTCCATTCATCCCTCCATTCATCCCTCCATCCCTCCCTCTATCCCTCCATTCATCCCTCCATTCATCCATCCATTCATCCATCCATCCCTCCCTCTATCCCTCCATTCATCCCTCTATCATCCATCCATCCCTCCCTCCCTCTATCCCTCCATTCATTCCTTCATTCATCCCTCCATTCATCCCTCCATTCATCCCTCTATCATCCATCCATCCCTCCCTCCCTCTATTCCTCCATTCATCCCTCCATTCATCCCTCTATCATCCATCCATCCCTCCCTCCCTCTATCCCTCCATTCATCCCTCTATCATCCATCCATCCCTCCCTCTATCCCTCCATTCATCCCTCTATCATCCATCCATCCCTCTATCCCTCCATTCATCCCTCTATCATCCATCCATCCCTCCCTCTATCCCTCCATTCATCCCTCTATCATCCATCCATCCCTCCCTCTATCCCTCCATTCATCCCTCCATTCATCCCTCTATCATCCATCCATCCCTCCCTGTATCCCTCCATTCATATCTCCATTCATCCCTCTATCATCCATCCATCCCTGTATCCATCCATTCATACCTCCATTCATCCCTCTATCATCCATCCATCCCTCCCTCTATCCCTCCATTCATCCATCCCTCCATCCATCTTTGCAGCTGAATAATCTGCCTCTGGTGTCTCACCTGCAGTATAGAGGTCAAGATAACAAAATCTTCCTATGGGTTTCAATACAGGCAGTAGCTCAGTGGTAAAGCTGCTGCCTTTGAAACAATTAACTCACAGTTCCACGGGTTCGAGTCCCGGCCGCCCCGAAAATCCAGCCGATGATAATTTAATTTATTCACTCCACTGAGGGGAGGAGTCGGGACATCAGCTGTGAGCTGCGGGGGCAGCGGGACACACCTCTAAAATCGTGGCAGTCCCGCAGAATCCGGGACGGTTGGGAGGTATGCTTTAACCCTTCACTAACCCTCAGGCCTAACATCCCTCCTCAGTCATGTGCGCCCTCCCTGTAGCCCCTTTCGGGCAGGCGTCCGGGCTTGTTGTTGTCCACCTGAAAGGCATTCCAGAACATATTGCTTGCGGCTGAGAAACAGCAACCCTTTACAAGACAGTTACCTCAATTTTTAACAAGGTCTCAGGAAACATGGAGGACTCTTCATATGTGATTGACAGGGTACACCGCGTGTCTCGTCAGGGACCCGTGGATGCTTCCACTCCACGAGATGTCCTGTGCAAATTACATTACTACACAGTGTGACGACGTGGGCCCCGAGCATGTGGGGAACCATGCATCAGGTAGCGGGATTGAGGCACACAGGAGCACTTTGTCACTTAAACAATCTAGGTGATTTATTCAGATCCTCATAAACCAAGCCGTATAACGGAACACAGCCACTCTCCCCACAGGACAACAATGTCTCACTGTCGGTTTCAACCACCGAGTGTCCATACAGTTCATTCTCTGGTATCAGCCAGTCCACCTCCCCTTGTCTCAGGGTTACCTGTCAGTCGCTTTCCAGGTTTCTATGTAGGCTCAACCTCCAGGGAGACTCTCACTGGGCTTACTAACCCGGTCCTCGGACCAGCTTTGTTCGACGGCACCTGCTGTCAGGCCAGAGCCCCAGTAGACTCTGTAACTCCCTAGTCTCTCACAGCCCTTTGCCGTCTCAGCATGCACATGATCTCCTGACTATGTGCTTTCAGCAAGATGGCTCCTACCTACTCACAGCCTGATTAAAACCCATTAGACACACCCATGTATGGGAGGCATGTGGATGGTCAGTCCCGCCCATCACCTATGACCGTCTCATGAACCCAACCCTGAATACATACTGAAATCCTCATGGAACTACAAGTCCCAGAGATACATTCCAGGTTCAGATCGCAGAAGCCCTCCGCCTCTGCGGCACATACCGGCCATTCACAACATTGCCGGTCACTACATCACAACAGATAAAGAGGCCATTTTGAGACATGCTTGGGCTCATGGAACTGTCTCATATGAAGGATCTGAAATAAAGCTTTTTCCAGATGTGTCCTCTTGCACCCTCTATATGAGACGTTAGGTTATGACATTACAAAGAATTAAAGAAAAAGGAGCATCCTATAGATGGGGCCACCGGTTTCACCTTATTGTCCGCTATAATGGAGCCCAATTCCTGCTGAAACGCCCGGAGGATCTGTAGGGCCTCTTCCATTTTCTAAATACTCCTGCAGTTGTGATCTCCAACTGGCTACAGCTGGATAGACCTCCCGGCCTACCCCAAAGAAAGAGAGGAGGCAGTCGTATTCCCCTGAGAACACAGGGGAGTCCACGGGAATCCGCAGATGCGGGAGAGCCTGCTCTTGGAGTTCCAGAATGATGGACCTCCCTCAGATATGGTCAACCCTTTCTTTTTTTTTTCCTTGCCCCTTCTGCAGGAGTAGCAGATGGCAGAGATGGTTTGCATGATTCTGTGGATCTTATGGCCTGGGGGGCTTCTTGCAGATATCGCTTGGCGCAAACTATATCCTCCTGTCCTCCTGCTGAGGGACTATACTGCCACATCTAGATCTCAATTTTTGTCAATTTTTGACATTTTCTTTTTTGACATTCTTCCTGATATTTTATTATATGTTGTTAATTTTGATGTTCTAGTTTAACGTTTATTGTAACTTAAGTCGAGTGAGTACCTCTCATCTCTCCGCCTCACCGCGGAGAAGTAAGATATTGGATATAGCACATTGCATTATATTTTCTCATTTAGGCCTGGAGTCTGAATAGTTCAGTCCCCTGCTTTTCCACGTTCCCCAAGAGAGCACCAGGTCTCAAACGTTCGTTGAGGCTATAAATATCTACACAACTTTGGTAGCTGTATTGCTATTGTTTCTATTTTTCCTTTTACTCTTAGGGGTACTTTACACACTGCGACATCGTTAGCGATTGCTAGCGATGTCGAGCGCGATAGCACCCCACCCGTCGCTCGTGTGACATTTGGTGATTGCTGCCGTAGCAAACATTATCGCTACGGCAGCCTCACACGCACATACCTGTGCAGCGACGTCGCTGTGACAGCCGAACAATCCCTCCCTCAAGGGGGAGGTGCGTTCGGCGTCATAGCAACGTCACTGCGGCGTCACTAAGCGGCCACCCAATAGAAGCGGTTGGGCGGAGATGAGCGGGATGTAACATCCCGCCCACCTCCTTCCTTCCGCATTGCCGTTGGACGCAGGTAAGGAGATGTTCATCGCTCCTGTGGTGTCACACATAGCGATGTGTGATGCCACAGGAACGACTAACAACATCGTACCTGTGGCAGCAACGATATTAAGGAAATGAACAACGTGTCATTGATCACCGCTTTGGAACAATTTTGCGATCGTTGATCGTCGCTCATTAGTGTTACACGCTGCGATGTCACTACCAGCGCCAGATGTGTGTCACTAATGACGTGACCCCGACGATATATCGGTAGCGATGTCGCATGGTGTTAAGTACCCCTTACTCTATCTTCTCTAATTCTTCTTTCTATATTTTATCCTCCTCTAGTTCTTGTTTCTACTCACATCTCCTTTTTATCTCATCTGACCTTTTTGCTCATCTTTCCTAACCCTCTCACCCGCATACCCTTCCCTTACCGCAGGGGGGCCCAGACTGATCTGACCTTTCAATATGCATAAGCCAATACTTACAGAAGTTAAATGTGGAACCATCAATGTTAAGGGCCTACATAGCCCAGGCAAGAGATCCATTATGACAAATATGTTGAGAAGATCTCATATTCAAATTGCTTTTTTACAGGAGACGCACATGTGTGCACATAAGTCGTACAAGCTGTCTAGTCGGTGGTTCCCGGAGGTATACCATAGTCTTTCCCCTGACCCGAAGTCTCGTGGAGCAAGTGTTCTCATCTCCAGATCTGTCTCATGGGAGTTCATGGACTATCGGAGTGATGATTCAGGTCGCTTGCAACTTGTTAAGGGTAAGATCGCCTCCCATATCTATACTCTGGCTTCAGCTTACCTACCCAATGTGCACCAAATTACGACATTAGCTGGCTTCTTAGAAATCATGGAGGACTTTGTGGAGGGAACACTTATTCTGGGGGGAGACTTTAATTTGGCCATGAACCCAGCACTGGACACCTCTTCTGGTGTTTCCATACATTCACTGTCTGCTCTACGCAAAGTCAGAAGTATGCTACATGAATACAAACTAATAGACGCGTGGAGATTGCTACATCCCGCCGACAAAGATTACTCATTCTATTCTGCTCCACATAGAACTTACTCCAGACTCGACTATTTTTTTGTAAACCACAAAGACCTCGAACGCATCACACAGGCTGAAATAGAGACTATCTCCTTCTCTGACCATGCACTCTGTACAATGACAATTTCGCTTTACTCCCCTATTCCACATCAATGGCAGTGGAAGCTGAATACTTCCTTATTGGTCAATCCTGAGGTCCTCCAGGTGCTAAATAATGCACTGACAGAATACTTCTCCAACAATAAGCTCGGAGACATATCCCCAACCTCAATTTGGAAGGCTCATAAATGTGTCATTAGGGGAGTACTTATCCAACAGGGAGCGAGGTTGAAGAAGGAGTGGGAGGTGGAGATTTCCACGCTATTAACGCAACTAAAAGAATTAGAGACATGACATAAATGTACATCAGACACGAATGTAGGGTGTGAGCTCCTTAAAGTTAGAGATGAATTACGCAAGTTGTTTAATACAAAAGCAAAGGGGGTCCTTGCCAGATGCCGACAGCACTTTTATGAATATGGAAATAAATGCAGTAGGACATTGGCGAGAGCCCTCAAATAACAGCAGATGTTTACATTTATTCCAAAAATTACCTCCCCTTCCCACCAAAATGTCCTTTTGCATTCCTCAACAGAAATAGCAGAGACCTTCAGGAATTTCTATGTGACCCTTTATAATTTAGATATAATTTAGATATGGACAGCCCACCAAAGGCTGATACTGCCTTGCGCCAAAAAATAGTGGATTATATCAAAGAGTTATTGTCAAAAACAATTAATTTGAGTTGAGTTTTGAAACCAAAACCGAAAGACCTCACTCATCAATAAAATTATTAAACTTTATTATTTCATCAATATTTAGAAAAACACACCCAGTGATTGTGGACACACACACAGGGGCATAAAGGAGGATTTTGGGAGCAACCTAGGACTTAACCCTTATATTCTCTTTTAAGAGGTACAGCTCCTATATAACCTACGGGGTAATATGTACAAAGGTGTACACACAGGCGCCACACTTTTCTCTGGGCACCCCCGTTCAGATTCAATAATCCTAAATGCGCCCTCAATAAAAAGTATTTTCCACTATCAGGGCCGGAAAATGGAGGAGGGGGGAGAAAACATTCTCTATGGGATCCCTATCTCACCCTATAAACCTCACTCCTACCTACCAACGGAGGGTGTGACGCCGTAACTGTTTTGGGCGCCCCCGTTCCACGTCGGCTGACCCTTAATGCGCCCTGACTCCAAGTGGATAATACTAAAAATGGCACAACATTTGTACGTGATTCAAGATGATAAAGTAATGAACCCACAACCTGTGCTTTGATAGCATAAATATCCTTTCTCACCAGATTTGAAATTGAAAGTCAATATGCTATCACTTAAATCCGTACATTCTTGTGACCATTAAATCATGGAAACACACATAACTTCCAAATATGCAGGTATGTCAACCAAGCACTTAGATAACAGATTCCTCAATTGTGCATTTATATTTAAACAAGTTCCTGCATATTACGAAGCCAACAATAAATCAGAAACTGAAATTACAAGGGGGAATTAGTGGAAAATACTTTTTATTGAGGGCGCATTTAGGATTATTGAATCTGAATGGGGGTGCCCAGAGAAAAGTGTGGCGCCTGTGTGTACACCTTTGTACATATTACCCCGTAGGTTATATAGGAGCTGTACCTCTTAAAAGAGAATATAAGGGTTAAGTCCTAGGTTGCTCCCAAAATCCTCCTTTATGCCCCTGTGTGTGTGTCCACAATCACTGGGTGTGTTTTTCTAAATATTGATGAAATAATAAAGTTTAATAATTTTATTGATGAGTGAGGTCTTTCGGTTTTGGTTTCAAAACTCAACTCAAATTAATTGTTTTTGACAATAACGCAAGGTTCTATGGCGGGTTTTTTATCGGGACCTGTTGGAGCAGACGATTGGTTGGAGGACGCGGTCCAGGCCTTCTCCACGGAGGACACAAACTCAGGATCAAATTCTTCATCTTTAAAAATTACTTTTAGGGATTTGCAGGACCTTTATTCTGAAAACTTGAGGGCCTGGTGGGAAGTTAAAGCCCTAGAAAATTATATCAAGCAAAACATTGTCCCTAGGGGACTGCGGATCAATATAAATCCGGCCCCAAGGTTACAGGATCCTGAGTTTTTGTCCAACTGGGAGAAAGAGTCAGTGGGATCCTCGCTAAGGTTTATGCAATTGCTCCTGGAAAAGGAAAAAATAAACTATAACGAATCTCTGACCAAATTGGACATACTGAGAAAGAAGGCATTGGAGTTGAAAAGTGATCCTGATTTCGGGAGGAAAGAAATATCCTTGCAGAATAGTATTGAAAAGTACCAAGCAACCTTAAAAAAGCGAAAACATAAACAATTTTTGCGTGATTTCAACGATTTCAAGGATAAGAGGGCCTACAATTTTACAACATCTAGTGAGCCAAAAATATATACAGATATATCTTCGTCAGATCAGGAGTTTTCGGATTCAGAAAGAGGGGGTCCGTCTTACTCAGGGGACCACTATAGAGGAAGGGGTCACATAAATAGACCACCTCGTAGACAGCGATGGCGCAATCAGAGAGGGAATTATTTCTCTCATGGCTCGAACGCAGAAATAAGACCGTTTCGGGGCCCAACACAGTCTGTCTCAGGCTCTGCTTTGCCTCATTTTTCCTCCTCATCTGCGGCTGCTCCTTCTTTTTTAGAGAAGGGAATCCCGAACTCCTACAATCTGAGGAGTCGGGACCAAACAGGCGTAAAAACTTGAATGATACCCAGATTATAAATCTCTCCCCACTCATTCTCACAAATGATATGTTATCTGTCCGAAGAAAGGGTCTGTCTTTTGTACCGACACAGTCATTTGACAGATTTTCTTGGACTAAAGATATTAATTTGTTTTGTAGGAAACTTAAATGGAAAAATTTTTTTAAAAACAACGATAGTGAGAAATGTAAACAACTGGGGATTGAGGTCTCTGACTTGGAGGGAGTAAATATCCTGGCGGAACTCTTGGAGGAGGGAGAACGAGACAGAAGTCATGGTCCTTTTACAGAGCTGTGCAACAAGAGTAAGAGGTTACCTCCGTTAAGTGAATTATCAAGCATTGATATATTCCTTAAACTGGTAGAGGATGATATTGCAAGATTGCAGGGTGGTTCAAATTTTAGTAATCTTACTGAGGGTGAAAGGGAGGCCCTTGGACTGCTTAAAAACAATCAGATGATTATAGTGAAACCATCAGATAAAGGTGGTAACCTTGTTGTGATGGACCATGATGTATATAGGGGTATGTGCAGATGTCTCCTGGATGATAAAACAACTTACGGGGTTCTTGAGACCGACCCCACGAGTATATTTTTGCTTGAGCTCACAGTGATTTTGGATCAGGCCCTTGAGACACATCTAATCTCCCAGAAGGAATATGAATTTTTGTTACCAACTAAGCCATCAGTGGCCACATTTTACACACTCCCGAAAATTCATAAGGGGTATCCCCCACTTAAGGGACGCCCAATAGTTTCGGGAGTGGGGTCAATTACCCAAAATGTTGGTATTTATATTGATGTAATCCTCAAACCCTTCGTTCTTGCCCTACCATCCTATATCCGGGATACCTCTGATCTCCTTTTGAAAACAGACGGGGTCTTGATCGAATCAGATATGTTCCTTGCATCAATTGATGTGGAAGCTCTATATAGCTCCATACCACATGCTAGGGGTATTGAAGCAGTACGTCATTATCTTAGGTCTAGAGCAGTGTACTTGCAACCCCATAACAACTTAATATTGGAGCTTCTGACATATACCTTGACGCACAATTATTTTGTTTTTGACGGTAAGTACTTCCACCAGCGCAGGGGCACCGCGATGGGGAGTTCCTGTGCCCCATCGTACGCAAATTTGCTCCTGGGCTGGTGGGAGGAAACCGTCATTTTTTCCGATGAATCTCCCTGGTGGGTCAAATTGATCCACTTTTGGGGGAGATTCATCGATGATATTTTTTTGATTTGGTCAGGTAGTAAAATAGACTTCCATAGATTCATCAAGGAGATTAACACTAATGATTTTGGTCTGTCATTTACAAGCGAAATAGAGTCATCATCATTGGCCTTTTTGGATATTGTGTTCTTAGTGGATAATCAGGGTCATCTTTCCTCTCGAACTTATAGGAAACCAACTTCAACAAATAACCTTTTAAGATGGGATAGTTTCCATCCGGTCCCTCTAAAACGTGGAATACCTAAAGGACAATATCTCCGTATGAGGAGAAATTGTTCCAAAAGAGATGACTTTTTTGAGCAGTCTAGGGACCTACAAGAGCGCTTTAGACAAAGAGGCTATCCGGATGATGTGTTAAGAGGAGCTTTTAAGCATGCCCTAAACAGAGATAGGGATTCTCTTTTACAACCTCGGGAGAAAGAAAAGGATGAGGAAATTATTAGAGTTATTGGTACTTTCGACTGTCAGTCAGAAAAAATCTATAGCATACTCCGAAGACACTGGAGAATCCTTCGTGCCGATCCAGACATTTGTAACAATATTGCCCCCTGTCCATCCATCACTTACAGACGTGGAACTTCGCTGAGGGATCAACTGGTCCACAGCCACTATCAGAGACCAGTTCCCCCAGGCACTTGGCTTGAAAGGAAACCTTTAGGATGCTTCCGGTGTGGGGACTGCAAGTATTGCAATTGGGTGGTTAAATCCAAAATTTTTTTCAGTGCCAGTACCGGTAAAAAATATGTCATCAATGATTTTTGCAATTGCAAGACAAGTGGGTTGGTCTATATGGCTACTTGTAGCTGTCCCCTAAACTATGTGGGCAAAACTACAAGGGAGCTACGTAGACGCATCGGAGAGCATTTGGGGGACATTAGACACAAGAGGGACACCCCCTTGGCCCGTCACGTCTGGGAATTTCATCAGGGTAATAGCAAGTCCATCTCGTTTGTCATCATTGAAGTGATTAAAGCAAGCCCTAGGGGTGGTGATTTGGATAGGAGAATTTTACAGAGAGAATGTAGATGGATTTATTTTCTAAAAACACAGGTGCCAATGGGTCTTAATGATAGGCTAACTTATTCCCCATTTCTATAAACCAAAATAAATAATACTCTCCAGTGTTTTATATATAGTACATGCATTTTTTATTTTTTCTCATTTGTTCTAAATTGGTCCCATATTAATGGAGAATAAAAATAACATATAAAAATAAATATTAGGTCCCGCTTAATGTATACCCAACCCGTCATTGCCCCGAGAAAGGGGATCTACGGGCATTAGTTCTATACATCTTCATAATCTGAAGATGTTCAAAATCACTGGTATTGATAAATAGGTCTGTTTGTTGCCTTTAATTGATGGCCCCCCCCTTTTCAATTTTCTCCCCCCTCTTCCCTCTCAATCATGCTGTTATTGACAAGGATATTACATCTCCCTAAATAAAATACATCCCCCTAAATAGTGCCGTCATTATAGAGCTTGTGACACCCTTTTAAAATTCACCTTAACCCGGTAAGGGTTAATAGATGTGTCCCTTGCTCCTTAGAAGCTCACTTTCCTCCGCGCGTGCGCAACAGTGCCTATGCATCTGTTGCTTTGATGTAATGGGACGCTTATGTGAGGCCAGGGTCTCTACCGCGCATGCGCGATGAAATCCTCTCAAAATATTAGTGATTCTGGCGTTCTGGCGCGCGTGCGCGGTGACGTCAATCTGGAAGGAGATTCCGATTGGTTGGCGTCCTATTTCGTGACGTGCATGCGGCTGATTGGGCTGGATGCGGCGGCCTCTATGATTGGAGGCTTTCCTGAAATACAGCATCTGATTGGGTGATGCTCGTGGAGGCTTTTTTACATGTATTCAGCTGGAAGTTTAGCGTGCAGGCACGATTCTGTGTTTGCATATATGAATTCAGGTTTATTACAACATATCATAGTATACAGTATCTGGATAAAGCTGAGCATTTGTCATGAATAAATATCGCTAGAATTTTTTACTTTTTTACGGGAGAATATGATTGTGATAATATGGGGGAGTTCACATCTGATGACTTTAAAGAGAATGGGCGGCACTCGTTTGGTTGCTGCACCTGTCTGAATTTGCATACAACTACACAGCGTTTGTGTGCATCAAGGTGGTATGTGAAGCAAAAATCAGTAGAAACTAATTAGCCAGTGACTTTTGATTGGTCGGTTTTGTCCATGTGATCTTATGGCACCGGCTTTTAAACCCTGCATACTCTGTGATCAGGGCATACAGCCATGGATCACCACATCTGACAACTAGGATTCTTTGCCTCCTGATGATCCTTGAATTTAAAATGAAGGGGAAACGCGTCGAGGCGGTTTGAAAAGATACATCTAAAAGGGAAGTAATTGGAATTCAATAATTCCCCCTTGTAATTTCAGTTTCTGATTTATTGTTGGCTTCGTAATATGCAGGAACTTGTTTAAATATAAATGCACAATTGAGGAATCTGTTATCTAAGTGCTTGGTTGACATACCTGCATATTTGGAAGTTATGTGTGTTTCCATGATTTAATGGTCACAAGAATGTACGGATTTAAGTGATAGCATATTGACTTTCAATTTCAAATCTGGTGAGAAAGGATATTTATGCTATCAAAGCACAGGTTGTGGGTTCATTACTTTATCATCTTGAATCACGTACAAATGTTGTGCCATTTTTAGTATTATCCACTTGGAGTCAGGGCGCATTAAGGGTCAGCCGACGTGGAACGGGGGCGCCCAAAACAGTTACGGCGTCACACCCTCCGTTGGTAGGTAGGAGTGAGGTTTATAGGGTGAGATAGGGATCCCATAGAGAATGTTTTCTCCCCCCTCCTCCATTTTCCGGCCCTGATAGTGGAAAATACTTTTTATTGAGGGCGCATTTAGGATTATTGAATCTGAACGGGGGTGCCCAGAGAAAAGTGTGGCGCCTGTGTGTACACCTTTGTACATATTACCCCGTAGGTTATATAGGAGCTGTACCTCTTAAAAGAGAATATAAGGGTTAAGTCCTAGGTTGCTCCCAAAATCCTCCTTTATGCCCCTGTGTGTGTGTCCACAATCACTGGGTGTGTTTTTCTAAATATTGATGAAATAATAAAGTTTAATAATTTTATTGATGAGTGAGGTCTTTCGGTTTTGGTTTCAAAACTCAACTCAAATTAATTGTTTTTGACAATAACGCAAGGTTCTATGGCGGGTTTTTTATCGGGACCTGTTGGAGCAGACGATTGGTTGGAGGACGCGGTCCAGGCCTTCTCCACGGAGGACACAAACTCAGGATCAAATTCTTCATCTTTAAAAATTACTTTTAGGGATTTGCAGGACCTTTATTCTGAAAACTTGAGGGCCTGGTGGGAAGTTAAAGCCCTAGAAAATTATATCAAGCAAAACATTGTCCCTAGGGGACTGCGGATCAATATAAATCCGGCCCCAAGGTTACAGGATCCTGAGTTTTTGTCCAACTGGGAGAAAGAGTCAGTGGGATCCTCGCTAAGGTTTATGCAATTGCTCCTGGAAAAGGAAAAAATAAACTATAACGAATCTCTGACCAAATTGGACATACTGAGAAAGAAGGCATTGGAGTTGAAAAGTGATCCTGATTTCGGGAGGAAAGAAATATCCTTGCAGAATAGTATTGAAAAGTACCAAGCAACCTTAAAAAAGCGAAAACATAAACAATTTTTGCGTGATTTCAACGATTTCAAGGATAAGAGGGCCTACAATTTTACAACATCTAGTGAGCCAAAAATATATACAGATATATCTTCGTCAGATCAGGAGTTTTCGGATTCAGAAAGAGGGGGTCCGTCTTACTCAGGGGACCACTATAGAGGAAGGGGTCACATAAATAGACCACCTCGTAGACAGCGATGGCGCAATCAGAGAGGGAATTATTTCTCTCATGGCTCGAACGCAGAAATAAGACCGTTTCGGGGCCCAACACAGTCTGTCTCAGGCTCTGCTTTGCCTCATTTTTCCTCCTCATCTGCGGCTGCTCCTTCTTTTTTAGAGAAGGGAATCCCGAACTCCTACAATCTGAGGAGTCGGGACCAAACAGGCGTAAAAACTTGAATGATACCCAGATTATAAATCTCTCCCCACTCGTTCTCACAAATGATATGTTATCTGTCCTAAGAAAGGGTCTCTTTTGTACCGACACAGTCATTTGACAGATTTTCTTGGACTAAAGATATTAATTTGTTTTGTAGGAAACTTAAATGGAAATTTTTTTTTAAAAACAACGATAGTGAGAAATGTAAACAACTGGGGATTGAGGTCTCTGACTTGGAGGGAGTAAATATCCTGGCGGAACTCTTGGAGGAGGGAGAACGAGACAGAAGTCATGGTCCTTTTACAGAGCTGTGCAACAAGAGTAAGAGGTTACCTCCGTTAAGTGAATTATCAAGCATTGATATATTCCTTAAACTGGTAGAGGATGATATTGCAAGATTGCAGGGTGGTTCAAATTTTAGTAATCTTACTGAGGGTGAAAGGGAGGCCCTTGGACTGCTTAAAAACAATCAGATGATTATAGTGAAACCATCAGATAAAGGTGGTAACCTTGTTGTGATGGACCATGATGTATATAGGGGTATGTGCAGATGTCTCCTGGATGATAAAACAACTTACGGGGTTCTTGAGACCGACCCCACGAGTATATTTTTGCTTGAGCTCACAGTGATTTTGGATCAGGCCCTTGAGACACATCTAATCTCCCAGAAGGAATATGAATTTTTGTTACCAACTAAGCCATCAGTGGCCACATTTTACACACTCCCGAAAATTCATAAGGGGTATCCCCCACTTAAGGGACGCCCAATAGTTTCGGGAGTGGGGTCAATTACCTAAAATGTTGGTATTTATATTGATGTAATCCTCAAACCCTTCGTTCTTGCCCTACCATCCTATATCCGGGATACCTCTGATCTCCTTTTGAAAACAGACGGGGTCTTGATCGAATCAGATATGTTCCTTGCATCAATTGATGTGGAAGCTCTATATAGCTCCATACCACATGCTAGGGGTATTGAAGCAGTACGTCATTATCTTAGGTCTAGAGCAGTGTACTTGCAACCCCATAACAACTTAATATTGGAGCTTCTGACATATACCTTGACGCACAATTATTTTGTTTTTGACGGTAAGTACTTCCACCAGCGCAGGGGCACCGCGATGGGGAGTTCCTGTGCCCCATCGTACGCAAATTTGCTCCTGGGCTGGTGGGAGGAAACCGTCATTTTTTCCGATGAATCTCCCTGGTGGGTCAAATTGATCCACTTTTGGGGGAGATTCATCGATGATATTTTTTTGATTTGGTCAGGTAGTAAAATAGACTTCCATAGATTCATCAAGGAGATTAACACTAATGATTTTGGTCTGTCATTTACAAGCGAAATAGAGTCATCATCATTGGCCTTTTTGGATATTGTGTTCTTAGTGGATAATCAGGGTCATCTTTCCTCTCGAACTTATAGGAAACCAACTTCAACAAATAACCTTTTAAGATGGGATAGTTTCCATCCGGTCCCTCTAAAACGTGGAATACCTAAAGGACAATATCTCCGTATGAGGAGAAATTGTTCCAAAAGAGATGACTTTTTTGAGCAGTCTAGGGACCTACAAGAGCGCTTTAGACAAAGAGGCTATCCGGATGATGTGTTAAGAGGAGCTTTTAAGCATGCCCTAAACAGAGATAGGGATTCTCTTTTACAACCTCGGGAGAAAGAAAAGGATGAGGAAATTATTAGAGTTATTGGTACTTTCGACTGTCAGTCAGAAAAAATCTATAGCATACTCCGAAGACACTGGAGAATCCTTCGTGCCGATCCAGACATTTGTAACAATATTGCCCCCTGTCCATCCATCACTTACAGACGTGGAACTTCGCTGAGGGATCAACTGGTCCACAGCCACTATCAGAGACCAGTTCCCCCAGGCACTTGGCTTGAAAGGAAACGTTTAGGATGCTTCCGGTGTGGGGACTGCAAGTATTGCAATTGGGTGGTTAAATCCAAAATTTTTTTCAGTGCCAGTACCGGTAAAAAATATGTCATCAATGATTTTTGCAATTGCAAGACAAGTGGGTTGGTCTATATGGCTACTTGTAGCTGTCCCCTAAACTATGTGGGCAAAACTACAAGGGAGCTACGTAGACGCATCGGAGAGCATTTGGGGGACATTAGACACAAGAGGGACACCCCCTTGGCCCGTCACGTCTGGGAATTTCATCAGGGTAATAGCAAGTCCATCTCGTTTGTCATCATTGAAGTGATTAAAGCAAGCCCTAGGGGTGGTGATTTGGATAGGAGAATTTTACAGAGAGAATGTAGATGGATTTATTTTCTAAAAACACAGGTGCCAATGGGTCTTAATGATAGGCTAACTTATTCCCCATTTCTATAAACCAAAATAAATAATACTCTCCAGTGTTTTATATATAGTACATGCATTTTTTATTTTTTCTCATTTGTTCTAAATTGGTCCCATATTAATGGAGAATAAAAATAACATATAAAAATAAATATTAGGTCCCGCTTAATGTATACCCAACCCGTCATTGCCCCGAGAAAGGGGATCTACGGGCATTAGTTCTATACATCTTCATAATCTGAAGATGTTCAAAATCACTGGTATTGATAAATAGGTCTGTTTGTTGCCTTTAATTGATGGCCCCCCCTTTTCAATTTTCTCCCCCCTCTTCCCTCTCAATCATGCTGTTATTGACAAGGATATTACATCTCCCTAAATAAAATACATCCCCCTAAATAGCGCCGTCATTATAGAGCTTGTGACACCCTTTTAAAATTCACCTTAACCCGGTAAGGGTTAATAGATGTGTCCCTTGCTCCTTAGAAGCTCACTTTCCTCCGCGCGTGCGCAACAGTGCCTATGCATCTGTTGCTTTGATGTAATGGGACGCTTATGTGAGGCCAGGGTCTCTACCGCGCATGCGCGATGAAATCCTCTCAAAATATTAGGGATTCTGGCGTTCTGGCGCGCGTGCGCGGTGACGTCAATCTGGAAGGAGATTCCGATTGGTTGGCGTCCTATTTCGTGACGTGCATGCGGCTGATTGGGCTGGATGCGGCGGCCTCTATGATTGGAGGCTTTCCTGAAATACAGCATCTGATTGGGTGATGCTCGTGGAGGCTTTTTTACATGTATTCAGCTGGAAGTTTAGCGTGCAGGCACGATTCTGTGTTTGCATATATGAATTCAGGTTTATTACAACATATCATAGTATACAGTATCTGGATAAAGCTGAGCATTTGTCATGAATAAATATCGCTAGAATTTTTTACTTTTTTACGGGAGAATATGATTGTGATAATATGGGGGAGTTCACATCTGATGACTTTAAAGAGAATGGGCGGCACTCGTTTGGTTGCTGCACCTGTCTGAATTTGCATACAACTACACAGCGTTTGTGTGCATCAAGGTGGTATGTGAAGCAAAAATCAGTAGAAACTAATTAGCCAGTGACTTTTGATTGGTCGGTTTTGTCCATGTGATCTTATGGCACCGGCTTTTAAACCCTGCATACTCTGTGATCAGGGCATACAGCCATGGATCACCACATCTGACAACTAGGATTCTTTGCCTCCTGATGATCCTTGAATTTAAAATGAAGGGGAAACGCGTCGAGGCGGTTTGAAAAGATACATCTAAAAGGGAAGTAATTGGAATTCAATAATTCCCCCTTGTAATTTCAGTTTCTGATTTATTGTTGGCTTCGTAATATGCAGGAACTTGTTTAAATATAAATGCACAATTGAGGAATCTGTTATCTAAGTGCTTGGTTGACATACCTGCATATTTGGAAGTTATGTGTGTTTCCATGATTTAATGGTCACAAGAATGTACGGATTTAAGTGATAGCATATTGACTTTCAATTTCAAATCTGGTGAGAAAGGATATTTATGCTATCAAAGCACAGGTTGTGGGTTCATTACTTTATCATCTTGAATCACGTACAAATGTTGTGCCATTTTTAGTATTATCCACTTGGAGTCAGGGCGCATTAAGGGTCAGCCGACGTGGAACGGGGGCGCCCAAAACAGTTACGGCGTCACACCCTCCGTTGGTAGGTAGGAGTGAGGTTTATAGGGTGAGATAGGGATCCCATAGAGAATGTTTTCTCCCCCCTCCTCCATTTTCCGGCCCTTTTTATTGAGGGCGCATTTAGGATTATTGAATCTGAACGGGGGTGCCCAGAGAAAAGTGTGGCGCCTGTGTGTACACCTTTGTACATATTACCCCGTAGGTTATATAGGAGCTGTACCTCTTAAAAGAGAATATAAGGGTTAAGTCCTAGGTTGCTCCCAAAATCCTCCTTTATGCCCCTGTGTGTGTGTCCACAATCACTGGGTGTGTTTTTCTAAATATTGATAAAATAATAAAGTTTAATAATTTTATTGATGAGTGAGGTCTTTCGGTTTTGGATTATATCAAAGAGGCAAGAATGCCCCGCCTGACTGAAGAGGAGGTCGCAGCACTGGAGCTTCCAATTACTAATCAAGAGCTTTGGGATGCTGTATGCTGTAGCCTCTTCTAAAACAGGCAAGGCACCAGGTCCTGATGGATTCCCACTCCTTTATTATGAGAGATTCAGAGATGTACTCACCCCACATCTTATTCTGGCATTCAACTCTAGAAATATGACTGACTATACCCCCAACAGTGACTCTTTAAGAGCTCACATTACCGTGATTCGTAAATCAGGAAAGGACCCTACATAGTGTGCCAATTTTCACCCAATATCCTTATTAAATGTAAACACCAAACTTTTTGCTAAAATTCTTGCAACTAGATTAGCCCTCTTGCTCTCGCGTATTATCCATCCAGATCAGGCGGGCTTTGTAAGGGGTCGTGACAATAATATTAAAGCTATGAACCTAATACATAAGGCCAAAATAGGGGAGTCCCATCCATGCTACTCTCGACCGACGTGGAAAAGGCATTTGACAGAGTGGACTGGACATTTATGGAAACCACGCTCAGAAGTCTGGGGTTGGGTTGCGGAATGCTGAGATGGATATTGTCTCTCTACTCAGTTCCCTCGTCTAGGGTCCAGGTGAATAGGATACTTTCGGACTCATTTAATATCACGAATGGTACCCGCCAGGGCTGCCCTTTGCCGCATTTAATATTCATTCTCACTTTGGAAGCTTTCCTCAGACATGTAAGAGCCAATGAAAATGTAGTAGGCATCAAAGTCAGTCAAACCATACACAAAGTGGCCGCATTTGCGGATGATCTCTTGTTTTTTATTTCTTCACCCAGAATATCCTTGTCCAATTTGATGAAAGAGTTTCAAACCTACTCTCAATTATCACATTTTTGTCATGTTTCACCTCCCCATCCACATGGTTAGGGGGCGGAGCCTTCTTCCGGGCCTCACTTCCAGAGCCTGGATGCCTTAAAAGCTGACATTTCCAGTGAACCAGCGTCGGCTATAAGCTTAGCGCTGCTTTGCCTGTGAGTGCTGGTCCCTGTAAGTGTGATCCTGATCTGTTCCCTCTCTGTGCCCTAAGCCTCTGTCTGTGTTCTGTCTCCTAGTCATTCTGCCATTCATCTGTCTCCTTCCTTCCCACAATAGCCCCGGTTGTTTCCCCCTCTCCTACCTACCCCATCCGGTTGTTTCTTCTGGTACCGACCTCGTCCTGATCTCGACTCCTCCATTGCTAGTTCCTCCGGTCTTCCTGATGCCCGTACTGTGTATGACCCAGACCTGTCTGACCATCCCCCGCATGCTCCACAGCTTCAGCTGTCCGGCTGATGCTAGAAGACACTGCATTAGCACACACTGGGAGTTCCCCTCCTTGCTCATTCAGCTCCGTGTAGTGTCTTTCCTAGAAGGACTCAAGCTCCCCCTGCTGGCAGCCTGACAATTTTAGAATTCATTTCTCGAAGTCAGAGGCATTGAACATAAACCTTGTCCTTCGGGAGGTGGAGGATTTGAAATCCTCCTTTAGCTTTAGGTGGGCATCCCAGACTCTCAGCTACCTGGGGATACGTCTCACAAATGACCTCAGTCTCCTATACCAACACAAATTTCCCGATCTGATCGCCTCTATTAGGAAGGACTGTGATCGATGGGTGAAATCGCTGTTCTCTTGGATTGGCAAATGCCAAATTTACAAAATGAACATTTTACCTAGACTCTTATACCTGATACAGGCCCTACTGATAAAGATTCCATCTGCCTTTTTTAAGACAATTACGTCAATCCAGTCTTCCTTTATACGGGCGGGCAAGCCAGCGAGAATCAAGAGAACGATTCTGACTAGACCCAAACATAGAGGTGGGATTGGCTTACCTGATGTGAAACAATATCATCTCATGGGACATCTTTCCATGATAATATACTGGTGTAGAAATGGAAAACAGAAGATATGGGTACAGATAGAATAATCTTTTTCTCCAATACCCTAACTAAACTACCATGGCTTCTTTCGAAATCCTCCGCAGAGGCTGAAAGCACACCCGACTCTAGGCCCAACGGTTATTTATTGTAATAATGAGGCAGTACATTTGGAGATGCTCCCCACATGTTCAAAGTTGACTCCTGTCCTCAGCCACCCCTCCTTTGGACCTGGCGGCTCAGACCTCATTTTCCAATTCTGGATACAGAGTGGGATAGATCAGGTGGAGGATTTTGGAGATGATATGGAATGGCCTTCAGCAACAAGGCTAGCTGGTAGACAAACCCCAACCCGCTGGGACAGTGGAGATGCTTACAGCTTGCGCATTTTTTTTTAGCAAACTCCCACCTAAGGTAAACTGTAGACGCCCCAAGACACAATTTGAACTTATATGCGAAGGCTCTGGCCCAATACATCATGCGCTCTCAGTAACATATCTCATGTTATCTTCTCCCGCTGACCAACCTCTTCCTCCTTTTCTACTGCAGTGGGAACGTGATCTTGACATTAACCTTACATCTGAGCAGAGAGACCGCGTTCTCTCCCTTGCGCATAGCTCCTCCATCAGCTCCAGGTTTCAGGAAGCCAGTTACAAATTGCTGTCCAGATGGTACAGGGTGCCTTCCAAAATCCACGCTATATTTCCTTCAGCGGATCCCGTCTGTTGGAGATGCGGTAAGGAGGAGGGCACACTCTTCCATGTGTTCTGGGAGTGCGAGGCGATCCGGCCTCTCTGGACGGGAGTTTCTAACGTTATCTGTCAGGTCACTGGAGGTACGGAGAAGATGGGCCCCGCTCTCATCCTGCTTCATCACTGCGAGACTTCTCTAAAAACTTACAAATTTTGTTTGAAAAAGTTTCTCATTATGGCAGCTAGGTCATGTATTCCAATAAGATGGAAAAGCCAGCTTCCACCAACTACTGCACAGTGGATCTCCAGGGTCAATGACCTCATGCACATGGAGGATCTCACCTCATCACTACATGATACCCACATGAAGTTCTGGGCCACTTGGAGAGAGTGGATGGATTTTCAACAAACCGAGATATATCGACATATGGTGGAAGGCGATCTGAGGATACCCCCCCTTCCCCATCCCTTCTTACCTGATTTTCTTCTTCTTCTTTCTCCCCCTCACTTGTTCTTCCCTGGCTATTCATTCAACACTACATACGAGCTTTGCCCTATCTTAAGGCTTCTCAGATCTTAGGGGTGCTTCACACACAGCGAGATCGCTGCTGAGATCGCTGTTGAGTCACGGTTTTTGTGACGCAGCAGTGACGTCATTAGCGATCTCGCTGTGTGTGACACTGAGCAGCGATCTGGCCCCTGCTGTGAGATCGCTGCTCGTTACACACAGCCCTAGTTCATTTTTTTTATTGTTGCTCTCCCGCTGTGACGCACAGATCGCTGTGTGTGACAGCGAGAGAGCGACAAAATGAAGCGAGCAGGGAGCAGGAGCTGGCTTCTGGCAGCTGAGGTAAGCTGTAACCAGGGTAAACATCGGGTAACGAAGGTGGTTACCCGATATTTACCTTCGTTACCAGCCTCCGCCGCTCTCACGCTGCCTGTGCTGCCGGCTCCTGCTCTCTGCACATGTAGCTGCAGTACACATCAGGTTAATTAACCCGATGTGTACTGTAGCTAGGAGAGCAGGGAGCCAGCGCTAAGCAGTGTGCGCAGCTCCCTGCTCTCTGCACATGTAGCTGCAGGACACATCGGGTTAATTAACCCGATGTGTACTGTAGCTAGGAGAGCAGGGAGCCAACGCTATGCAGTGAGCGCCGCTCCCTGCTCTCTGCACATGTAGCTGCAGGACACATCGGGTTAATTAACCCGATGTTGAAACCAAAGAAAGAAGAAGGGTCTTTAAACTTGCCAAATCACAAATATACCCACACAAGCCATAATTATGAATATACAAAATTATTTTATTATTAATGCTGCAGGGAAATCAGATTATAGGCAGTACATAATATAGGACCAAGGGAATTAGTGCTGGAGGAGAAAAACCCCACGTGTCCCAGGCAATGATTCAGGAGAACAGGTCTCTACTGAGTAACGGCAGACATATCAAAATTATAATGGCTCACAGGTAGGAAAAAGCTCAGAGGAGTAAAAGCGGCCAAAAAGACCAAGATAATACAAAGTGTAGCCAGAAGGCAGAGCACCTACCAGGAAGATAAGTCGCCGGGGGCCGGGATAACACGTGGGGACCATAGTCCCAACACGTGTTTCGCTCCGTGTGCTTCGTCGGGGGACAGATAAAATAGTGAGAAGTGTGAATCTTATAAAGGGGGTCCAATCCCAATGAAAACCGCCCCCTCGTTTGATGCGTCCTGATAGGTAAAGTGCAGGACCGCGCCGCAGTGGAACCTCAGCAGCGGAAGCCGGGGGGAAGAAAACTTCCTGTGACGTCACAACACTTCCGGTATTCCGCTGCTAAGGACGCCTGCCGCGGCCGCGCCAGGAGGCGGAAACATCCCTCTGGTATGTCATCGAGTAAACCCGCCCAGGTAGGAGACAGGAACCCGTCCATTAGTAAACAGGGCGGCGATGCCCACACTTGTAACAAGAACGGAGGACATATTGCAGGAACGTACCGCAAAATATCCATAGACAGCCAGTAAGGATGTTTACAGATGGGGCGTAAAGAGAAAAAGGAAGAAGGAATACTAGAGAGAAAAGAGGAGAATGATATCGGCTAATTTAGAACCACATATTCATAAAATGCATAATGTATATAACATACACATATGTACATAGATACAGGTCTATCAATTTCATAGTTGTAGTAAAGATGCATACTTTAATTGATCCGACATCAAAGGCTCCATATCCCAAGTGACTTGTGAGGAGAGAAGTAGCCATCTTCCACAATATATATCCCAATAATGTAAGGACTAAGGCATAATGGGGGTAGGACCCAGACTAAAAAAGAACAAAAATACACTGTTAAAATTGAGAACCAGAACCACTCAATAGAAACAAAACAAAACAACCTACTTTAGATAATAAATAGTCTAAGACTATTAAAACCGACTGCCAGATGGACAGTGAATACCTTATATTAAAACCAACTTATTCAAGTCCGTAAACCAGGACTACAAAAGACAAGGAGTCATCATGGTTACTACTATCCTAAGTAACCACAAGGACTACAGGAAAGGAGCGAAAGTAAGTCGTTCATTAAGTCCCCGTGGGGACATAGTACCGAGGGTAAAAATCCATCGGCACTCAACCTGTGCCAGGCGTTTTTTCAGATCTCCCCCACGGATACCAAGATGCACTCGGTCGATCCCACGGACCCTCAGGGAGGTTGGATCACAGTTGTGAACCTCCCTGAAGTGACGGGGAATCGTCTTGAGAACCCCTGGATTGATAGCCTCTTTGGCGCCAAGATGTCACGTACATGTTCCCTTGTACGGATGCGGAGTTCCCGAGAGGTCAATCCGATGTATATTTTGTCACAACCACATGTGGCGTAATAAATTACACCAGATGTGTTGCAAGAAATATAAACCCGGATCGAAAATTCTCTCAGGCCATCAGCAGAGCAGAAAGTAGTGGCCCTAATGATGTTTTTACATCCCCGACAACTACCGCATGGATAGCAACCAACTCGCTGTGGGCCACAGCCAAACAGAGGAGGAGTCTTCACCACATGGTGGCTATGCACCAACATGTCTTTGAGGCTCCTACCTCTTCTTGCTGTCATCATTGGGCGATCAGGCAAATATCCCTCAAGAGAGGGTTCCGTTTGAAGGATTGCCCAATGTTTGTTTAACACACCCCTTATCTGCTCCCACTGGCGACAGTAGGTGGAGATAAACCTGGCCACAGAGCCAGTTGGCTTCACTGTTATGTCTCTCCCAGAAAGTAGATGATCACGATTCGAGGATTTAGCCCGCTGGTATCCATGTTTGATGGATCTGTTGCTGTAGCCCCTGTTTATGAATCTCTCCCTCATATCACTTGATTCGGCCTCAAACGCATTGCTCGAAGAACATAGTCTGCGTAACCGCAGAAATTGGCCAGTAGGAATGGCATTCACCGTTGACCTAGGGTGTCCCGAGGTGGCATGGAGGAGGGAATTAACCGCGGTGGACTTACGAAAGATGGTAGTGGACACAGCCCCGCCCAGTTCTATAGAGATCCTGATGTCCAAAAAATCAATGGATCTCTGTCCGATCTGATGAGTCAAAAAGATGTTCCGGTCGTTGGAGTTGAGTCGACGCACAAAATCCTCAAGTTCATAGCCGGTTCCCCCCCAGACGACAAGAATGTCGTCTATATAGCGGAGCCAGCACTGCGCATGGGAGCTCGCCGGCACGCCGCCCCCGAAAACCTCCCTCTCCCAAAATCCGAGAAAGAGGTTTGCGTAGGACGGCGCGCAAGCCGCCCCCATCGCAGTACCGCGCCGCTGGAGGAAGAACCGGTCCCGAAAAACGAAGAAGTTGTGCGTCAACACAAACTCCAACAACTCCATGATCAGACCGGACAGAGATTGGTCCAAATTACTTGAATCCAAAAAGAACTGAGCGGCCACAAGTCCATCGCGGTGATCAATACTAGAATAGAGGGCCTCAACATCCATGGTCACCAGTGATACCCCCTCCTCCAAGATCAAACCCTCTAATCTCCTAAGGACGTCCGAAGTATCCCTGACATGGGAGGGCAACGTCTCCACAAGTGGGTGCAGGTAATGTTCAATGAATTTGCAAGTAACGTCACACAGCCCCCCCATGCCAGAGACAATGGGACGTCCAGGAGGCACTTTCGGGTTTTTATGGATCTTGGGGAGGAGGTAAAACGTTGGAACCACTGGAGATTTAACTAAGAGGCCATCATAGATCTTCTTAGGAATAATTCCCTCCTCAAAAGCCCGCGATAGTATCGCCTCTAGGTCATTGGCGTATCCACGTACGGGATTATGGTGGAGAGATTCATAAGCATCCCGATCTCTAAGTTGGCGCCACGCCTCCCTTTCATATAATTCCACCGGCCATATCACCACATTCCCGCCTTTATCGGCGGGTTTAACAACCACATCCTCCAGGGACTGAAGTTCTCTAAGTGCACATTGTTGCTGTCTTGTCAGGTTGTTATTGCCGCCCTTAAACGAGAGACGTCGTATGTCTCTTGTCACCAGCTCCCCAATTGGGATATATATTGTGGAAGATGGCTACTTCTCTCCTCACAAGTCACTTGGGATATGGAGCCTTTGATGTCGGATCAATTAAACATATGCATCTTTACTACAACTATGAAATTGATAGACCTGTATCTATGTACATATGTGTATGTTATATACATTATGCATTTTATGAATATGTGGTTCTAAATTAGCCGATGTCATTCTCCTCTTTTCTCTCTAGTATTCCTTCTTCCTTTTTCTCTTTACGCCCCATCTGTAAACATCCTTACTGGCTGTCTATGGATATTTTGCGGTACGTTCCTGCAATATGTCCTCCGTTCTTGTTACAAGTGTGGGCATCGCCGCCCTGTTTACTAATGGACGGGTTCCTGTCTCCTACCTGGGCGGGTTTACTCGATGACGTACCAGAGGGATGTTTCCGCCTCCTGGCGCGGCCGCGGCAGGCGTCCTTAGCAGCGGAATACCGGAAGTGTTGTGACGTCACAGGAAATTTTCTTCCCCCCGGCTTCCGCTGCTGAGGTTCCACTGCGGCGTGGTCCTGCACTTTACCTATCAGGACGCATCAAACGAGGGGGCGGTTTTCATTGGGATTGGACCCCCTTTATAAGATTCACACTTCTCACTATTTGATCTGTCCCCCGACGAAGCACACGGAGCGAAACACGTGTTGGGACGTTGGTCCCCACGTGTTATCCCGGCCCCCGGCGACTTATCTTCCTGGTAGGTGCTCTGCCTTCTGGCTACACTTTGTATTATCTTGGTCTTTTTGGCCGCTTTTACTCCTCTGAGCTTTTTCCTACCTGTGAGCCATTATAATTTTGATATGTCTGCCGTTACTCAGTAGAGACCTGTTCTCCTGAATCATTGCCTGGAACACGTGGGGTTTTTCCCCTCCAGCACTAATTCCCTTGGTCCTATATTATGTACTGCCTATAATCTGATTTCCCTGCAGCATTAATAATAAAATAATTTTGTATATTCATAATTATGGCTTGTGTGGGTATATTTGTGATTTGGCAAGTTTAAAGACTTTTCTTCTTTCTTTGGTTTCATGATTGTTTGAGTTGTTGCCATTATAATTGTTAAGTGGCCCTCTTTTGTCTCATTCTAATTAACCCGATGTGTACTGTAGCTAGGAGAGCAGGGAGCCAACGCTATGCAGTGTGCGCCGCTCCCTGCTCTCTGCACATGTAGCGACGTTATGATCGCTGCTGCGTCGCTGTGTTTGACAGCTAAGCAGCGATCATAACAGCGACATACAAGGTGACGTAACAGCGACGTCGTTGTCGCTGTCGCTATGTGTGAACCCAGCCTTAGTATCCTTGACCCTACTCATATATCTTCTTTTCTTCTCTTTACCCTTAGTGTTTTTGTTTGTTTTATTCTTTCATTAAATGAAAACAATCTTGTGGAATTATGTGTATTTTTATTGTACTTAGACAGCTGGTAAATTTATACACATGTTAAGTTCACATACTTCTTAGCAATGTCTGTCTTCAATTGCTTTTCTGATGGGTGCATATGGATCTTCAGGTCCGAGAAAGTTGTAATATATATATATATATATAATTCCTTTGTTAAATAAAGAATTAAAAAAAACAAAAACAAAAAAACCAAACACATACACTGGATATAAAAAGTCTATACGTCCCTTTTAAAACATTTTTTTAAGTTAAGCACTTTTTCCAGTTAATAATGTCACCATCTGAACAAATCCATTGAGAAACAAAGAAGATTTTGAGTGGAAAAAGATAACAGAACTAAAATGATATAGTTGCATCATATGTGTGACCATGCTCTTATAATTGGAGGTCTGGTTGTGTTAACAATTAACAAAATACATTTAACCCCTTAGTGAGGGAGCCAATTGTGACTTAATGTAAAGGCCAAATTTTACACTTCTCACCACTGTCACTTTATAAGGTAACTAGCTGTACTACCCGGCTTCGCCCGGGTTAATAACTGCTGTTAACAAAATAGAATGTATTAATATTCCCGGGATAGAATGTATAAATAGAATATATTAACGCCCGGGATAGTAACTGTCTCTCTGTTTCTCTCCAATTCTCTGTCTGTCTCCCCCTCTGTATATATCTCTCTGTCTCTCTATCTTTGTCTGTCTGTCTCTTTCCCTGACTGTCTCTGTCTCTTTCTCCGTCTGTTTCAATCTCTTTCCCTGTCTGTCTGTCTGTCTATCTATCTCTTTCCTTGTCTGTCTATCTATCTCTGTCTCTTTCCCTGTCTGTCTCTTTCCCTGTGTCTCTTTCCCTGTCTGTCTCCTTCCCTGTCTGTCTCTTTCCCTGTCTGTCTCTTTCCCTCTCTTTCCCTGTCTGTCTGTTTCCCTGTGTCTGTCTCTTTACCTGTCTGTGTCTGTCTCTTAACCTCTCTCTCTTTCCCTCTCTTTCCCTGTCTGTCTCTTTCCCTGTCAGTCTCTTTCCCTGTCAGTCTGTCTCTTTGTGTCTGTCTCTTACCCTGTCTATGTCTGTTTCATACCCTGTCTGTGTCTGTCTCTTTCCCTGTCTGTGTCTGCCTCTTTCCCTGGCTGCATTGTAACACGCCAAAATTCCATATAAGGGCGTGGCTGCGCATTCTTCTGAAGTTCTGGCTGCACTGTGGCTCCCAGCTCCATTCGCTTTAATGGAGGCAGGTTTTTTGGCGAATAACTGTAAAGAGCGGGGTTAAAATTTCCCCTCGAAAAATAGCCTATGACGCTCTCGGGGTCCATACCCGGCTTCGCCCGGGTTAATAACTGCTGTTAACAAAATAGAATGTATTAACAAAAATGTATTCTGCACACAAAAACCACAAAACAAATAGATAGAAATGTAATTATTAAAAGGCAAAAACTAAGCTAGAAGAAGCATCTCACAACGTATATATTTCAACACCACAGATATTCCACACAGATTTAACATCCTATGACCTCACACATATTGAGAATGTCCTTTGTTGCCTATATTAACCAATGAGAGCTCAGATTAATTAACTGTAGCAAAATAGAAGCTAAGCTGTGATTGGTTGCTATTGGGAGCCTGATAAATCTCCAGGCAACAGAAAGCCCTCCCCCCTGACAGTATATATTAGCTCACACATACACATACACATAATAGACAGGTCATGTGACTGACAGCTGCCGTATTTCCTATGTGGTACATTTGTTTTTCTTGCAGTTTGGCTGCTTATTAATCAGATTTTTATTTTTGAAGGCTAATACCAGACTTGTGTGTGTTTTAGGGCGATTATGTGGCGAGGTTTGTGTATGTGTGGTGAGATGTGTGCTGAGGGTGTTATACAGTATGTGTTCAAGTACGTGGTAGTGTGTGGCGCATTGTGTGTGTGTGTTCATATCCCCGAGTGTGGTGAGTATCCCATGTCGGGGCCCCACCTTAGCAACTGTACGGTATATACTCTTTGGCGCCATCGCTCTCATTCTTTAAGTCCCCCTTGTTCACATCTGGCAGCTGTCAATTTGCCCCCAACACTTTTCATTTCACTTTTTCCCCATTATGTAGATAGGGGCAAAATTGATTGGTAAATTGGAGCACGCGGGGTTAAAATTTCGCCTCACAACATAGCACCCGGCGTTGCCCGGGATAGTAACTGTCTCTGTTTCTCTCCCATTCTCTGTCTGTCTCCCCTTCTGTATATATCTCTCTGTCTCTCTCTCTTTTTCTGTTTGTCTCTTTCCCTGTCTATCTCTTTCTCCGTCTGTCTCAATCTCTTTCTCCGTCTGTCTCAATCTCTTTCTCCGTCTGTCTCAATCTCTTTCTCCGTCTGTCTCAATCTCTTTCTCCGTCTGTCTCAATCTCTTTTCCTGTCTGTCACTTTCCCTGTCTGTCACTTTCCCTGTCTGTCACTTTCCCTCTCTTTCCCTGTCTGTCTCTTTCCCTCTCTTTCCCTGTCTGTCTCTTTCCCTGTCAGTCTGTCTCTTTATCTGTGTCTGTCTCTTTGTGTCTGTCTCTTTGTCTGTGTCTGTCTCTTTGTGTCTGTCTCTTACTCTGTCTGTGTCTGCCGCTTTCCCTGGCTGCATTGTGACATGCCAACATTCCATAAAAGGGCATGGCTGCGCATTCTTCTGAAGTTCTGGCTGCACTGTGGCTCCCAGTTCCATTCGCTTTAATGGAGGCAGGTTTTTTGGCGAATAACTGTAAAGAGCGGGGTTAAAATTTCCCCTCGAAACATAGCCTATGACGCTCTCGGGGTCCATACGTGTGAGTGTGCAAAATTTTGTGGCTGTAGCTGCGACGGTGCGGATGCCAATCCCGGACATACACACACACACACACACACACACACACATGCACACACAGCTCTGGCAAAAATTAAGAGACCACTGCAAAATTTTCAGTTTTTCTGATTTTTATCTTTAAAGATATATTTTTGAGTGGTCCAAGGTGTTGTTTTCAGATTTGCATTTAATTTGGAAATCAAAGTCTCAGAGTCTGGAGGAAGAGTGGAGAAGCCACAATTCAAGCTGCTTGAGGTCTAGTGTGAGGTTTCCACAATCAGTGATGGTTTCAGGAGTCATGGCATCTGCTGGTGTAGGTCCACTGTGTTTTATCAAGACCAAAGTCAGCGCAGTCATCTACCAGGAAATTTTAAAGCACTTCTTGCTTCCCTCCGCAGACAAGCTTTTTGGAGATGGAAATTTCTTTTTCCAGGAGGACTTGGCACCTGTCAACACTACCAAAACTACCTATCCAACAATAGAAAGAAAAAAACTGGGCTCTATTTTATTCCAAATGGCAACAGTTCACAATCCAGTATTCACCTGCTAAAGCATGGGACCTACTTTCAGCCTTGTCTCACCTGTTCAGGTAATGAACGTGATCTTGGGTATGGGTCCACTGTCCCGGTTGCACTCCAAAGTTCCAGAACCGTACAATTTGAAAATTGAAGAAGAGGCACTCATCGGTCTGTAGATATTCAGAATGCTGTTTTATTCAGGCATAGGGGGAAGGTGCAGGGATGGTATGCACATGGACAACGGCCGTTTCGCACCGATTACCGATGCTTCCACGGGTCCAACTACCAAAACTACCAATACCTGGTTTAATAACCGCAGTATCACTGTGCATGATTGGCCAGCAAACTCACCTGACCTAAACCCCATAGAGAATCTATGGGGTGTTGTCAAGAGGAAGATGAGAGACACCAGACCCAACAATGCAGATGAGCTGAAGGCTGCTATCAAAGCAACCTGGGCTTCCATAACACCTCAGCAGTGCCATAGGCTGATCGCCTCCATGCCAGACCACATTGATGCAGTAATTCATGCAAAAGGAGCCCCGACCAAGTACTGAATGCACTTACTGTACAGACTTTCAGAAGGCCAACATTTCTGAGTTTAAAATCATTTTTTTCAGTTGGTCTTATATAATATTCTAATTTTATGAGATAATGACTTTTGGGTTTTCATTGGCTGTAAGCCATAATCATAAGCATTAATAGAAATAAACACTTGAAATACATCACTCTGTTTGTAAAGACTCTATATAATATGTTTCCACCCATATCCTGTCCACCGCCATTAACTTGAGAACGGCGGCAGCTATAGGAATAGAAGTGATGTCAAGGTATAGTAAAGTAGCAATGCGCTATGCAATGAAACTACCTATAGCGCCACCTGGTGGAAAACAACAGAGTTAGCATTTTTATCTCGAAAACAGAACGAGATAGAGAAAAAAGTGAATTACAAAGTTGCAGGGCATCATCAATTCAATACGAATCGACACCTTGCATACAGAAATGCTATGATATGAAACCCATGCCCCCCCCCCCAAAAAAAAACCCATTGAATGCTGGTCTTGCATATGGCGCACATTTAACTTTAATGCTCAAAGTGGCCACAGTCAGCTGCAATGCACATCTGGACTCTGGACAACATACTGTATCTTGCTGCTTGTTGTGCAATATGGTAGGTGACACGTTTGCACAAGCATCTGTGATACGTCATTGTAGATCCTGCAATGTTGGTTGATTGGTCGCATACACCTGCTGTTTGATGTGACTGACCTCGCAGAAAGAAGTCCAATGGGGTCAGGTCAGGTGAGTGTGGAGGCCACTCCACGCAACCACCATACCCAATGACTCGTAGGAAGGTCTCCATGAGGTATCGCTTCACATCCGCAGCCTTGTGAGTTTTACACATTCTAATCATAGCATTTCTGTATGTAAGGTGTCGATTCCTGTTGAATTGATCATGCCCTACAACTTTGTAATTCACTTTATCTCGTTCCGTTTTCGAGATAAAAATGCTAACTCCGTTGTTTTCCACCAGGTGGCGCTATAGGTGGTTTCATTGCGTAGCGCATGGCTACTTTACTATACTTTACTATACTTAGACACCACTTCTATACCTGTAGCTGCTGCCGTTCTCAAGTTAATGGCGGTGGACAGGATATGGGCGGACACTCTATATATACAGTATATTATATATACATATACTGTGTATATATACAGGATATATTATTACTTTTTTTTAAAATTGGTTTTAGTTATAATTTACTATGCTCAGATAGTGCTTCTTTCTCTTTCATTTTTCCACCAATTACAGATGTGAAGGAAGGAAACATTCACAAGCTGATTAATTTCTCTTTTATTAACTCAGGTCTACGCTATTCGGAGGACGCAGCCTCCTTCTTCAGACAAATATTATAGAAAAAATCAACCTTACTAGTACATCAGAGTCTCCTTTCCATATATACACTTGTCAGAATAATGACTGAATTCAAGACTGCCCCCACAATTTAAAAAAAAGGCGGTGGCCGGTCAGTGGGATGTAACATCAGTAAATAAATCACAATTGTCCAAAAAACAAATAAAAACATTTGAGTAACATTCCATATCGATATTACTTTAGAGCAAATTAAAAAAATGAAAAGAAAAAACAGGAGAGAAAAAAAAAAATATATATATATATATATATATATGTGTGAAAAAAGGTTGGACTTGAACCAACGATGCTAGTGTTATACACATATAATCATTACACCAAAGTGAGAATATATGAAACGTGGCTATAAAAGGAAATGCATGTGAAAATTGTGAAAAAGACCATGCTTTGATAGTATTATTTTTTATTTTATTATATTTAATTTCATTTAGTAAAATTATTCTATGTAATATATAGCTGCATTGGATTTAATAAAAATAAAATAAGTGATTTTTTTCAGTGTATTTATTGTGTGTAGTACACGGGACATGAATTATCTTATTTTGCAAATAGAGCAGTGGAAGCGAGTGACAGAAAAAACATCTAGTGCGCATGCCCAAGGAGTTCACCTCAGTCTAAACATTGGGAAAATACATACTGCGGTAGCGTGAGTAGCGTAGAGGTGACTAAAGTTCAGAGGCGTGGGAAAAACAAACTGCGCATGCCCTAGGTCATACGAGGTCATGAAATGAAAGGCAAAGTGGAGATGTGAACGTAGAGTTAGTGACTATTGTATAGATCAGACCTGGGCAAGGGGCGGCCCGCGGGCCACATCCTGCCCGCCTACTCTCTGTGACCGACCCGCCTGGCTCAGGGCGTCCTTGCTGGCCGGTCAGTGATGAGGGCAATCTGACCTGTTGTCCGGAGCTCCAGGCTCTGGAATCGGCCCGTGGTCAGATTGCCATCATCACACGCTGCGTGCCAGGCAGGGAACAGAGGACAGATCCTGCAGCGCCGCACAGTGTAGGCAGCGGAACGCAGGAATCTGTCCTCTGTTGCCTGCCCGGCAACTTTCTCTGTGCCACACACGCGCGCCCTGATGTCGTCAGTACGGCACGTGTGTGTGTCATTTGAAAAGTTCCCGCCCGGCAGGAGAAGAAGCTACAGAAGCCGGGGCCCATACGGAGAGAAGCAGCGACGGGGCCCCTACAAGAACAGCAGCGCCCGGGCCCCTACAAGAACAGCAGCGGCGGGGCCCCTACAAAAACAGCAGCGGCGGGGGCCCATACAACAGAAGAAGCATCTCGGCGGGGGCCCGTACGGAGGTACCTGAGGAGGGAGAGGTGAGTAATAACCTGAGGGGACAATGGGGGGAGGGGGGGTAACTGGTGAGTAATATTTGGGTGTAGTGATGTAGTATATGGGAATGAAGTTTTACAGGTGTAGTATATAGGGGTCTAGTGATGTATATGGGGATGTAGTGATGTATATTACATGTGCAGTATATAGGAGTGTAGTGATGTATATTACAGGTGCAGTATATAGGGATGTAGTGATGTATATTACAGGTGTAGTACAGTCATATGAAAAAGTTTGGGCACCCCTATTAATGTTAACCTTTTTTCTTTATAACAATTTGGGGTTTTGCAGCAGCTATTTCAGTTTCATATATCTAATAACTGATAGACTGAGTAACATTTCTGGATTGAAATGAGGTTTATTGTACTAACAGAAAATGTGCAATCCGCATTTATCAAAATTTGACCAGTGCAAAAGTATGGGCACCTCAACATAAAAGTGACATTAATATTTTGTAGATCCTCCTTTTGCAAAAATCACAGCCTCTAGTCGCTTCCTGTAGCTTTTAATGAGTTCCTGGATCCTGGATGAAGGTGTATTTGACCATTCCTGTTTGCAAAACAATTCCAGTTAAGTTTGATGGTCGCCGAGCAAGGACAGCCGCTTCACATCATCCCACAGATGTTCAATGATATTCAGGTCTGGGGACTGGGATGGCCATTCCAGAACATTGTAATTGTTCCTCTGCATGAATGCCTGAGTAGATTTGGAGCGGTGTTTTGGATCATTCTCTTGCTGAAATATCCATCCCCTGCGTAACTTCAACTTCGTCACTGATTCTTGCACATTATTGTCAAGAATCTGCTGATACTGAGTTGAATCCATGCGACCCTCAACTTTAACAAGCTTCCCGGTGCTGGCATTGGCCACACAGCCACAAAGCATGATGGAACCTCCACCAAATTTTACTGTGGGTAGCAAGTGCTTTTCTTGGAATGCCATGTTTTTTTGCCTCCATGCATAACGCCTTTTTGTATGACCAAACAACTCAATCTTTATTTCATCAGTCCACAGGACCTTCTTCCAATATGTAACTGGCTTGTCCAAATGTGCTTTTGCATACCTCAGGCGACTCTGTTTGTGGCGTGCTTGCAGAAACGGCTTCTTTCGCATCACTCTCCCATACAGCTTCTCCTTGTGCAACGTGCGCTGTATTGTTGACCGATGCACATTGACACCATCTGCAGCAAGATGATGCTGCATGTCTTTGGAGGTGGTCTGTGGATTGTCCTTGACTGTTCTCACCATTCTTCTTCTCTGCCTTTCTGATATTTTTCTTGGCCTGCCACTTCTGGGCTTAACAAGAACTGTACCCGTGTTCTTCCATTTCCTTACTATGTTCCTCACAGTGGTAACTGACAGTTTCAATCTCTGAGACAACTTTTTGTATCCTTCCCCTGAACAACTATGTTGAATAAACTTTGTTTTCAGATCATTTGAGAGTTGTTTTGAGGAGCCCATGATGCCACTCTTCATAGGAGATTCAAATAGGAGAACAATTTGCAAGTGGCCACCTTAAATACCTTTTCTCATGATTGGATACACCTGCTTATGAAGTTCAAAGCTCAATGAGGTTACAAAACCAATTTAGTGCTTTAGTAAGTCAGTAAAAAGTAGTTAGGAGTGTTCAAATCAAGAAATTGATAAGGGTGCTCATACTTTTGCACCAGTCAAATTTTGTTTAAATGCGGATTGCACATTTTCTGTTAGTGCAATAGACCTCATTTCAATCCAGAAATATTACTGAGTCCATCAGTTATTAGATATATGAAACTGAAATAGCTGCTGCAAAAACCCAAGTTGTTATAAAGAAAAAAGGTTAACATTAATAGGGGTGCCCAAACTTTTTCATATGACTGTATATAGGAGTGTAGTGATGTATATTACATGTGCAGTATATAGGAGTGTAGTGATGTATATTACAGGTGCAGTATATAGGAGTGTAGTGATGTATATTACAGGTGCAGTATATAGGAGTGTAGTGATGTATATTACAGGTGTAGTATATAGGAGTATAGTGATGTATATTACAGGTGCAGTATATAGGAGTGTAGTGATGTATATTACAGGTGCATTATATAGGAGTGTAGTGATGTATATTACAGGTGCAGTATATAGGAGTATAGTGATGTATATTACAGGTGCAGTATATAGGAGTGTAGTGATGTATATTACAGGTGCAGTATATAGGAGTGTAGGGATGTATATTACATGTGTAGTACATAGGAGTGTAATGATGTATATTACAGGTGCAGTATATAGGAGTGTAGTGATGTATATTACAGGTGCAGTATATAGGAGTGTAGTGATGTATATTACAGGTGCAGTATATAGGAGTGTAGTGATGTATATTACAGGTGTAGTATATAGGAGTGTAGTGATGTATATTACATGTGCAGTAGATAGGAGTGTAGTGGTATATTTTACAGGTGTAGTATATAGGAGTGTAGTGATGTATATTACAGGTGTAGTATATACTGCAGTGAATATTCAGTGAGTATAATTACCAGCGATAAGGAGCGGGAGGCAGCAGAGCCAGAGCCAGCAGCGCTGGAGAGAGGTAAATATAGAAAATCTTTTTATTAAAAAGACCCGTGTTTTCTTTGGTATTTGTCACACTGATGTCACACAGATCACATCAGTGTGCGATCCGTGTGACACCCGTGCTGCTGGAGAAAAAAATGGACATGTCTGCGTGTGTGCGCGCAGGGCCACGAGGGGTCACACAGTCCGTAACTTACTGTTTGTTTATGAAGGGATAGTATATATACTGTATACAGTATTGGATAAAACTGAGTTAATTATTTTAGTCCGGCCCTCTAAAACCATCCCAATTTCTCATGCGGCCCCATGGGAAAATTAATTGCCCACCCCTGGTAGGATATATATACGACTCACCGCGGGAAGAACTGTATGGGGTGGCACACATAAAAATGGGAGACCGCGTCCGTGATAAGAAAAATATCTACACAGATGTGTGTGTAGAAATACAAGAAGCGGTATACCCAAAGGGGGACCGCATCTGTAGCAGGACAAAACCGTCCAGCATCACATAATTATAGTGAAACAGAAAAAATTAATAGATAATATAAATATCGATATAAAAGTTACATGCAAATTAAAAGGATATAAACATGTAAAAGACCTGACGTAGATGAAAATTACTTTTATTAAAAATTCTTAAAAATAATAATAAAAATGATATAAAAATTGATGTATAAAATTATGTATAAAAATCTAAAGGTGTATAAAAAGAATCAATCATAAAATAGATCTGTGATCTCGTTTAATCCTATGGGTTTTAATGTTTTTAATTTATAAATCCAATATCTCTTTTTTACAGCACAACTTTATGAGATGAGTGAGTGTGTGTATATATATATATATTATATATATTATATATATATATATATATATATATATATATACAGAGCGCCTACAAGTAGTCTTCATCCCCCTGCAGATTTAGCAGGTTTGATAAGATGCAAATAAGTTAGAGCCTGCAAACTTCAAACAAGAGCAGGATTTATTAACAGATGCATAAATCTTACAAACCAACAAGTTATGTTGCTCAGTTAAATTTTAATAAATTTCCAACATAAAAGTGTAGGTCAATTATTATTCAACCCCTAGGTTTAATATTTTGTGGAATAACCCTTGTTTGCAATTACAGCTAATAATCGTCTTATATAAGACCTGATCAGGCCGGCACAGGTCTCTGGAGTTATCTTGGCCCACTCCTCCATGCAGATCTTCTCCAAGTTTTTTAGGTTCTTTGGGTGTCTCATGTGGACTTTAATCTTGAGCTCCTTCCACAAGTTTTCAATTGGGTTAAGGTCAGGAGACTGACTAGGCCACTGCAACACCTTGATTTTTTCCCTCTTGAACCAGGCCTTGGTTTTCTTGGCTGTGTGCTTTGGGTCGTTGTCTTGTTGGAAGATGAAATGACGACCCATCTTAAGATCCTTGAGGTTCTTGGCCAAAATCTCCAGGTAGGCCGTGCTATCCATCTTCCCATGGATGCAGACTAGATGGCCAGGCCCCTTGGCTGAGAAACAGCCCCACAGCATGATGCTGCCAGCACCATGCTTGACTGTAGGGATGGTATTCTTGGGGTCGTATGTAGTGCCATCCAGTCTCCAAACGTCACGTGTGTGGTTGGCACCAAAGATCTCGATCTTGGTCTCATCACACCAGAGAACCTTGAACCAGTCTGTCTCAGAGTCCTCCAAGTGATCATGAGCAAACTGTAGATGAGCCTTGACATGACGCTTTGAAAGTAAAGGTACCTTACGGGCTCGTCTGGAATGGAGACCATTGCGGTGGAGTACGTTACTTATGGTATTGACTGAAACCAATGTCCCCACTGCCATGAGATCTTCCCGGAGCTCCTTCCTTGTTGTCCTTGGATTAGCCTTGACTCTTCGGACAAGCCTGGCCTCGGCATGGGTGGAAATTTGGAAACTTTCAAAGGCTGTCCAGGCCGTAGAAGGCTAACAGTAGTTCCATAAGCCTTCCACTTCCGGATGATGCTCCCAACAGTGGAGACAGGTAGGCCCAACTCCTTGGAAAGGGTTTTGTACCCCTTGCCAGCCTTGTGACCCTCCACGATCTTGTCTCTGATGGCATTGGAATGCACCTTTGTCTTTCCCATGTTGACCAAGTATGAGTGCTGTTCACAAGTTTGGGGAGGGTCTTAATTAGTCAGAAAAGGCTGGAAAAAGAGATAATTAATCCAAACATGTGAAGTTCATTGTTCTTTGTGCCTGAAATACTTCTTAATACTTTAGGGGAACCAAACAGAATTCTTGTGGTTTGAGGGGTTGAATAATAAATGACCCTCTGAATAAACTTTTCACAATTTAAAAAAAAAAATAAAAAAAGAAATAACATTCTTTTTTGCTGCAGTGCATTTCACACTTCCAGGCTGATCTACAGTCCAAATGTCACAATGCCAAGTTAATTCCGAATGTGTAAACCTGCTAAATCTGCAGGGGGTTGAATACTACTTGTAGGCACTGTATATATATATATATATATATATATATATATATATATATATATATATACATATACATACACACACATACATATACATATACATACACAGTATATATTATTACTTTTTTTTTTTTTTAAATTGGTTTTAGTTATAATTAACTATGCTCAGATAGCACTTCTCTCTCTCTCATTTTTCCACCAAGGAAGATCCACTATTAGTTTACCCACAGTAAACTGTTCCAGTTCTTGCAACTGATTAATCTGCTGGTCCAGAAGTCTGGGGAAGGCTGGACCCACACGAACGTATGGAAAAACAGTCCCATTCTCATCCAGGAGAGGATGACAATTTTTTTCTCACTTATCATCCATGTGCTGTCAGTGTGCAATCCGTTTTTTTTCTCAGCAGCTACTAGTCATTTACAGTCATTTACACAAGCATTTACAGTGTTCTGTGCTACAAAATAGTAAAGTATCCATAAAAATGGACGTCACTAGGATGGTCCATGTGACATCCGTTTTTTTCTTGTACGCACTGACTTGTATTGGCAAGTCTCGGACGTTTTCAGCACCAAATCGCAGCATGTTGCAACTTTTCTCTCATCCAGAATCTGGATGACAAAAAAGCTGACCAATTGCTCATTGACTAACATTGGTCCAAGTGCAATTGGAGATTTTATCGCATTGCACTTGTCCGATTCATACGCTCGTGTGAGTGTGGCGCCCCTGAGTGTCAGGTGCCACAGGATACTACATCTAACCCTGGATTCCTGGAACATCAGTGTCGGTAACACCACAACTCACACACTAATACACACCATTTTCCCCAGACTGGGTAACAGGCTAGAGATGGACTTGATGGGTGGTCACCTATTGGTTGGGACGCATCCAATCCACTAGTCAGAAACCTGGGAGGAGGAATGGCTAGTCAATGGAGTGGACGGATGACGGACATCTTGTCAGAGAGTGTTAGTTAGTGAAAAGACAAATAGTCAGTTAGAAGTTGACGTGCTGACGGAAAGTGTGAAGTGACTTACTGAGTAAAAAGTACGGTTGCCACGGAGAGTACGGCATGGGTACTCACTGGACCAAGCACTGCCGGGGTACAGAGCCCTAGTTCAGGAAGACGCTTCAGGCTCACCTGATAACAATCTGCCCTGTGAGGGGACCATCAAGACCTTACCAACGTTAGTGTCTGGGGCACAGCAGCAGAGAGGAAACCTAGGAACGGGGACAGAGGTCCGACCCAAGAGAGGTTCAAGCTGCCTTCCATACGGGCCAGAACAGAGACAACAGGAGGGGACCCCAAAAACACTCCAGGCAACGGGGACCCACCAATTACAGACGGGTGCATGGAAGTAAAGCTCACCAGTTCACTACACCGGCTCTGGAACAAAGGGAATACTGGATTGGTAAAGACCAGCACAAACTGGGTTGCAGCAACTCCAAACCAGTGAGTAAAGCACAAGTTAAACCCCAGCCCCTGTGTTGTCTGAATTCTTCCTACACGTCTGCACCTATATACTACAACCACCATCATCCTCCCCTGGATCCTAGCTCTACTTGCGGAGAGCCATCACACCTAAGCTGAACAATACCACCAGCCCCAGCAGTGAGAGACTTTTCAGAAGCAGCTTTCTCCATATAGCCGCATACCGCAAGTGGCGTCACGACAAACATTTTTTTTTTATTTTTCCTTAGTACAAATCCCCTTTTAAGCGACCCCCAGGGTCACGGAACTGGGGAACGGCCACCCAGTGAGCTATCCCAGTAAATTACAGCCCAGGACCGAGTACCCCAAAGCCCTGGGATGCGTCAGCTTTTTGGCGTCACGGACAGGATCGGACTAGACCCAGTAACACTGGGTGACGTGCGCCTTATGGACTGTTTTGTGATTAAACTTGTGGATTCTGACAGAAAATACTTGCGCCACACAGAGAACGGTGGTGGAAAGGGCGCGAAAAGACGCTTCGCCCACGACCCTGTCAAGACCAGGTGGAAGGCGTAGTGACTTGACCCGGAAGCTCCCAAAGTGCTCCAGTCCTGCGAGAGAGTGCTAAGAGAAAACCAAGGGGGAAGAAAATGGGGGCGCAAGGCGACGGGGATGCCGCGGGGCCTGGTCCAGGTGTGGAAGTGGCAGCGCCCGGAGCGGTGGCACCGATTATGCCGATCACCCGGCCGTATGTTCCGGGAGTGGCGTGGCTGCCCCAGTATAATGGCAAACCAGATGCCTTAATCGGGCTCAAAAAGAAAATATGCACCGTATTAGACATGTACGCAATGACTGGCAAACAAAGAGCGTCTGTTGTGCTAGGACAGTTAACGGGTGCATGTAGATTCCATCAATGCCCAAGAAGGGAATAAAATGATGATTGAACAGTTCCTGCAGGGGTTGCAATCATTTGAGGACCATAAGCAGCTGCGCCTGTGGGCTCTGGAATATCCAGATCCATGTGGACTTTGTTGTCTTAAAGGACCGGGCGATAAAAGCACTGCAGCCCCCGGCAACCACAGATCCTGCCCCTTAGTCGTGGCAAGCCAATTCCTCACCTCTGAGAGTTGAACCCTCTTCCTTGACGTGGAGACTAATAGGCACGCTGCGACACATGGTGCTTCTGTGTTCCCAGGTGCAACAACTAAGCAAGGACATGACCAGAATCCTAAAAGTGATGCAGCTCAAGCCAGAACCCAAGGCGTCGGAGAAGATTCACCTGGCTGACTGCCCTGAGAACGTCCCATAGATGCGAGGAAGGAGAATCCCATCATCTTGAGCAAGAGCCACCGATCACTTCGACTCATCCGGACAACCCATCTGCTCTCGTTGCAACAAGGCAGGCAATATTGCAAGAGCGTGTCCTTTAAACCAGCAATCCCTGGGGCCAAGGGCCAACCACCCAGGAATAAGACGACAAGACCTATCTGACTGGCGTGACATGTATGTGGGAGGACGACCAGTTCTGTCCATCACTCTGGATGGAATTCCCACATCTGCATTGCTGGACACCGGCTCGCAGGTAACAACCATCCCGTATGTACTTTATAAAAGGTTCTGGTCTGATACTGAGCTCACCCATCCTGACTCAGGCCTCTTCATTTATGCTGTTAATGGATTACCAGTGACTCAGATAGGGTTCAGAGAGGTAACTATAAAAATGGGGAGGGTAGAGCTAAAAGGCCAAGGATTGATTGTAGTTGAAGCTGATGTTAATGAGAAAAATCCACAGATGATTTTGGGTACAAATGTAATTGAAAATTGTCTGGTAGAAGTGTTGTTCTAAAGGCCGCTTTACACGTAACGATATCGCTAATGAGATATCGCTGGGGTCATGGAATTCGTGACGCACATCCGGCCTTGTTAGTGACGTCGTTGCGTGTGACACATACGAGCGACCGCTACCGATCAAAAATACTCACCTAATCGTTGATTGTTGACACGTCGTTCATTTTCAAAAAATCGTTGCTGGTGCTGGACGCAGGTTGTTCGTCGTTCCTGAGGCAGCACACATCGCTACGTGTGACACCCCGGGAACGACGAACAGCAATGTTCCTATGTCCTCCGGCAACGAGGTAGGTGTGTCATTAATGTGGCTGGTCTCCGCCCTCCGCTTCTATTGGCAGGCCACTGTGTGATGTCGCTGTGACGGTGCACGAACCTCCCCCTTAAAAAAGAGGTTGTTCGCCGCCCACAACGATGTCGCTAGGAAGGTAAGTACGTGTTACGCGTCCTAGCAATATTGTGCGCCACGGGCAGCAATTTGCCCGTGATGCACAAACGACGGGGGCGGGTACTTTCACGAGCGACATCGCTAGCGATGTCACTGTGTGTAACGCAGCCTTTACTCCAACAGATTGCTGAGACTGCTGGTGTCGGGCAGCAGAGAGTCCTGCAAAAAGAAATCAGAGCCCTCTTTCAGAGGCAACAGGTAAACACATCTGATGGGGAAATTGGTAAAGTACAGGTAATAGACTCTGGTCCCATTGTAATACCCCCAAGAAGTGAGATGACGATATGGTGTCGGGCGGCAATAGGCCTCAAAGGGCGAGATTACCAGGCAGTGGGGGAGCCCATATACTCAGAAAACTGGTCTACAGTCCTGACAGCCCGAGGGTTGGTTGATGTACGCAAGGGAAGGGTACCCGTGTGAGTACTAAATTGTGGGGAGGAGGAAACTAAATTGCCCAGGTACGCTACCATTGCCAAATTCTTCACTGCCAACAATGACTCCATCCAGGCAGTGGAACCCCTGACCTCATCAGAACTAGCAGAGGATAGCAGTTCCCAAGAACAGTTGGAGGATTGGTGTTAGAAACCGCATGTAGGCACTGATTCCACTCCTTCTCACCAGAAACAAGGAGTTTATCGGTTAGTGCAAGAGCATGAGTAGGTTTTCAGTAAGCATCCATTAGACTTTGGGAGGATAAAAGGGGTACATCACCATATACCCACAAGAAATCATCCCCCCCATTAAAGGGAGATATCGGCCTATACCACCAGCTCACTATCAGTGTGCCAAGGAAATCTTGATGAACATGAAGGAGGCTGGGATTATCAGAGACAGTTGTAGCCCCTGGGCAGCTCCACTGGTCCTAGTCAGAAAGAAGGATGGCACAATGAGGATGTGTATAGATTATAGGCAGATAAATCGCATAACACATAAAGATGCTTACCCATTACCCCGCATAGAGGAGTCACTAGCTGCACTGAAAGCTGCTAACTACTTTTCTACTCTGGATCTCACTTGTGGGTATAGGCAGGTCTCCATAGCAGAAGAAGACCAGGAGAAGACTGCATTTGCAACACCAATGGGCCTGTGTGAGTTCAACAGCATGCCATTTGGACTCTGCAATGCTCCTTGAACATTCCAAAGACTAATGGAGTGCTACTTGGGACAACTTTGAGACCGTGCTGCTCTACTTGGATGATGTCATCGTGTATTCAAAAACCTATGAAGAGCACCTGAAACATCAGCAGAGGTATTTGAAGCATTGTCCAAATATGGAATGAAGCTTAAACCATCAAAATTCCATTTGCTGAAACCAAATGTCCAGTATCTCGGCATGTCGGTCAGTACAGAGGGAGTGGCACCAGGTCCAGAAAAGATCACTGTCATCAAGAACTGGCCCAGACCAACCACCGTCAAAGAGGTACGTCAGTTCCTAGGTCTGGTAGGATACTACAGGAGATTTATCAAGGGTTACACGAAGATGGCAGCACCTTTGCAAGAACTCCTGGTGGGCCAGGCAAAGAAGGGAAAGACGTCTGGTCCTCCATTCGAATGGGATGAAGAAGAAGAGAACTTCTTCAGACAGATGAAGTGGGCCCTGACTGGTGATGAAATTCTGGCCTTTCCTGACTACAACTTACCGTTCGTGTTATACACTGATGCCAGCAACGTGGGATTGGGAGCTGTGCTATCTCAAGTGCAGAAGGGGAAAGAACGTGTGATTGCCTATGCGAGCAGGAAGCTCCGTCCTACCGAAAGGAACCCAGAAAACTACAGCTCATTCAAGTTAGAGGTCTTGGCCTTGGTCTGGGCTATTACTGAACGATTTAAGCATTATCTAGCGGCTGCCAAGTTTACTGTCTTCACAGACAATAACCCTCTGACCACCTGGATACCGTGAAGTTGGGTGCATTAGAGCAACGTTGGATGGCCCGGTTGACAAATTATGACTTCACCATCAAGTATCGGGCTGGTCGCAAGAACGCCAATGCGGATGCGTTGTCAAGAATGCCTCACTTACCAGATGCAGGAGAAGATGTGTATGAACTAGAAGAGACAGAGCTGCCAGTTTTTCACCGCCACGGTGCATCCTAATATCAGCAGTCTTGCACCAATCATCGAGAAGCGGTGCTGAACCCGTTACCTCACTATGGGTGGAAGGAAACACAAGACGATAACCCAGCAGTTAGCCTGATTAAAGAACTGATAACCCAACCAGGATCATGCCTGAGCTCAGATGCTCCACTCAAAGTGCAACATCTATGGAAAAAGAGGAGTAGGCTGTTCATCAAGTCAAGCTGTGTAGAAGTGTTACCAACCCTAAAACCCATGAGATGATGTGGCAAGTGGTAGTACCAAAGAAAAATGTCCAGATGGTGCTGGAAGCATACCATGATAGAGCAGGACACTTTGGGTGGAAAAAGCTGGAGGCACTCTTACTTGAAAGGTTCTATTTGGTTGGCATGAGAACCGCCATAGAGAAATGGTGTAGAAATTGTGGTCCCTGCAACCTAAGAAGAAAAGACCGTGATAGCCAGAGGGCACCGCTGCAATCAATCATCACCAAACAGCCACTAGAACTCGTAGCTTTGGATCATGTAAAATTGATACCCAGTCGAAAAGGCTTCACATATGCTTTTTCAATGGTGGACCACTATTCCGGATTCTTAGTGGTAGTTCCAGTAAAAGACTTGACAGCTCAAACAGCAGCAAGAACTTTCCAAGCCTACTTTTGCAGATCACACGGATACCCAGAACAGGTATTAACAAATCAACGTCCTGCATTTGAAGCGGAAGTATTCCAAGAGTTTTGTAACTTATATGGATGTAAGAAAATTCGTACCACGCCTAATCATCCACAGACCAACGGCATGTGTGAGAAGATGAACCAGGTAGTCATTGTCCTGTTAAAAACTTTGCCATTGGAAAAAAGAAACATGTGGCCAGGGAAGTTACCTGACTTAGTGGACATGTACAACAACATTCCTGTGAGTTTCACGAACTGTACACCAGCATAGATTGCCAGTTGACCTAGAAATGGGAATTGTAGTTCCTGAAGTCAATTCACCAGATGCTGATTGGGACTCTAATCGCCAAGCACAATACAGAAAAGTACAAGAGTGTGTAGAGAGAAGTTTAAACCAAAGAACAGAAAAACAAGAAAAGGATTACAATAAGAATGCGCAAGCTGATTCTTTGACACCTGGAGAAATAGTTCTAAAAAGAAAAAGAAGAGTTCATAAACTTGATGATCAGTGGGAAGCAGAACCTTACACTGTACTATCCTCTAATTTTGATAAGAAGACTTGTTTGATCAGTAAAGATGAAGGGAAAACCTCAGCAACAATCTCAAGAGATCATCTCAAGAAATGTCCTGAACAGTTGAAATCTAAAGAAGAAATTCCCTGTACACCTCAAGTACAAGAAAAGAAAGAGAAGGGGATACATACAGTATTTGGAGACTTTCCTGAAAATTGGCCTCAGTACAATGGAGCCATCATAGTACCAGTACTTACTTTCTCACAACCAGCAGAAGTCCAGGAAAGAACAGAAGAACCAGTTCAAGTTCCAGAAGAACCACCTAATGTAGCAGAACCAGAAGAACCTGCAATCGGTGAACCTATCAATCCTTCAGAGAGACTAAGGAGTTGCAGACAATTACCTAGTCTACCTAGAACACATAGGTCTACCAAGGGTACAGACACCAGAGTACAACTGGGACAAGCTGAGACACTTGAGTTTACGTAGGTCAAGTCGTAGCAACTTTGGTCAGCCCCCGCTTAGGTACAGAGAGTAAGTGTCAAAAATAAAAAGCATAAAAAGAGTATCCTGATGTAAATAGATTGTAAATAGTAGTGTACAGAAGGGTGGAGGAACTGGACTCATCCTCAGGAACATAAAGTCAGGAAAAGCAAGTTCCTGGGAGTTAGGAGGTAGAAACCAGGGCTCCTAAGCCGAGACACCCATAGGGAACCATAAAAAAAATAAGAATAGTTGTAAACTGTACATGTGTGTGTGAAATGTATTGATCCTACAGAGACTTTTCTGTATAAACTTTTGGATCACTATGTTGGTTTTGATAAAAATGGACCACCAGCTACTGGACTGGTAGTAGCAAACACTTGCCTTGTAAATAGTTACACCAGTTGTGCACACTACCAGAGTAATACTGCAGCAAAGTCTTTTAAAGAGGACCTGTATTCTGCAACAAAACTATTTCGAAGAGGACCCTTATTCTGCAACAAAGTTTTGGGGAGCAGAAAGGTCGCAGGAAGGGTCTGCGGTGGAGGAGGCCGAGACCCAGTCACCATAGCAACCGGCGACATGCCTCCCAGGGACCCCGGTGTTGTGAATACTGTCTGGTGGAGTTCAACTCTTAAACTCCCTCCTGTGGTCACTGAGGTTAGTGGTTAGATTTTGGTCCCCAGTTCTACACACCTGGTTTGAAGCTCAAAACCTGATTTTGGATATAGGTGTGTGCTGGCTGTTTATCTCTGCCAGTTGTCTGAAATTCCTGAGTGAATAGGAATCTGTCTCTTTTCCTCCTGGCTGCCCGCTATCAAGCTAAGTTCTTGGTTTTGCTTCATACTGTTTGTGTGTTATTTGCTTATTGTTTCTGTGAATTATCTCTGAAGGTTTTTGTATTGTATCCTGTTTTGTTCGTGCCTTCAGATAAGGAAGATTTATCTTCCTAGTCAGTCTATGCTATTTATCTTAGCAAGGGTTAGTGGGCAGGGTAATTGCTAGTTTTTTCCTACAGACGACAACGACATCGCTGCTAAGTCACCATTTTCTGTGACGTAGCAATGACCTCAACAGCGACGTCGCTGTGTGTGACACATAACAACAATCAGACCCCTGCTGCGAAATCGCTGCTCGCTCCTGAATGTTCCAGGTCATTTTTTGATCGCTGCTATCCCGCTGCGCCATGATGATAAGATCAGCATCCTTGTGTTTGACACCGCAGCAGCGACGGTCGCAACGACGCTGAAAGCAGTGACGTAGAACTGAAGGCAGGACAAGGGCGTGTTTTTGCGGTGTATTTTGCAACGCCCCTACGACTCCGATTGGTGGTTACAACAGCGTTCCGATTGGGTACCTTGCCGAAGGCGTTACAGTGATTTCATTCTTTAAGTTACATTCTTTGTTCTACATAGTAGATTCTCTGTCTGGTGTCGCTAGTGTGTCGTTTTTTGTGGATCTTTCATCAGACTTTGTGATTCAAAAGGTAAGTATGCTTTGTGTTCTCAAATTGTTGTATATAGGATAGTAGTCTTGTATATAGGAGCAGTATTAATAGTAGTTGGATTCTTGTACTTAGGGAGCAATATTATAATATTTATATTCTTATACATAGGGAGCAGTAGTTATATTCTTGTATATAGTGGGCAGTATTATAGTAGTTATATTCTGGGGCATTATTATAGTAGTTATATTCTTGTACATAGGGGCAGTATTATAGTTGTTATATTCTTGTACATAGGGGGCAGTATTATAGCAGTTATATTCTTGTATATAGGGAGCAGTATTATAGTAGTTATATTCTTGTATATAGGAGCAGTATTATAGTAGTTATATTCTTGTATATAGGGGGGCAGTATTATAGGAGTTATATTTTTGTACATAGGGGCCGTATTATAGTAGTTATATTCTTGTACATAGGGGGCAGTATTATAGTTGTTATATTAATTTATTTACATAGGTGGAAGTATTATAGCTTTTATATTCCGGTACATAGGAATATACATACATATTGTTGAAACTTCTCTCATTTCATTTTATTTTTGCAGTTTGCACATCATGGACGATGCGCAGCGTGCTATTGTGGTTGCTGCATTGCTGGTGGAGGAAGCTCGGCGACGAGATGAGGCATGGATGCTAGAGAGGCGTTCCAAGCGAAAGCGTCGCATGTGGACCAGAGAGTGGCTGCAGAGGAGGTCCGAATTCTCACACATGCAACTTATAAGAGAGCTGCAGGAGAAGGGTCCTCATGATTTCCGCAACTATCTGCGGATGTCTGAGGAATCCTTCAAACTGTTACTGGAAAGAGTTATGCCACTCATTCAACGGAAGAATACAAGGATGCGTGCTGCCGTCCCCACAGATGAAAGATTGGCAGTCACACTGCGATTCCTGGCCACCGGACGCTCCCTGCAAGACTTGCATTTTTCTGCAGCTGTTTCAAGGTCCCTGCTCAGCGTAATAATTCCGGAGACATGTAATGCAATTGTTCGCAGTCTACGCAGCGATAATCAGTTTCCTAAAACGGAGGAGGCATGGAAAAAAAATTGCCAAGGATTTTGAGCAGCTCTGGCAGTTTCCAAACTGTGGTGGGGCTTTGGATAGGAAACATGTGCGGATCACGCAACCACCAAACAGCGGATCCTATTTCTACAATTACAAGGGCTATTTCAGCGTCATCATGATGGCCCTTGTTAATGCCAACTACGAATTCATAAATGTTGATGTTGGCATGAACGGCAGGGTTTCTGATGGTGGGGTTTTAGAGCACACAATGTTTGGTGAGCATTTGCAGAACGGTGCCCTGCACTTGCCTCCCAACTCTGAGACCACAGGCAACCTTAATTTTGTTTTTGTCGGTGATGAAGCCTTCCCGCTTCATGCCAATCTTCTGAAACCGTTTCCACCAAACACTCTTACGCAGGAAAGACGCATTTTCAATTACCGCTTGTCAAGGGCACGTCGGGTGGTAGAAAATGCCTTCGGGATCATGGCCAACCGCTTCAGAGTTTTCCACACTCCTATTAACCTGAAGCTTCAATCAATAGACTCTGTTGTTTTGGCCTGTTGCACGCTGCACAACTTCCTTCGTCCGCAAGATGTAAATGCGTACAGTCCGCCTGGTTTCGTGGACTCTGTTGAACCAACAAATGGGGAAGTGGTTCTTGGTGAGTGGTGTGCTAACGATCCCGCAATCGCAGGCCTTCAACCCGTCATACATGGCAGAAACAAGGATGATGCGAAGGCCTGCCGAGAAAACTACTGCCGATATTTTAACGGTCCTGGTGCTGTAACTTGGCAGCATCAGATGTTATAGTGGCATACTGAACGCTTTGCTGTCTATACTGTATTTATAATAATATATTTTTGTTTTAAGTTTTATTTTGATCTTTCTGAATATTATACTGTTTGCATTTGTTCAATAAAATTTGATATATACTATAATGGTTGATGACTTTTATTACACTGACTGTCATTTGTACCAACAACCATTTAGGTCCACTGTACCGATACGCCATCGGGTATAATCCTATGTGCGCTCTATTCTCCTTCCTATAATAGATTTTTAAATCAAAATGGTACCACTAACACTTTATGCCATTGCTATACCCTGCACAAAGACACTGGGCCCTGGGGCAACCATCCCTACCCACAGAGGGGTTAACATCCAGCTGCCACTACCTCTCCCCCGGGTGCCCCACAACAGCAGCGGTGGTGTCCCACCTGACTACACATCCTGCGTGGCGTCACGAACTTAATACGGCCTAGCCTGTTCATCTACGCCCCCCTTTTTATTCCGCGTGTCTGCGGAATAATACTGCCCCTATGTACAAGAATATAACTACTCTAATACTATCCTATGTACAAAAATATAACTATTAGAATACTGCCCTATGTACAAGAATAAAACTACTATAATACTGCCCTATGTACAACAATATAACTATATGCACAGCTGTATTGAATATATAAAACAGCCCCATTAAAAAGAAAAAAAAATATATATCGCTTTTAGAATTCAGCAAAGAAAATCTGCATTGGTAAAAGTGATGATGCTGGAACTTTGATTTGGTGTCATTACAATGGCATTTAAAAATAGAACAGTCTGAAAAGAACACATACATTTCCGGTCTGTAATGATATGGGACTGCATATCAACCACAAAATCCATAACACAAAACTCCAATAAACATAAATCAATGATGATTTGATTTCTGTGTTATGCTTTTTGTTGTGTGACTCGGTTTCAGCCGGGATCACAGACGTAAACGCTACTGTGACTCTGTATAAGTGAGTTAGGTGATATTCAGACCGCTAGTTTCACGAACGGGAACGCTACTGTGACGCGGTTCGAGCGGGCTAGTTTACAATCAGACCGCTAGCGGGATCGCTACTGCGACGCTGATCAGAACGCGACGTGTTGACGTTTCTCCCGTCGTCTTTGAAGTCTGGTGGGCGGCGTTGATGTTCAGTTATGCTCAGAGGTGGTAACATGGCGGCCAGGAGGCGCTGTTCTCGCCGGGGGGCTGTGGAAGTTCACTATTTAGTAAAAATGATGGCCCCCCATGAGCATCCCATGCTTCATAAGCAGGCAGTGCTGGGGAGGATCAGCAGAGGCCTGGCCCGAAGATTTGGGGTGGAGCGGTCCACAACCCAAATCCGCAAGAAGCTGGCGGACCTGCGCTACAGGTCCAGTGATCTCCTTGCCAGCATCCGGGCAGACATCCAGAGGCGTCATGGTGAGTGATGTTTAATGGCTTTGGCCAGGTTCGGTTTTCTTAACACCTGAACAACACATGACCATACCTCCCAACCGTCCCGGATACAGCGGGACAGTCCCTCTTCTGAGCCTTTGATCCCGGGTCCCGCCCGTGAGGCTGTTTGTCACGGCTCCACCCACCCACTGTAGCCCCGCCTCGCTGTTTCTCCCTTCTACTATTCATTACAGAGCCGAGCGCGCACCTACTCCTGTGACTGCTGCTGAGGTATGAATCACCCCCTGCAGCAGAGCGACCCCCCTGCAGCAGAGCGACCCCCCCCTGCAGCAGAGCCCCCCCCCCCCAGTCCTGGAGCCTGCGTTTCTCTGCAGCTGTTCTCTGGTTCCCCGTGTGCGGCTTCTCACTGCTGCAGATACACGTGGAATCAGGAAGCTGAGGAGACCGTGCAATCAGCACTTATCTCCTGCAGATAGCAGTGACAATAACCTATGCAGAGTGACATCTGCAGGCTTCTATTACCGATCAGTGGTCTCCTGCCTGTGGAGCAGAGCTGCTGGGTCCTAGCTTCCCAACAGCTTCAGCTCTGCTTTATCCTGGCTCCCCTACCAGTTAAAGGGAAACTGTCAGCAGAAATTTCACAATACAAGTAAAAGATTCCCCTCTGCAGCTCCTGGGCTGCTTCTAGAAAGGTTCCTGTTGTTATTGTGCCCCCTTTGAGACCTACAAAAATACTTTATGAAGTCTTACCTTTTTGTATGCAAATGTGTTTTTATGGTCACGGGGGCGGGCTGTCTGGCGTCCGTTATTCCCCCTCCTGCCGCTTTACGCAGTCCCCCATTGCTCATTTACATACACAAGGACGCCTTCCTCATGTAACTGTCCTCCCGAAGTTTTGCGCATGTGAACGCTTTTTCAGGTGATTGCGCAGGCACGAGATTATGGGCGGCGCTGTGATTGTCATCAGCAGCGTTAACCAAGTACCCGCCCATAATCTCGTGCCCGCACTTTTCCCTCTGACTCCACCGTTATGCGCAAGTGCTGGCCATATGAACCATGTTACCTATTACTGCTTGCACGAGATTATGGGCAGGTACTTGGATGACGCTGCTGATGACAATCACAGCGCCGCCCATAATCTCGCGCCCATGGTAATAGGTAACGTGGTTCATATGGCCAGTGCTTGCGCATAACGGTGGAGGCAGAGTGAGAAGCGCGGGCACGAGATTATGGGCAGGTACTTGGATGACGCTGCTGATGACAATCACAGCGCCGCCCATAATCTCGCGCCCATGGTAATAGGTAACGTGGTTCATATGGCCAGTGCTTGCGCATAACGGTGGAGGCAGAGTGAGAAGCGCGGGCACGAGATTATGGGCGGGTACTTGGATGACGCTGCTGATGACAATCACAGCGCCGCCCATAATCTCGCGCCTGCGCAATCACCTCAAAAGCGTTCACACTTTGCACAGTGCTCAGTCCCGCGAGAGTGGCACTGGGCATGCACAAAACTTCAGGAGGACAGTTACATGAGGAAGGCGTCCTCATGTATGGAAATGAGCAATGGGGGACGGCGTACAACGGCAGGAGGGGGAATAACGGACGCCAGGCAGCCCGCCCCCGTGACCATAAAAACAGATTTGCATACAAAAAGGTAAGACTTCATAAAGTATTATTTTAGGTCTCAAAGGGGGCACAATAGCAACAGGAACCTTTCCAGAATTCATCCCAGGAGCTGCAGAGGGGAATCTTTTATTTTTTTTGCTAAATTTCTGGTGACAGGTTCCCTTTAAAGGGAACCTGTCAGGTGCAATCTGCACTCAGAGCCAGGAGCAGTTCTGGGTGTATATTGCTAATCCCTCCCTAACCGTCCCTGTATACACTAGCATAGATAAAGGCATCTATAGAAAAAGTATTTTTAAAGAGCTTATATCTTATGCTAATTAGCGCGGGGACTAGTCCCAAGGGCGTTACTTCACTTGGCTAGTCGGCTCATATAGCGTGTTAGTACTCACACAGGGGCGTAATAACATGCTAACATGCTATGCGAGCCGACTAGCCAAGTGAAGTAACGCCCTTGTGACTAGTCCCCGCGCTCATTAGCATAAGATATAAGATCTTTAAAAATATTTGTTCTTGATCTCTTTATCTATGCTAGTGTATACAGGGACGGTTAGGCAGGGATTAGCAATATGTGCCCAGAACTGCTCCTGGCTCTGAGTGCATATTGCACCTGACAGGTTCACTTTAAAGGGAACCTGTCACCAGATTTGGGGCCTATAAGCTGCGGCCACCACCAGCGGGATCTTATGTACACATTCTAACATGCTGCATACCTCCCAACCGTCCCGGATACAGCGGGACTTTCACGCTTTACGTTGTTTGTCCCGTTGCCACGGGCGGGACGGCCGGCTCCCGGGCTCCGCCCACCCACTCTCTCTCCGCCTCCCTGCTTTTCCCTCCTACCATCCTAGTAGACGTGGCATAGAGAGGAGCGCTGCCTGTGCTGCTGCTGGTACAGTAAACTAATCTCCCCAGCGCTGATTTCCCTCCCTCCCCCCTCACCCCCGGCCGGAGCCTGTCTGTGCGGTCGGCCGGCCGCCTGTCTGTGCGGTCGGCCCGCCACCTGTCTGTGCGGGCGCCCCCCGCCGCCTGTCTGTGCGGGCGCCCCCCGCCGCCTGTCTGTGCGGGCGCCCCCCTGCCGCCTGTCTGTGCGGGCGCCCCCCTGCCGCCTGTCTGTGCGGGCGCCCCCCTGCTGCCTGTCTGTGCGGGCGCCCCCCTGCCGCCTGTCTGTGCGGGCGCCCCCCTGCCGCCTGTCTGTGCGGGCGCCCCCCTGCCGCCTGTCTGTGCGGGCTCCCCCCGCCGCCTGTCTGTGCGGGCGCCCCCCTGCCGCCTGTCTGTGCGGGCGCCCCCCTGCCGCCTGTCTGTGCGGGCGCCCCCCGCCGCCTGTCTGTGCGGGCGGCCCGCCACCTCATTGTGTGGGCGGCCGGCCGCCTCTCTCTGCGGGCGGCTGGCCGCCTCTCTGTGCGGGCGGCCCGCCGCCTGTCTGTGAAGGCGGCCGGCCGCCTGTCTGTGAAGGCGACCGGCCGCCTCACTGTGGCTGCCTGCGTGTCCGTGCTGGAGGCCCGCCGGCTGCCTGCGTGTCCGTGCTGGAGGCCCGCCGGCTGCCTGCGTGTCCGTGCTGGAGGCCCGCCGGCTGCCTGCGTGTCCGTGCTGGAGGCCCGCCGGCTGCCTGCGTGTCCGTGCTGGAGGCCCGCCGGCTGCCTGCGTGTCCGTGCTGGAGGCCCGCCGGCTGCCTGCGTGTCCGTGCTGGAGGCCCGCCGGCTGCCTGCGTGTCCGTGCTGGAGGCCCGCCGGCTGCCTGCGTGTCCGTGCTGGAGGCCCGCCGGCTGCCTGCGTGTCCGTGCTGGAGGCCCGCCGGCTGCCTGCGTGTCCGTGCTGGAGGCCCGCCGGCTGCCTGCGTGTCCTTGCTGGAGGCCCGCCGGCTGCCTGCGTGTCCGTGCTGGAGGCCCGCCGGCTGCCTGCGTGTCCGTGCTGGAGGCCCGCCGGCTGCCTGCGTGTCCGTGCTGGAGGCCCGCCGGCTGCCTGCGTGTCCGTGCTGGAGGCCCGCCGGCTGCCTGCGTGTCCGTGCTGGAGGCCCGCCGGCTGCCTGCGTGTCCGTGCTGGAGGCCCGCCGGCTGCCTGCGTGTCCGTGCTGGAGGCCCGCCGGCTGCCTGCGTGTCCGTGCTGGAGGCCCGCCGGCTGCCTGCGTGTTTGTGCTGAATGGGTGTGGATGGGGAGTGGATATGGGCGTGACTGTGAAATGGGTGTGGTTAGGGGGCGTGGCCTAAAAATTTGCCGCGGCGCGCTACGCGCGCCGCAAACTTTGTCCCTCTTTTCCTTCTTTAAAAGTTGGGAGGTATGCATGACTTAGTGGGTACGTCATGGATCTTGTTTGCTTAATCGCCAACTCCTGCCATGGGCATGACGTGGCGATCCATACAGATATAATCAAATTTCAACAATTAACATGTGTAGTTGCGGGTGTAATAGGGTTCCACCCATGACTATTAACCCCTTATATTTCATTCTGACACAATCTGGCAGCAAGAGCTATATGCACCTCACCATTACGATAACTTCCTTCGACCCCATCGGAGGTCACAGCACCCAGAGTAAACAATACATGTTTGGTGTCTCCATACTCGCACCGACCTGGGGCATCACACCGATACATCGGTGTTACCATTTAGTGAACATGGTAAATATAATATCCCAAAAAAAAATATTATAGAATCACCCTTTTTTTTACAGCTTTTCGACACGAGGTACTTTTTTTTAAATTTTTTTCCGTTTTCAAGAACACTAAATGGTTAAACTTATGGTTTCATAAAAGGGAACCTGTCACCACTTTTTTGGGCTATAAGCTGCGTTCATTACCATCACAGGGATCTTATATACAGCATTCTAACATGCTGTATATAAGAGCCCAGGGTGCTGTGAGCAAATAAAAAACAATTTTTAGAAGTTACCTAACGGTCACGCTACGGTGGAATAGGGTCATGGAAGCGTGTACGTTGTTCAGTGCCGCCGGCGCCTCTTTCGGCCATCTTCGTCCTCCTATTCCACCGCAGCGCGACGGATAGGGAAGTTATATAAAGTGTTTTTTATGTTCTCACAGCGTCCTGGGCTCTTATATACAGCATGTTAGAATGCAGTATATAATGGCCTTATGGTGGTGGACGCAGCTTACAGCACAAAAAAGTGGTGAGAGGTTCCCTTAAAAAGTACAACTAGTCCCGCAGAAAACATATGGGAAGATTGACTGAAAAATCTGAAAAGTTCTGTCTGTTGAAAAAATGAAAGAAAATACTGGAAAAAAAACTAGAACGCATGGATGCTGAACGAGTTAACGATGACCTGTCACCCACTTCCACCCATGCATAAGTGCAGCAATGAATGCAGCATACATACTTTCCTTACATGGACATTACCTGGGATATTCATCCCCAACACTGGTGACCCAGTGATTACAATTGAAAAAACATGGCACAAAATGCCAATGATCAATCGCTAAAATTCATATATTTTATTAATTTATATACAAAGTACAAACAATAATAATACAATTGTGTAAAATATGAGGTAGTTTGGCGAGGACCGAAAGGAGGGGGTTTATTTAAGGAAGATAGGCACTAGAAATACACACACACATATGGCTTCTACACAGGCCAAACATGCTCCTAATGTCACTCTGATATGCACCGAGATAACAAGGATAGTCAGATGACTGGACAATGCTCCAAACGCGATTACAGCAAGGTTGTTTGGAAAGCACAGTGTAGATCAAATGCTAATATATTCAAAAGAAAATAATCACATTATACTAAGATATCAAGTGTACATATCACAGGGACAAGGTGGCGAAAAAGAGCTAATTACCCTTTGTAAAGTATGGTTTGCAAACTTGATTATACGTAAATTTCTGATACCTAAAAACTTCAATGCTCCTGGGGTATAATGGGATTATTTTCTCTTTGCATATATTAGCATTTGATCAACACTGTGCAAGTCTCTATGCAAAAAACATGCTGTGTAATCGCGTTTGGAATATTGTCCATTGACCTGACTATGGTTGTTATCTCGGTGCATATCAGAGTGACATTAGAAGCCTTGTGTACAAGCCATATGTTGTACTATTTAGATAACAGAATAAAATATAAGAATTTTACAGATTGGTTATTGCTTTTTGTGCCTTGTTTTTTCAATGAATGCAGCATGTCTGCTGCTTTGAGGCAAGGGGTCCCCATGTGTCTGGTACCCCGAGAGAAAAGGTTTGTTAAACATACATAAAAAAAGCTGGCTTTACACGGGCTTTACACGCTACAATATATCTACCGATGTGTCGGCAGGGTCACGTCGTAAGTGACGCACATCCGGCATCGTTAGGGATATTGTAGTGTGTGAAACCTACATGCGATTGCGATTGAACGAATAACCGTTCATCGCATACACATCGTTCAATTACTAAAAATTGAACGTTTGGTTGTTCAATGTTCCCGAGGCAGTACACATCGCAGTGTGTGACACCCCGGGAACGATGAACTGCAGCTTACCTGCGTCCCGCGCCTCCCGACGGCTAGGCGGAGGGAAGGAGGTGGGCGGGATGTTTACGTCCCACCCATCTCCGCCCCTCCGCTTCTATTGGCCGGCTGCCGTGTGACGTCGCGGTGACGCCAAACGTCCCTCCCACTCCAGGAAGTCGATGTTCGACGCCAACATCGAGGTCGTATGGAAAGGGTAAGTACTTGTGACAGGAACTAAACGTTGGTGCAGAATTTTATGGTGTAAAGCGGGCTTAAGCCATGGAGGCCTGGAGTTATCCGCTCAATAGAAGTTTTCTCCTATACCTAGGACCACCTCCAGCTGCACTACCACCGCAACCTGCTCCATCATCTCCTGTTCCAGCATCTGCTGCGGATCCCCCACCTCCACCTGCTGCACCATCTCCTGCTGAGGCACCCTCTCCTTCTCCTCAACCATCTCCTGCTGCAACCACATCTCCACATTCAACCCCATCGCCACCTTATACCCTGTCTCCTCCGAATTCCCAGTCTCCCGATGTGGCCCTCTCCCCCGCATCACTTGGTGAGTTTGGTGCAGGCTACCCTTCCTGTAATTTAAGCACATAACATGGTGTGCCTACAAGTTGTAAAGGATACATGGGTGTTAAAATGATGGAGGGCTGTCGTGTAATATTAATTGATGTGTTTTCCCTAGCCTCAGAATCTGATTGGGTCGTCAGCCCCTCCGAGGATGAAGCTGATGAACCCCAAAACCGTAAGTGGTAAACAACAAACACATACCTGTCAGTTCGATGTTTGAACAAGCCTGGTTAACTTTTACCATTCCCTCCACAGAAATCCCCACACTACAGGACCTGGTGGACTCACACAGGTGGATGCTGGCATCACACCGGCGTTTGTCTGAAGCCATCCGTCAACATGGGTGTTACGGGGGGACCGGCAGATTAGGACCAGGGGGTATATATCCTAATCGCCAGTCGGGGCCCACCGTGCTCCAGATGACAAAGGAGCTGCTGGCACCTGAGGGTTAGGCGGAGACTATAGAGCTGGATGGCTCTGAGATAACCCAGGAACTCTGGGAACTGGTCACGTGTGTTGGGACACGTCAGACCGGACGACAACCCGATTAGCGTTTTGGTGCACCTAGCGCTACACCAACCACGTGTGCAGGAAACACGTCAGGCCGGGTGGTAACCAGGTAGCGTTGACCGGAAGACCGCCACGAAAGCGCCCTGTCGGCCACGTGTGTAGGACACGTCAGGCCGAGCGGTCCTCTGATTAGCGTTTCTGGCCACCTCTCGACTGGCCACGTGTGTGTAGGACACGTCAGGCCAGATGGGTACACCAGTAGCGTTGACCGGGAAGCCGAGGAGGATAAGGAACACCCTGTTAACTCCACAGGGGTCCTGGGGTACTCTGTCCGTGCGCGTAGGGGGCACAACCGGACAGGTGGCGCAGCAGGTGCGTTGTCCGTGTGCGTAGGGGGCACAATCGGACAGGTGGCGCAGCAGGTGCGTTGTCCGTGTGCGTAGGGGGCACAATCGGACAGGTGGCGCAGCAGGTGCGTTGTCCGTGTGCGTAGGGAGCACAATCGGACAGGAAGCACAGCAGCCGCAGCCCAGTTAACGCCACTGGGCTGCTATAGCAAGACTGGAACGGCAGGAGGGAAGCACGGTGCCTGACCCTGATGTGCCGAGCCACGAATCTTGGCGTGACAGGCACCGTTCGCCTAACCCTACCTACTGCTTCCCAACATAGGCTTATGCCGCAATGAGGCTCTAACATGGAGGTGTGCTCTGACTGAGCAAAAGTGAAGACTGCGCACCTCCATGTTGTCTCCAACCCCTTTTATAACCTGGGTCCGCCCCAAACCCAGGGTGGAACCACCAAGGTCCAATAGCAGAGTGCCATGTCACCAGTGACGTCACATGCGACCTATCCGAAACCGCCATGTCATTGATGACCTCATGGCAGCCACGCCCCAAACACTTCACCAGTCATTGTCTGACGACCAATACTGAGGTGCCAGATCATAGGGGCGGGCCTCTGCGAGCCAGTCCGGAGTTGCCACGTCATCAGGACACCTGACACCCTTTGCCCTATCAGGGCCTGCCACCTCACGGACATGCTCAGCGAGGTCCTTACCGGACCTAGCCTCTGGTGCACTAAGTGCCTGAGCATGCCCAGTAGCCTGAACTGAGGACTTAGTCTCAGACATAACACAATCAGGCTGAGCATGCTCACTGGGCAAAACACCGGGCTTCAACTCTGGCTGGGGTAAATCGGCGCACGCATGCGCACTAGCCGCCTCTCCACACTTAGACGTGGTGGAAGGAACAGCCAACTGGACGACCCGAGGCACGGCCAAGAACGCAGCCGGCGCCTGGGCGCAACAGGAATCGCAGCAGGCTGCTTGCGGCTATGGCGCCGCCGGTTTGTAACAGTACCCCCCCCTCTAGCGGCCCTCCCACTCGAATGGTCTATAGTCGCCACAGATACCACTGAGCGACGGGCGGAAGATGGAGACATGCAATGGGAGCTACAAGACTCGCTCCACCGCGTAATCACCCCAGACGACCAGTCGATATGTGGGGAATGTTGCTTCAACCAAGGAATACCCAGCAGAATATCATCTGCACCCTTAGGGAGAACCAGAAATGAAATGGTCTCCCTATGCCCAGATGACATGGCAAGGGTAATGGGCACTGTCCGCTGGTGAATTACCTTGGGCAAGAAGGACCCATCCAATACACGGACTCTCACTGGCCTTGGCATTTGCACCAGTGGGATGGCATGCCGCCGGGCAAAAGAGGAGGAGATGAAACTATCCCCAGCACCTGTGTCCACACTTGCCCTTGTGGACCATGTTGACCCCTTAAAGGAAATGGACGCGGGAAACGTCACCCTAATGGATGACGCAGAGTCCAGTCTACCTTCAGCTATGGTCACCAATCGCGGTCGCTTACCCTGACGCTTTGGGCAACGGTTGGCATAATGACCATACTGCCCACAAGCGAAACAGGAAATACCCTTGCGACTCAAAGACCTAGCAACACCAACCCTAGCGATGTCCATAGGGACAGAGATGTCCTCTAAGGGAGGTGCAGTAGGAGAGACCACTACAGTGGCTGAACGACCCTCTGACCTGCGCTCCAGCTGACGTTCGGAGGTCCGCAGGTCAATGCGGGTAGCCAGAGTCATGAGGCCCTCAAGGGTAGTTGGTACCTCACGCGACGCTAATGCGTCCTTCACGTGCGATGCTAATCCCCTCCAGAACAGTGGAATGAGAGTCCTCTCTGACCACCCCAGTTCTGCAGCAAGTGTCCTGAAACTCACAGCATATTGACTTGAGGAGGTACGCCCCTGCTCCAAAGTCAGTAGCTGTAGGGCCGAGTCATGAGTGACCTGAGGCCCCAGGAACACTTGTCACAAGGACTCCAAAAACTCCTTAGAGTCCTGTACTACGGGGTCATTCCTCTCCCACAATGGTGTAGCCCACTCCAGTGCTCTATCAGAGAGCAAGGAGATGATAAACCCCACCTTCAACCTCTCTGTAGGAAACCGTGCAGCCAACAGCTCTAGATGGACTGAGCACTGGTTCATGAATCCCCTACATGCCTTGCTGTTCCCCGTAAACTTGTTGGGCAACGAGAGGTGAGGGAGGGTTGGAGTAGGCTTGGTGACTGACACCATTGCAGCCGCTTGAGCCACCACATCATCCATATCAGCAGCAAGAGCAGACTTCTCCAGAGACCTCACTCTGGCATCAAGCTGCAGCATGAACTGACGTAGCTGCTCCATCTCCGCCATGCCAGCCAGACCCTGGCGCAGTCTTACTGTTACGGGGGGACCGGCAGATTAGGACCAGGGGGTATATATCCTAATCGCCAGTCGGGGCCCACCGTGCTCCAGATGACAAAGGAGCTGCTGGCACCTGAGGGTTAGGCGGAGACTATAGAGCTGGATGGCTCTGAGATAACCCAGGAACTCTGGGAACCGGTCACGTGTGTTGGGACACGTCAGACCGGACGACAACCCGATTAGCGTTTTGGTGCACCTAGCGCTACACCAACCACGTGTGCAGGAAACACGTCAGGCCGGGTGGTAACCAGGTAGCGTTGACCGGAAGACCGCCACGAAAGCGCCCTGTCGGCCACGTGTGTAGGACACGTCAGGCCGAGCGGTCCTCTGATTAGCGTTTCTGGCCACCTCTCGACTGGCCACGTGTGTGTAGGACACGTCAGGCCAGATGGGTACACCAGTAGCGTTGACCGGGAAGCCGAGGAGGATAAGGAACACCCTGTTAACTCCACAGGGGTCCTGGGGTACGCTGTCCGTGCGCGTAGGGGGCACAACCGGACAGGTGGCGCAGCAGGTGCGTTGTCCGTGTGCGTAGGGGGCACAATCGGACAGGTGGCGCAGCAGGTGCGTTGTCCGTGTGCGTAGGGGGCACAATCGGACAGGTGGCGCAGCAGGTACGTTGTCCGTGTGCGTAGGGAGCACAATCGGACAGGAAGCACAGCAGCCGCAGCCCAGTTAACGCCACTGGGATGCTATAGCAAGACTGGAACGGCAGGAGGGAAGCACGGCGCCTGACCCTGATGTGCCGAGCCACGAATCTTGGCGTGACAGGCACCGTTCGCCTAACCCTACCTACTGCTTCCCAACATAGGCTTATGCCGCAATGAGGCTCTAACATGGAGGTGTGCTCTGACTGAGCAAAAGTGAAGACTGCGCACCTCCATGTTGTCTCCAGCCCCTTTTATAACCTGGGTCCGCCCCAAACCCAGGGTGGAACCACCAAGGTCCAATAGCAGAGTGCCATGTCATCAGTGACGTCACATGCGACCTATCCGGAACCGCCACGTCATTGATGACCTCATGGCAGCCACGCCCCAAACACTTCACCAGTCATCGTCTGACGACCAATACTGAGGTGCCAGATCATAGGGGCGGGCCTCTGCGAGCCAGTCCGGAGTTGCCACGTCATCAGGACACCTGACACCCTTTGCCCTATCAGGGCCTGCCACCTCATGGACATGCTCAGCGAGGTCCTTACCGGATCTAGCCTCTGGTGCACTAAGTGCCTGAGCATGCCCAGTAGCCTGAACTGAGGACTTAGTCTCAGACATAACACAATCAGGCTGAGCATGCTCACTGGGCAAAACACCGGGCTTAAACTCTGGCTGGGGTAAATCGGCGCACGCATGCGCACTAGCCGCCTCTCCACACTTAGACGTGGTGGAAGGAACAGCCAACTGGACGACCCGAGGCACGGCCAAGAACGGCAGCCGGCGCCTGGGCGCAACAGGAACCGCAGCAGGCTGCTTGCGGCTATGGAGCCGCCGGTTTGTAACAATGGGGAGATGTTAACTAAGTTTATAGCAACCCAAGCGCAGGGCCACTAAATGTATTATTATTTGTTAAAACCTATTTTTGTTTTTTTTATTAGACATAAATCTTTCAAGTTTATATTCGGTGTTGTGTAAATTTTTTGAAAAACCTTTCAAACAGGGGTTGGGAACCTTTTTACTGCCGGGGGCCATTTGGAGTTTTCTACCAACCTTCGGGGGCCACACCAAATTATCAACTTGAAAACGACCTGGCTTTATTTGGTCAAAGAATTAATTAACTCACCCCTAAAGTGGTGGCTGGAGCGACTGTGATGTTCGGTGATATTGATCATTTTGTTTCTCACAACTGCTTTTCCAGGTTTGTCTTGGTCTGGAGAGGCTGGGGGCATACACATCACAGGAGAAGCTGGGGCACCTACATCACAGGAGACACAGAGACATATACATCCCAGGAGAGGCTGCGTCATATACATCTCATAAGAGTATGGGGCATATACATCACCCTGAGCAGTAGGTTGCAGCACAGAGAGCACTGTGCCGCCCTTGCAAAACCAGGGTGTCAGACCCACAACACACATCCGTGTAATTTTTACGTGTGCTCTATGTATTTGCACGTACCGGAGACACGTACACACGGAGACCCATGTTAATCAATGGTAGATGGCACACACACGTAAAATCGCACGGAACGTGTTTCCGTGAGGTAAGTACGTGTGTGCGCTTTTCTACACGGACAACATGTCCGTTTTTAGCTGGCAGCACGCAGGCACGGACCCACTTTAGTCTAAGGGTCCGTGCCTGCACGTACCGCACACGGAGTATGTCCGTGTTCAGCACGTTTCGTGCATGTGCGTTTTTACACTAGCGATCTTATTTTTATTTTTTTTTTAATTAAATTCAGTATACTTACCTTTTTTTCTGCTGCTCTCAGTCATACTTACATTGGCGCTCAGTTTTTTTCTTCCCCCGGCTCATACCGCTCCCCGATCACCAGCGCGGCGAGGAACAGCTGTGCACAGAATGCGCGGCAACAATTACTTTGAATATACAGCACAATCAGCTGAGCTGTCACCGAGGTTACTCGCGGCCAACGCTGAATACAGCTGATCGCGCTATTGCCTTCATTAGCTGCGTGGAGGTGACAGGAGCGGCGGTGTCTGCTGCAGCTCCGGTCACCTCCATGCAGCAGAACTGGAAGCGACGCTGGACCATCCTGGAGTACGCCGGACATGGAGGGCTTTTTCGGGCTTATTAAAGTGGTGAACCAGGGTATATGTTTGTGTTTTTTATTTCTAATAAAGGATTTTTTCGTGTGTGTGTGTTTATTTACTGTAATTTACAGATTAATCATGGAAGGAATCTCGGGGAGACGCCTGACATGATTAATCTAGGACTTATTGGCAGCTATGGGCTGCCAATAACTCCTTATTACCCTGATTTGCCAACGCACCAGGGTAAATCGGGAAGAGCCGGGTACAGTCCCAGAACTGTCGCATCTAATGTATGCGGCAATTCTGGGCGGCTGCTGACTGATATTGTTAGGCTGGGGGGCTCCCCATAACGTGGGGCTCCCCATCCTGAGAATACCAGCCTTCAGCCGTATGGCTTTATCTGGCTGGTATTAAAATGGGGGGGGACCGCACACCGTTTTTTAAAATTATTTATTTATTTATTTTACTGCACAGTAAAGACACGCCCACCGGCTGCTGTGATTGGGTGCAGTGAGACAGCTGTCACTCAGCGTGGGGGGGGTGTCTGACTGCAACCAATCATAGGCGCCGGTGGGTGTGGAAAGCAGGGAATACGAGATTGATTAATGAGGGGCCGGCATATTCAAAGTAATTGTTGCCGCGTATTATCTGCACAGCTGTTCCTCACAGCGCTGGTGATCGGGGAGCGGTAAGTATGAGCGAGGGCTACTAACTTCAGTCACTCAGGGGATTAGCGGTCACCGGTGAATCCTTCCCAAGTGACCGCTAATCAGTATGCGGCACACAGACAGAGCCGCGGCATGACAATGAAGTCGGGTGAAGTTCACCCGAGTTCATTCTCATCGCGCAACTCTGTCTGCTGACATGTATCAACGACATTGTGCAACACACAAACGGACATTCCACATGGACATTCCACGTACACATACACGGGCATTTTACACACAAACACGGACATTTTACACGTACACACGGCTCACATACGCCATCGCATGGATGCCATACGTACCTGAGAAACGCCCCAAAAAAACGGAACACGGACACGAAAAACGGACCGTAAGACACGTACGTTTTTTTTGTGGAAGTGTGTTTTAGGCCTCACAGAGGTCTGCATCCATGTTTTTGGTGCAGATCTCACTCTCCCTTGGGGAGTTTCCACACACAAACACACACCAGCCAATCAGACCACACTCACCCCCACCCCAGCAAAACGGGAGGGGGGAAAGAGGACCTTAGAAAGAGCAGAGTTTGAGCTGTAGTCAGTCTGCAGGAGGAGAGAAGTCTGGAAGCAGCCCCTGTGTGGGGCTGGGGAGAGTGGTGGGCAGGGCCTCAGGAATAGGCCAGCCGCTTGTGGGACCCGAAGTGGACCGGGAGAGGGGAGTGGCCCCCCTGGTGCCAGCTGTCGGGACCCAGTCCGGACCAGTGTGCAAAGGAGACACAGACCTCGGGAAGGAAAAGAGCACCTGAATTACACAGCAGCCGGCCGTTGGCACCAGTTACCAGCAACTTGGTTATTCCTGGACTCATGTCAGTTATTGGTTTAAACTGTGAGTACTCCTGCACCACCCGGTCCAAGGCGAGGACTGCACCCAAACCACCTCTCACAATTGGGCCCCGGGACTATAACTCCCCCTACCCGTGGAAGGGATCCCACCATGCTGCCCCACACCATCAGTCCCGGGCACTGTCCCCAGAGGCAGCGGCGGTGCCACCACCTAATCAGCGCAACCCACGGGTGGCGTGACGGACAATTCCCCCTACCTAATCCCCCTTTTATTGTGGAGCCTGGGATCACAGACCAGGTCACGTCATCGGGATACCTGCAGAAGTGACCCCTTGGCCCGGTTCTGAGTACCCCCCTATCCCTGGGCGACACAGCACTAGGTGGCAGCACAAAGAGCTCTAGGTGGCAGCACAAAGAGCTGTAGGTGGCAGCACAAAGAGCACTGAAAGTAACAGCACTAGAAGGCAGCTCGGAGAGCATTAGGTGACAGCACTAGGAGGCAGCAGGGAGAGCACTATGTTCCCCACCACAGCTTTAAAACAGAGAACCCAATAAAACATTTATCCAAAAAAAAAAAAAACACACACACACATACACATTATATCTGTGCATCTGTAGAGTAGTGCCATGATGGCGGCCCTGACCTCCACCCAACCCTTTACCCCGCGAATTACGGTATGCAGAATTCATTAAAGCTGTACAAAAGTTTTAAACCACAAGATCTTTTTTATTACAATAACATAAAATTGGGTAAACTATAACAAAAACAGTATAAATATTAAAAAAAAATAAACAAAAACTATAAATTTTGATATTGGTTGCCAGAGTCATTGAAATGTTGCCTCGGTGGGCTGAAAAATTGGTTAGTTGGAGGGAACATGGGATACTGCGTGGGGGGGGCAAGCTGGAGGTGTGGTGGAGGCTCCATCCTCATCCGTGGCACTTGGTCCCATGAGGAGTGTTGACGATGATCATGCTCGCACACAGCAGAGGAGTCTGTGAGTTTCACCTCTGCCACCTTGTTGAGGGCCTCCAGCATGACCCTTTCAACGTGAACTCTTTGTTTGTCATCCAGCTTACGGAGTCTTTCATCCGTAAGCTGGGCAAATCCGCAAATGGACGGTCTGCTGTGCTGCTCCATAATCTTTTTAGCCATGTCCAAAAGATCGTTGGAAGACGAGGTGGTGGCCTGTCTTATCCGGTGCGAGGAGAGCCGCCGCGGTAATGGAGCTTCAGGAGGCTCCCCCGAAGTCCTGGCGATTTCGTCTTCCCTGCCACCTGTGCTGTTGGCACAGCTTCACAACGATCCTGCGGAAACAGAAAAATAATGTTAAACCCAGTGTGACGGGGTATGCGACAGAGCAGTAAGGGACGCCAGGCCAAGGAACAATCCAAGAAGATTTAATGAGGCAGGGAGCATAAAACATGCAATATTAAAATGGTTCTTTAGAGTCCACACAAAGGAAATAGGTCCGGGGGCGCCAAGGAGAATGCAAAAGTCCTCAAAGTCCAATCGTCCATGTACGGGCGATAAGGAGCTGGCCTTAGCACAGGTCCTCACCCTTCACTCAACAAAGCATAACTAAAAACTAAAACATGGGGCTGAATCTCCCACCCCTCCTTAGATCCACCCCCTTAACATTTGCTACTTGTAGCTAGAAAAGGGTTCCTAGACACAGCCTCCAGAGATTGTGTACTAGGCAAGCCCCCTGCAGAGGAGAACAATATATATGCAACCCCCCCCCCCCAAATCAAGGACAATAGCTATGGCTGAAGCCTGATTGCAATATGATACAGGCTGGGGGGATATAATGTTACAACCCCTTCCCCCCTCAATTGGTGTACGGACTAGTGACCTCAACAGGTCGCTTGTCAAGTACACGCAAACATGGTGGACCTGACTCAGGGCTCTTCTTGCCTGGACAATCCGTCTGCATTTTGGTGTTGGCTGCCCCTTCTATATTGTATGGTAAAGTTATAGGGTTGAAGAGCCAGGCTCCATCGTAGTAATCGTCCATTGTCCCCAGAGACTCTGTTCAGCCAGGTGAGGGGATTGTGATCAGTAACCACAGTGATTTCTCGTCCATACAGATACGGCCGTAGTTTCCTAAGGGCCCACACTACAGCCAGACATTCTTTTTCAACAGTTGCATAGGCCACTTCTCGGTCCAGCAGTTTCCTGCTGAGGTAGGCAATGGGGTGCTCCTCCCCGGCTGCATTCACCTGGCTGAGGACAGCTCCCAGTCCATAAGAAGAGGCATCCGTCTGCACAATGAATCTCCTCTTGTAGTCTGGAGCAGCCAGAACAGGGTCGCAGACCAAGACGTCCTTCAGCCGGTTAAAAGCTTCATCACAGGCTGGAGTCCAGATCACCAGCCGGGGCATCGTTTTCTTCGTGAGGTCTGTAAGGGGCTTGGCCACACTGCTGAAATGAGAAACAAATTTTCGGTAATAACTGGCAGTGCCCAAAAAAGCCATAACTTGTTTCTTGGTTTGGGGTACAGGCCAGTCTCTAATAGCCTGGATTTTGGCAGGTTCAGGACGTAACTTCCCCCCTCCTACTCGATGCCCTAGATATTGGACTTCACCCATCCCCAATTGGCATTTATCAGGTCGAATAGTTAGGCCTGCGGTGAGAATCCGGTCAAGAACAACAGCTACTTGATTCAGATGTTCCTCCCATGTGTGGCTGAAGATGGCGATATCATCCAGGTAGGCACAAGCGAAGTCGCCACATCCCCGGAGGATCTGGTCCACCATTCTCTGAAAGGTTGCAGGGGCGTTTTTCATTCCGAAAGGCATGTTTAGAAATTCATACAGACCAAAAGGGGTTATAAAAGCCGACTTTTCTCTACCTTCCTCCGTCAGGGGAATTTGCCAGTATCCCTTACTGAGATCCAAGGTGGTGACGTATCGTGCCCCAGCTAGCCGGTCTAGAAGTTCATCAATGCGGGGCATTGGGTAAGCATCACTGATGGTATGGTCATTTAGTCGTCTGTAGTCCACACAAAATCGAGTACTCCCATCTTTCTTGGGTACTAACACAACAGGAGAGGCCCAAGGACTATGGGAGGCCTGAATCACCCCAAGCTGTAACATCTTCTCCAGCTCATGCTGCATGGTGTTTCTAACTGATTCTGGTACCCGGTAGGGAGCCTGTTGTATGGGACGGATGCCCTGAGTGTCCACATGATGTTGGGTTACTGTGGTTCGACCTGGTCGGGATGAGAAAGCAGCCTGTCTCTGATGGAGCACTCCCAGCATTTGTTTTTTCTGTAAGGAATCTAAGTGATCTCTCAGAGGAACCTGTTCCACAGTGGATGGGGCTCTGGCTGCTTCAACAAGATCAGGTAATGGGTCCTCATCCTCCTGACCATCTTCTGAAGCCAGCCAACAGCTTGCTATCATAGGTAATGTCCGGTCATGGTACTCCTTAATCATATTCACATGGACAGTCCTTTGTCTTAGTCCCTGATCATCTAGAGCAAGAAGGTAATTGGTGTCGTTTAGTTTTCTGAGAACCCGGAAGGGACCCTCCCATGTTGTCTAAAGTTTATTTTGCCGATGGGGAACAATCATTAAGACTTGTTGTCCCTCTACAAATTCTCGATAGCGTGCTTTGCGGTCATACCATGTCTTCTGTCTGGTTTGAGCCATCCGTACATGATCCTGAGCCAAACTAGCAAGTTGAGCCAGGGTTTCCCGAAGCTTGAGGACATATGGAACAACAGGGGTTCCTGTATCTTCAACTTGCCCCTCCCAATATTCCTTTAGCAGAGTTAAGGGTCCTCTGACCTTTCTTCCATAGAGTAGTTCAAAGGGGGAAAACCCAGTGGACTCCTGGGGAACTTCCCGGTAGGCGAACAGGAGATGGGGTAGGTACTTCTCCCAGTCGGAATCACTGTCAGTGAAGGCCCTTAGCATATTTTTCAGTGTTTTATTAAACCGTTCACAAAGTCCATTGGTTTGAGGATGGTATGCTGTAGTTCGAATTGCCTGTACTCCACAGGTGCGCCACAGACACTGCACCAACTCTGACATAAACTGGGAGCCTTGGTCCGATAAGATTTCACTGGGGAATCCTACTCGGGTGAAAATGGTAACAAGGGCCTCGGCCACCTTGGCTGCAGAAATACTTGACAAGGCCACGGCTTCTGGATATCGGGTGGCATAGTCCACAACGGTGAGAATGTACTGCTTTCCAGATTTACTTGGTTTAGCCAGTGGTCCAATGAGATCGACAGCTACTCTTTGAAAGGGTTCTTCTATTATAGGGAGTGGTTGCAAGGGTGCCTTTGGGTGATCTCCGGGTCGCCCTCTACGCTGACATATGTCGCAGGTTCGGCAGAAATGCGCCACTGCTTGAGAAATTCCAGGCCAATAGAAAATTTGAGTCAATCGTCTCTCGGTGCGGGTTTTCCCTTGATGGCCAGCAGTAGGAATGTCATGAGCAAGGTGTAATAGGGAAATTCTGTATTTCTGAGGAACAATCAGCTGTTTGCTATAAGTCCAGGGCTTATCTAAGGAGTCAGCGTTGGTAACTCGATATAGGAGTCCATTTTCTCTGATAATTTTTTCCCCATTTTCTCCTAACTGCCCTACTTCAGCCCGAGCTCTAAAGCTAGCCAGGGTGGGGTCAGTCTCTACCTCTTGTCTAAACTGAACTTTATCCCAAGTGACATTCATATGAGACCCACAAGAAGAATCACTCACCGGCTGTGAAAGCAGTTCGGGTGGCCTCAGTTCCATTGATGGGTTGAACACGTCCACATCTGCTGCTCTCTTTGCTTGACTTCTGGTTATCGCGCCGACAAAGTGGCATTGAGGACAACGACAAAAGGGAAGGGCACCACCTAGTGGGATCTCCTGGTATACTAAACACCTACTAAGAAAAAGGAAAGAAAAGGTATACCAAAATGGGATCACCACAACAATATATATGAAATAGATATTTTTATTGAAACACGCAAAAACAAGAGACCACATATATCCGTACTTGGAGTGTGGACACACAATAACAGGATTAAAAACACTTAAAAAGCCAAAGGCATGGACACCATACACGCCAGGAAAAGTGACATATGAAAAATACAATGTAAATACAACAAAGGTACTCTGTAGGATATTGCACAAGGCCCGGTCCCAGAATTAAACTGTATATAATGGTAATGAGATGGAAACTGTCAAAGTTGGAAAATCGCTGTACAGATACAGACCGATATGTCAACAACTAAATATACCGTATATACTGGCGTATAAGACGACTTTTTACCCTCTTAAAATAATGGCTACAGTGGGGGGTCGTCTTATACGCCGGATATACACCTGGGTGCTGTAGTGCGCCGCTCCACTCCGTTCCACGCTTGGATTCTGCCTCCATAGCGACGAAGGAGGAACTTCCTGTCACCGCTGCTGAATGGCAGAGCGCTGGCCAATCAGAGGCAAGCAGCTCTGCCTTGACGTCAGCGCTCTAGCAGGGAAGTTCCTGCCTCGTCGTTATGGAAACGCGATACACAGCCCGGCCCCGTACTGGTATATCATACAGCATATATACTGGTATATATACAGCGGATATATAGCGTATATATAGCAGGGGGCCGCACTGTGTGAGGAGGTGGTTTTTTTTTCACTGTCCAGTATAACCAATAGGATTAGTGCAGTAACGCCAGATTCCCCTCGCATCCATGCAGGGACATTAATGAAGAGCTTACATGCTGGCCCCTGCACTAATCCTATTGGTTATACTGGACAGTAAAAAAAACACCTCCTCACACAGTGCGGCCCCCTGCTCTTAGCATACTGAAGCATACTGAACGGGGGTAGTCTTATACAGTGAGTATATCCCAAATTCTATATTTTTAGGGCAGAAGTTGGGGGTCGTCTTATACGCCCAGTCGTCTTATACACCAGCATATACGGTAAGTAATTATACGTGTTGCAGTAAGTTACCCCAATAAGCAGTGACCACAAGGGTCAAATAAGTCGTATAATAGAAACCTAATGGTGCACCATATACATTCAAAATTATAGCTAATCAGGGTAAAGGTAGCGCACTGCAGGTACATATAAAAGGTTAGACTAGATCCGCAACATATTTGGTGTAGTACAAGTGCATAAACATCAGGCACCACATACAGTCAGAATTGCTAATTTACTGCTCCAGTATATGGGGATATACACCATGCTTGTAACACCTATGATAACCTATAAGTGCAGCGTATGCAATATGGACCAGTATAAAGTTAATGTAATATACGTAAAGTACTGCAGATATATATAAGGTTAAGGAAGACCTATACAATATATTTGGTAGTTTACAAGTGTATAACACCTGAATATAAGTCATGCAGTCAATATCTCCAATATAAAGAAACATATGTCATACCTAAACCCCCTATAATAAACCTCTTAGTGCAGCATGTACGAAATAGACTAGTATATAGTTAATGCAGTATACGCAAAGTGCTGTAAATATATGTAGAGGTTTTTAGAAGAACCCACACAATATATTCAGCATATTGCAAATACATCAAAACAATAAAGGACCAATAGGTGTAGAGAAAAGGTATCACATGCAACCAATACCCCCACTAGTAAAAGGTATAAACCGTGCCTGTAAGCCAAGGCAGGGATATACAGGTTTAGACTGGAAGTAGTGCAAGAGCGGGACCGTACTTGCTACCTCACAAAATAATGGCAGCCATAATAGAGGAGCAGATAAAGAGAGTACCAGTAAAATTTCCTGGCGTGGAACCCCACGCGTATCGCCACGTGTACAGTGGCTTCCTCAGGGGAAAGAAAGGCAGTGTGCAATGTTAGAGTGTGTCCTATTTAAGGACCGATCATCAGTACTCACAAGTGTTGCAGCTGGGAGATCCTGGCCATTGAGCGTGGAGCTCCGATGGCGGTCGCCATCTTGCTCAATCAAATGATGTGACAACACACCTCCCCCTCTACCTTTCACTACGCATGCGCGAGCCAACCAGCACTTTTAACATAAACACAGCACTAAATACGGCGCATAGGGTTAGTGTACAATAGCGAAACGGTACATAAGAGTGATATAATGATCTTAACAAGGTATTCAGTCACATTCTGTAAGATAAGCCGTTCGAAATTATGCGCATGCGTCAGGCATGGGGGAGGAAGAAAGCTGAATTTAACCCTATCAAGGGTAGAACATTTAGATGGTAAAGATACTTTAGTACAATAATCAGAGAGGAAAATAGATATGCAAATATTCACAGATACCGCGAGGAAACAAAGGGTTTTGCATATATCTGTCTGCAGTAAATCTGGAAAAATAAGCAAAGTTGAATAATGCTTAAATGTGTATATGTAAATAAAACACATGATGGTTTTTTCATAAACTTGTCTAGACCTAAATGACGTATAATACGCCACAAGGTCCACATGCTGGGCATGGTAATCACTGGGGTTCCTTATGTAAAAAACAGTACCAATATCCCCAGGTAGGTAAGACAATATGACCCTGATGTAAATAATAAAACGGGGGAACCCGAGGTGGTAAAAATGGGTAGGTACAGTAGATGCATATATACACATATACACATACACTGAGGCTCACATCCCCTTATGGACATGGTGATGTAAGGTTTAGCAAAGACAAACTTGACCCATGTCAGAAGGGGGTGAGTAACAGTGACTCCTTATATAGCCATCAATCAGTACTGGTGTCACCACAAAGATAGAACAGTGTATATATACACATGCATACACATACACACATACCCAATCGAAAGAGCCAACCATGGTAACCAGAAGTAGATCTCACAAGCCCTTTAACCTAGCAACCCCCCAACGGTCAAAGATGATATAGAGGTTAGTGGAGACAAGCTTTTTAACTGCTGGAGAGTCCCTTTAGGGCCCATAGTGCGTAATGACATGCAAGATAGTTTGCTAATCCAACACACGTGCAAAAGAAATCAAAATAGATGATGCAGACAAATAAAGTTGCAATTAGTCATCTTTAAAGACATTATTCGTCTTGTATCTGACATGTATAATAAACATGATATAATATAATGCATCAGAGGGGAATCATTAAATCCCACATATCAATACATGTGTCAAAAAGGGTGGGCCATACGGACACTGGGACAGACATCCCCCTATAAAACAATGTAGAGGTCAGTAGAGAGAATTAATAGAGGAGTACTGAAATTTGCTAGCCTGGGACTATGAGTGCAAAAAGCCAAAGTGGTCATGGCAGATAAAACAGACAGGCAGACCGCAGTTGGTCAATCATGTTGAAAGACTCCCTATGCATTGTAGTTTACATGTATAGAGGACATAATACAAAATAGTATGCCAATGGGCGATCATAGACTCCCATGTATCAATGCATCCACATACATTAGGATTCTTGACAAATGTCAATAATAACCGTATATAGTTTACGGAATTCAATCAAAGTCCCTCCAACCTGTCCCCATCGTCACTACCCTTAATGACAACATTCTTAACATCAGGCTTACCTCCAATATAGCCACTGAGATGGTAGAGTTCTTGGACCTCCGAATCTCCAGGGTAGGCGAAAATATCATCACCACTTTGTACCGTAAACCAACGGCCACTAATAGCCTTTTGCACTATAACAGCTTTCACCCTACCCACGTTAAGAACGGGATACCCAAGGGCCAATTCATGCGAGTCAAGAGGAACTGCAGTGAAAACTCTGACTTTGAGAACTATGCCTCTGATCTTACCAACAGATTTCGTAGGAGGGGATACCCGAAGCAAGTGATTTCCGGGGCTCTGCAGGCTTGCAGAACCATGACACGGCAAACCCTGTTACAACCGAAAATACGGAACAAACAATCCACAGTGAGTATCATCACTCCTTTTTACAACCAATGGCAAGATTTGTACAGACTCCTCCAGGTAAACTGGGATATCTTACTAAGTGATAAAAATTGATCCCCTTTATCAGTGAGAAACCCAATCTGGTAGCAAGAAGGGCTCAGAACCTTAGGAGTATTTTCTCCAAGAGCCACTTTAAGAGACCAATGCAGAGCTTGGGAACAGGCGTAAAAATCAAAGGAACATTTCCATGTGGGGCTTGTACAATTTGTCCCTACATGGTGGCCAGTGATCACATCGAGAATCACCTGTGGATCCTACTACAACTGCCGCACAAGAAATGCCATTTATATTCTCATCTGCGATTGTCCCAAAATCTACGTTGGCGAAACCACCCAAGAGGTGAGGAGGAGGGTGCAACAACATTTTTCAAACATAAATACAGCGGAAACGGATCTGAAGAAAGGTAAAGCTCTTACTTCAGTGGCTTCCCACTTTCTCACATTTCATGGAGGTCGGTATTCCACAATCAAGGTGCTTATTGTGGATTCAATCAAGCCGAACATTAGGGGTGGAAATGCCACTAAGCAGCTGTTGAAGAGGGAGTCCAGATGGATTTACACGCTTAAGAGCTTAGCCCCCCATGGTCTCAATGAAGAATTGCTTTATACTGGGTTCTATAATGTCATCTGAAAAATTCTGTCTCTATCCCCTAAGTCCATCTCTTTTTTTTTTCCATTCAGATATCTTGTTCATATACAATGGGAGGCAGGGAGGAATTTTGAAGAGAGGACGAAGAGGACAAGAATGAGGAACCACAGGCCTTCTTTGAAAATCTACCGTCTTTGAACATCAAGGGTCTTACTCTGGACTTCTCAGCATAACATACATATGGAGGATCTGCGGACCCATTGGCACTTAAAGGAGCCGACACTGTACCCCACATTGTGACGATGGGGACAGGTTGGAGGGACTTTGATTGAATTCCGTAAACTATATACGGTTATTATTGACATTTGTCAAGAATCCTAATGTATGTGGATGCATTGATACATGGGAGTCTATGATCGCCCATTGGCATACTATTTTGTATTATGTCCTCTATACATGTAAACTACAATGCATAGGGAGTCTTTCAACATGATTGACCAACTGCGGTCTGCCTGTCTGTTTTATCTGCCATGACCACTTTGGCTTTTTGCACTCATAGTTCCAGGCTAGCAAATTTCAGTACTCCTCTATTAATTCTCTCTACTGACCTCTACATTGTTTTATAGGGGGATGTCTGTCCCAGTGTCCGTATGGTCCACCCTTTTTGACACATGTATTGATATGCGGGATTTAATGATTCCCCTCTGATGCATTATATTATATCATGTTTATTATACATGTCAGTTACAAGACGAATAATGTCTTTAAAGATGACTAATTGCAACTTTATTTGTCTGCATCATCTATTTTGATTTCTTTTGCACGTGTGTTGGATTAGCAAACTATCTTGCATGTCATTATGCACTATGGGCCCTAAAGGGACTCTCCAGCACTTAAAAAGCTTGTCTCCACTAACCTCTATATCATCTTTGACCGTTGGGGGGTTGCTAGGTTAAAGGGCTTGTGAGATCTACTTCTGGTTACCATGGTTGGCTCTTTTGATTGGGTATGTGTGTATGTGTATGCATGTGTATATATACACTGTTCTATCTTTGTGGTGACACCAGTACTGATTGATGGCTATATAAGGAGTCACTGTTACTCACCCCCTTCTGACATGGGTCAAGTTTGTCTTTACTAAACCTTACATCACCATGTCCATAAGGGGATGTGAGCCTCAGTGTATGTGTATATGTGTATATATGCATCTACTGTACCTACCCATTTTTACCACCTCGGGTTCCCCCGTTTTAGTATTTACATCAGGGTCATATTGTCTTACCTACCTGGGGATATTGGTACTGTTTTTTACATAAGGAACCCCAGTGAGTACCGTGCCCAGCATGTGGACCTTGTGGCGTATTATACGTCATTTAGGTCTAGACAAGTTTATGAAATAACCATCATGTGTTTTATTTACATATACACATTTAAGCATTATTCAACTTTGCTTATATTTCCAGATTTACTGCAGACAGATATATGCAAAACCCTTTGTTTCCTCGCGGTATCTGTGAATATTTGCATATCTATTTTCCTCTCTGATTATTGTACTAAAGTATCTTTACCATCTAAATGTTCTACCCTTGATAGGGTTAAATTCAGCTTTCTTCCTCCCCCATGCCTGACGCATGCGCATAATTTCGAACGGCTTATCTTACAGAATGTGACTGAATACCTTGTTAAGATCATTATATCACTCTTATATACCGTTTCGCTATTGTACACTAACCCTATGCGCCGTATTTAGTGCTGTGTTTAGGTTAAAAGCGCTGTTTGCCTCGCGCATGCGCAGTGAAAGGTAGAGGGGGAGGAGTGTTGTCACATCATGTGATTGAGCAAGATGGCGACCGCCATCAGCGCTCCACGCTCAATGGCCAGGATCTCCCAGCTGCAACACTTGTGAGTACTGATGATCGGTCCTTAAATAGGACACACTCTAACATTGCACACTGCCTTTCTTTCCCCTGAGGAAGCCACTGTACACGTGGCGATACGCGTGGGGTTCCACGCCAGGAAATTTTACTGGTACTCTCTTTATCTGCTCCTCTATTATGGCTGCCATTATTTTGTGAGGTAGCAAGTACGGTCCCGCTCTTGCACTACTTCCAGTCTAAACCTGTATATCCCTGCCTTGGCTTACAGGCACGGTTTATACCTTTTACTAGTGGGGGTATTGGTTGCATGTGATACCTTTTCTCTACACCTATTGGTCCTTTATTCTTTTGCTGTATTTGCAATATGCTGAATATATTGTGTGGGTTCTTCTAAAAACCTCTACATATATTTACAGCACTTTGCGTATACTGCATTAACTATATACTAGTCTATTTCGTACATGCTGCACTAAGAGGTTTATTATAGGGGGTCTAGGTATGACATATGTCTCTTTATATTGGAGATATTGACTGCATGACTTATATTCAGGTGTTATACACTTGTAAACTACCAAATATATTGTATAGGTCTTCCTTAACCTTATATATATCTGCAGTACTTTACGTATATTACATTAACTTTATACTGGTCCATATTGCATACGCTGCACTTATAGGTTATCATAGGTGTTACAAGCATGGTGTATATCCCCATATACTGGAGCAGTAAATTAGCAATTCTGACTGTATGTGGTGCCTGATGTTTATGCACTTGTACTACACCAAATATGTTGTGGATCTAGTCTAACCTTTATATGTACCTGCAGTGCGCTACCTTTACCCTGATTAACTATAATTTTGAATGTATATGGTGCACCATTAGGTTTCTATTATACGACTTATTTGACCCTTGTGGTCACTGCTTATTGGGGTAACTTACTGCAACACGTATAATTACTAGTGATGAGCGAGCATGCTTGTTACTACTCGGTACTCGCACGAGTATCACTGTACTCGGTCTACTCGGCGGGGACCGAGTAATCTCGCGATACTCGTGCTGTACTCGTGGTCTTCATTTCTGCATGTTGGCGCTCTTTTGAGAGCCAGCCCTCATGCAGGGATTGGCTGGCAGACCACTGCAATGCCACAGCCCTGTTAGTTGTGGAATTGCAGTGATTGGCTGGCCTGCACAGCGTGACCGAGCCTTTATACCGGCGGGCGCGCTGTGCTCTGGACACAGCCATCTCATATTCCCTTCTATCCCCGCCCACAGGCGCCTATGATTGGTTGCAGTGAGACACGCCCCCACGCTGAGTGACAGGTGTCTCACTGCACCCAATCACAGCAGCCGGTGGGCGTGTCTATACTGTGCAGTAAAATAAATGAATAAATAATTAAAAAAAACGGCGTGCGGTCCCCCCCCAATTTTAATACCAGCCAGATAAAGCCATACGGCTGAAGGCTGGTATTCTCAGGATGGGGAGCTCCACGTTATGGGGAGCCCCCCACCCTAACAATATCAGTCAGCAGCCGCCCAGAATTGCCGCATACATTATATGCGACAGTTCTGGGGCTGTACCCGGCTCTTCCCGATTTACCCTAGTGCGTTGGCAAATCGGGGTAATAAGGAGTTAATGGCAGCCCATAGCTGCCACTAAATCCTAGATTAATCATGTCAGGCATCTCCCCGAGATTCCTTCCATGATTAATCTGTAAATTACAGTTAAAAAAAACACACACCCGAAAAATCCTTTATTAGAAATAAAAAACACTAACAAAGTCCCTCATCACCAATTTATTAACCCCGACAAACCCTCCTTGTCCGGCGTAATCCACGGTCCTCCAGCGTCGCGTCCAGCTCTGATACATTCAGGTGACAGGAGCTGCAGAATACACCGCCGCTCCGGTCACCTCCACGCAGCTAATGAGGTGAGTATAGCGATCAGCTGAGCTGTCACTGAGGTTACCTGGATGCAGCGGTGGATGCAGCGGTGGCCGCGGGTAACCTCAGTGACAGCTCAGCTTATCGCGCTACTCACCGCCGCTCCGGTCACCTCCACGCAGCTAATGAGGAGAGTATAGCGATCAGCTGCTGTCAGTCAGGTAACTCACGGCCACCGCTGGATCCAGCGGTGCCGCGATTAACCTCAGTGACAGCAGCTGATCGCTATACTCACCTCATTAGCTGCGTGGAGGTGACCGGAGCGGCGGTGAGTAGCGCGATCAGCTGAGCTGTCACTGAGGTTACTCGCGGCCACCGCTGCATCCACCGCTGCATCCAGGTAACCTCAGTGACAGCTCAGCTGATCGCTATACTCACCTCATTAGCTGCGTGGAGGTGACCGGAGCGGCGGTGTATTCTGCAGCTCCTGTCACCTGCATGTAGCAGAGCTGGACGCGACGCTGGAGGACCGTGGATTACGCCGGACAAGGAGGGTTTGTCGGGGTTAATAAATTGGTGATGAGGGACTTTGTTAGCGTTTTTTATTTCTAATAAAGGATTTTTCGGGTGTGTGTGTTTTTTAACTGTAATTTACAGATTAATCATGGAAGGAATCTCGGGGAGACGCCTGACATGATTAATCTAGGATTTAGTGGCAGCTATGGGCTGCCATTAACTCCTTATTACCCCGATTTGCCAACGCACTAGGGTAAATCGGGAAGAGCCGGGTACAGTCCCAGATCTGTCGCATATAATGTATGCGGCAATTCTGGGCGGCTGCTGACTGATATTGTTAGGGTGGGGGGCTCCCCATAACGAGGAGCTCCCCATCCTGAGAATACCAGCCTTCAGCCGTATGGCTTTATCTGGCTGGTATTAAAATTGGGGGGACCGCACGCCGTTTTTTTTAATTATTTAATTATTTATTTCACTGCACAGTATACACACACACCGGCTGCTGTGTTTGGGTGCAGTGAGACACTTGTCACTCAGCGTGGGGGGCGTGTCTCACTGCAACCATCATAGGCGCCGAAAAGCAGGAAAACAGGGATTACAAGATTGTTTAATGAGCGGCCGGCTTTTTCAAAAGAGGAAAAGCCACCGGAGTTTAGTGAACAGCCGTGCAGCGCCGCGCCCGTGATCGGGGAACGGTAAGTAAGAGAGAGGGGGGAGAATGACCGACAGACTGTGAGAGGGGGACAGACAAGACAGAGACAGACAGACAGAGCGAGACCGACCGACGGGAGATAGAATGAAAAAAAAAATGACCGACATCGTTAGTAAAAAGCACAAAACGTGCGTTTTGGACATCGGAGTGCCACACAATGTTTTACGTAAAATCTTTCATGTATTAATCTCAAAAAGTAACATACACCAGCTCTATCTCACTATTGTGTATGTGCCCTTAACATTTCCGCCATGAAAATTCATTTTGGTGTCATTTTGGAAGGTTTTCTGGTGAGTCCGTAAAAATGGCGTAAAACGTGGACAAAATTGTTCACAGCTGTGACTTTTGAGTGATAAATGCTTCAAGGGGTCTTCCCCATGCTGTTGCCATGTCATTTGAGCACTCTTCTGAGACTTTTGTGCCATTTTTAGGGTTTCTACATGCTGCCGGTGGTCATTTCACAAAAATACTCGGGTCTCCCATAGGATAACATTGGGCTCGGTGCTCGGGCCGAGTACACGAGTATCTTGGGAGGCTCGGCCAGAGCTTCGAGCACCCGAGCTTTTTAGTACTCGCTCATCACTAATAATTACTTATATTTAGGTGTTGACATATCTGTCTGTATCTGTACAGCGATTTTCCAACTTTGACAGTTTCCATCTCATTACCATTATATACAGTTTAATTCTGGGACCGGGCCTTGTGCAATATCCTACAGAGTACCTTTGTTGTATTTACATTGTATTTTTCATATGTCACTTTTCCTGGCGTGTATGGTGTCCATGCCTTTGGCTTTTTAAGTGTTTTTAATCCTGTTATTGTGTGTCCACACTCCAAGTACGGATATATGTGGTCTCTTGTTTTTGCGTGTTTCAATAAAAATATCTATTTCATATATATTGTTGTGGTGATCCCATTTTGGTATACCTTTTCTTTCCTTTCTTAGTACGTGTTTAGTATACCAGGAGATCCCACTAGGTGGTGCCCTTCCCTTTTGTCGTTGTCCTCCTTTCCAGGTTGTCTTGTACACCTTTTCTGGAAGGCGGCACACCTTTTGTATATTGTTCTATACTATTATATTTCAATACAGTTTCGGTATAAGTATTTTTGAAGAAATAGTATAACGCAGATTATAACGAGAGATATCACATGGATCTGGCGGCAAGGGAGGCAGCCTGGCTTAACCAATCTTCTGACGTGTTTGGTGCCTCTGTGAGCTCTGGAGCTACTGGTGGATCAGCTATCATCCAATTAATTTGAAAAAAGGAATACCAAAAGGACAATTCCTTAGAGTTCGTAGGAACTGTTCGGACAATTTTGAATTCAAGAGGCAGGCATCCCAACTCAGTAGGAGATTCCTTGATAGGGGATACCCAGAGAAAGTGGTTCATCAAGCCTTCAATTTTGCGGCGGGTAGAGATAGACATGAATTACTTAATACAAAACAGGAAGAAAAACTAGGAGGAAAGACCAGATTGGTTGGGACATTTGATGACCAGAATGCCCAGGTGATGAAAATTCTTAGAAAATATTGGGGAATCCTTAAACAGGACCCCGATATTAAAGATAACATTCTCCCCTATCCTTCGGTAACATTCCGTAGAGGCCGCAATCTAAAGGATTTTGTGGTAAAAAGTCACTACGAAGCCCCTGAGAACACGGGGAGTATGTGGTTAACGACACGTGAAAATGGAACCTTCAAATGTGGAACCTGCAAATTTTGCAGGTTTATTTTACCATCAAGAGAGTTCATAAGTGCCAAAACGGGGAGAATATACAAGAATAGGAGTTTTGCCAATTGCAAAACTCAAGGAGTCATATACCTATTTAGTTGTGGATGCCCCAAGAACTATGTAGGAAAAACTAAACGAGAGTTCAGGGTTCGGATAGGAGAACATCTTGGTGATATACGCAACCAACGTGACACTCCTATAGCCCGACACATTAATATGGTACATGCAGGACAGACAGATGGGATAAAGTTCTCATCTATTGAGACAATACCAGAACCTGCAAGAAAAGGGGATTGGAACACCCTTCTTCTGCAGAGAGAAGCGAGGTGGATCTTCTGGATGGCCTCTGTGCATCCAGATGGTCTTAATGAACATATTAGCTATACGCCTTTTATTTAGATAAATAATTCCGAGCCACCCAAAAATTTTGTGGGATATTAGGTCTGTAGTGGACCCCTCCCCACCCGCCGTTTTGGACTATTACTCTAAAAACCGTTTAGAGTCATGAGAAATAATATGCTATTATCAGAATCTGGATAACATACATAAGTGTATGTGTGCATGGTCCTTGTTGCCAGAATAAGTAACCCCCAGTACATTTCTATGTTATTTCTAATGTCAGGGAACATATATTGGTCCACTTGTTTTCCCTTGGAATATATACCTCATGGCAGAATACATACATTGTCACATTTGAGCATATCACCGCTGGTAATGGAAGCGACCTTATTAAATTAACAATTGTCCTGTACCACAGCTGTGCTGGCATTGGTCCCTAAAGCTATATAATTGATCCTGAGCATTTCCGCGCATGCGCGAATACGGAACGTGATATTATTAATAATGACTGGGAACCAATATCACGGATCCAGGGGAGGTCATTACTAGATGTACTTCACCCGATCATGTGACCAGCAACTAAAATCACCTCCCCATGGTAATCAGCATAGGTTAGGCTGGAGCGTAACGTCATTTCCGGTTTTGGATTGCTAGTATGGAGCACCAGTGCGCATGCGCCGATACGGAACGTGACACCCGAAAAAGCTACTAGGAACTAACATCACGGGTCTTGGGGAAGCCATTACTAGATGCGCCTAACCCGACCATGTGATCAGTAGAAGTGATCACCTCCCCCGTACATTTACTATAGGGAAGATGAGGCGTAACGTCACTTCCGGTTCCTCTATAGCATGGTGCCAATTATTCATTTAAATACCGGGAATCTCTGCAGGAATGGCTCTGCTGTACCATTTCAGGACCTACATTCCATGCAGACGGACGTAAGGTAGGACCCATATTTCTTGGGCTTTGAGAATACCATTTTAGAACATAAAGGAGCTCTGTATTAGATATCTCAGTTATTATTATTGAACATAAACGATTGCTCCATCTGGGATTAGCAATCAGGCATGCCTCCTCACTATATATTAATCAGTGATTGGCAAGGTGATAGAGGGGTAATTCAGTCCTTTTCTAGTGCCTAGGTTTGGGCCCATACACTGTGAGCCATGACTATATATGGAGATTGATTCTGGTATGGAGGTCTGAGGGCACAACCTTGAAAACTAAAGGCATTTACTACTAAATGATCGGTTTACTGAGATCACTACTGTATGATTTAAACGTCTGCTCCTGCTGTGGTCAGCAATTAGGTATGTTCCTACCTTGTTTATAATTTGGGAATATGCATGAGGATATAGGAGTAATGCAGATTCACTTTATATTCAGGACCTTTGTCGTGTTTCTTGTAACCCCTGACTACGTATGGAGGTTTATCCATCTTGGGGATGAATTCGACTATCTGCGTGCATCCTTAAGGTATTTTTCCTTTCAAACTTACAAGGTACAGTGAGATATAGTCCGTGGGGAACAAATGTGATGACTGGTTCCCTCGGCCTTTTGACAGGTTGGCTGCCCTGCTGATTATGGTGGTCGTGTTATAAAATATCCCTCAAGTGGCAACGATGTTGTTGTGAGCCCAAATGCAATAAGGTAATATATGATTTGTCTTGCCCGTGCTGTGGACTACTATTAGGTACCTACGTATGGATATAGATAATATGCCCTTTTAATGCATATCACAGTATCCTTATACATCGTTGTCCTCAAGAGGATACTTTTTCCTATGGCTAAAGATATGGGACAGGATAAGATATGATACTATTTAATATAGTGAATGATATGTATATATATATATACACAGATGATCATCATCCAGATGAGATACCAGTTGGATCCTAGGATCATAATACTCCTGTCACTAGCTCTGTGACCAATAGCACCGTACTCACTCCGGTCAGTATATACAAAAGTAAACTATAGTGGAAAGGGGATACTGCACATATAGGTAACAAGGACTTTCTGTATATGTTTATATGTTAACAGATATCAAAATAAGGAGTCTATCAAGCAACTGTCTTCAAGCCCCTGATGAGCCCTACACCACTAAGATGTTAATGGGCGAAACGCGTCGGGAAACTTTGTAAACTGGGCAACTTTGTATACTTGGACAATCCTTATTATGAATTGTGTCTCAAAAATTTCTTTAAATTGAGCATAAATTTGTGCTGAATACTTTTAAACAGCATAATTATCTAAACTGCACTGTACAGCTATTTATTTGAGCACACTGACAGATTTGACTAATTAGGTGACAACCCCTAAGCCCCACCCCATAATCCTTGTATTATGCTATTAGCAACCTCAAATCATCCTGGACTGTGCACTATGTTCACTGTGGTGATAAAACTCTAAGATCTCTATCTAGTAGATGGGGTGCACTATTCTGTCATAAGGAGGGCGGTTTATAGGGACCTAGTCGTCGTTGAACGGGGGCGTCATCAACCTAGGACGCCGACCCACGTACGGTAGGAAGGAAATAGGATACGGAGAATCTCCTTATTTCCTCCTTACTTTCTCTTTTAATATTTTTGTTTATGTATGTTTGTGAATGATTATCAAATAAAATATATTTTTAACATAAGTAGTAAGACAATTAGGTTTGCAAACAATATCTACTTTACACGATTTTTCTTGGTATATAATGGATCAGCTGGTCCCCAGGATGAAAACCAACAGCTCACACAGGACCTAATTAATCTACATAAAAGGGTAGTGAAAGTATGGTGGAACATCAGAACTCTTGAGGAGTACAAAAAACTTAAAATCACACCCAGAGGTCTAAGGGTACAAATATTCCCGGCCTGGGAGACCGATACCCAGTTCAGGATCACTTGGGAGCAGGGTTTACAAACATGCTCTTTCATACTTTTGGACATGTTAATTGATCATGACCGCCTACTTCTTGCACAATTAAAAGAGGAAATTAATAATAAAGAACATATTCTGCACCAACAAGATCCACAAACAGTTATAATTCCATTTCAAAACAAACTTAAGGGGATCCTTGATATTTTTGAAAAAGATATCATTAGGGGGAAAAAAAGCAAGTTTCAAAGAGACAAGACTGATTACGCTGAGAATAAGGCATACAGGTGGTCCCACAAGGGCAATAAGCGTAGACCGGCCAATAGAGAACCAGACATTACTCCGATAGCCTCTGAACCCTCCTCGAGTGATTTTTTTGTCCACCGACACAAGCGATCAGGAAAGCGCACCAGGAGGGGTCACCGTAAAACGAGGTACCAGGAGAAGAATCAGGGGAGCCCATCCATGGCAGTCGCCTCCTCAAAGGGAAATGAGGAGTCGGAGACGGAATTGGTGAAGGGTAAGGATGATGATCTGCAAATTGTGAACCTGTCCCAATATGAGTTATCTGATGCAGAAAAGAAGTTGTTGGCCAAAGGACTTTCCTTTGCGCCTATGAACAAAATGGATAAATTCCCTATTACTAAGGATGTGTACCTCTTTTGCAGACAGCTCACTTTCAAGTATCTCTATAGCCGCCCTGAACTCATCGACACATTTTCACCCGAGGACCGCCAAATATTTAATGACCTTGTGGATTTATGTGAGAATAGCAACATGTGTTAATTAAAACTTAACTTTGAATTGGGTTATATTAAGAATACAGTATAAAGTGCAAATAGTGATCCACACACCATTTTAAAACCTGAAAATGATGAGGCCAATCAAAGAATGAAGCACCATCACTTTCGTATCATAACACAGGTAAACAAAAGGGCAATCTAGCCTATATATCAATACCCATATAAATATCGTCAGCTATAGGGACACTGGGTAAATATGGCCTACAATAAAGAGGCTTGAAAGCAGCCCAGGATACTACATAGCAATTGGCGATATTTGAGCAACAAGTAGGCTGCCTAGTGTTGAAAACAACACCTATATATTAACAGGCAGATGGACACCTCAATAGATGTATATACATTGTTAAAAGGGGTATCCACTAGTTGGTGACCCTAAGTGGATCCAATATACACAAAAAGGATCCTGTCTGTAGATAGGCTATAGACAACAGTTGCTATATGGTGTAATAGACACAAAAGAAAAAGGAGTGGTCTCACCCAATTCCTATGTCCTGTTCAGGGGTCAGATTTCTCCTGTGTTATCGAGATCCATATGTCAAGTTGACGGAAGAAGTGACTTGGTCGCTACCCTGTCAGGGATAAAGCTGACCCTTTTTCACAATAAACTCCCGCCCTGACAAGGGCAGTCCACAGCTGGCCCTGTCGTGGCTAGCCCTATTATCCAGACCAAGTGCCTCCCGACGCGTTTCACATCATATCCATGCTCATCAGGGGATACCAGGCCATACAGGGTTGAGCTCTGCATTGAGCCATCACCGCCATTTTCAAGTGCCATATTCCTCCCCTGATGAGCATGGATATGATGTGAAACGCGTTGGGAGGCACTTGGTCTGGATAATAGGGCTAGCCACGACAGGGCCAGCTGTGGACTGCCATTGTCAGGGCGGGAGTTTATTGTGAAAAAGGGTCAGCTTTATCCCTGACAGGGTAGCGACCAAGTCACTTCTTCCGTCAACTTGACATATGGATCTCGATAACACAGGAGAAATCTGACCCCTGAACAGGACATAGGAATTGGGTGAGACCACTCCTTTTTTTTTGTGTCTATTACACCATATAGCAACTGTTGTCTATAGCCTATCTACAGACAGGATCCTTTTTGTGTATATTGGATCCACTTAGGGTCACCAACTAGTGGATACCCCTTTTAACAATGTATATACATCTATTGAGGTGTCCATCTGCCTGTTAATATATAGGTGTTGTTTTCAACACTAGGCAGCCTACTTGGTGCTCAAATATCGTCAATTGCTATGTAGTATCCTGGGCTGCTTTCAAGCCTCTTTATTGTAGGCCATATTTACCCAGTGTCCCTATAGCTGACGATATTTATATGGGTATTGATATATAGGGTAGATTGCCCTTTTGTTTACCTGTGTTATGATACGAAAGTGATGGTGCTTCATTCTTTGATTGGCCTCATCATTTTCAGGTTTTAAATTGGTGTGTGGATCACTATTTGCACTTTATACTGTATTCTTAATATAACCCAATTAAAAGTTAAGTTTTAATTAACACATGTTGCTATTCTCACATTAACTATACATGTAAGAGTTCTATTTTAATACCTACTGGTGTTGTATACTTGCTATTTCAACCTTCTGGATTTATTGGAGGAAAACGAGAGAGACACTGGTAAGAAAATACCATTCACGGGACGGCTTTTGTCACAGGCTACACCCTCCCTCAGCCTCTGCCCTGCTGTAGAAATGTTTTTCCACAAAGTCTGTAAGGACATTGAAAAACTTAAACCTGATAACAACAGGGGTAATAACCTTACAGTGGGTGAAAGACAGATTTTGTCTAAACTCAATAATAGTCAGGAATTTCTCATCAAGGAGGCTGATAAAGGGGGGAATGTAGTACTGTGGCCAGTAGAGATGTACGTTAGAGAGGCTAGGAGACAACTCTCTAGCAGAGAATGCTATGCAGTACTGCCTTCGGACCCCACCGGCACCTTTAAACGAAACCTGGATGGATTTCTATCTACGGCCCACGAGCATGGCATAATTTCCCTGAAAGAAAAGAATTTTTTAACAACAAAATACCCAGTCATACCAACTTTTTATATGCTCCCCAAAATTCATAAGGGCCGCCCGGAACCTCCGGGTAGGCCTATAGTTTCAGGGATTGGGGGCCTGTTTGAAAGGCCGTGTATCTATGTGGATTTCTATCTTCAGCCTCTAGCGCAATCTTCACCGTCCTATGTGAGAGACTCCACCCATCTAATCGAGCAGATGACCAAACTCAGAGTTCCGTCCAATACTCTGTTGGTGACATTGGATGTTGAGGCTTTGTATACCTCCATCAACCATGAGGCAGGGTTACGGGCAGTATCACACTACCTGGACCATAGAACCACCGGTAACAGGAGACATGATTCCTTTATTTTGGATCTTCTTCATTTGATACTTGATAGGAATTATTTTGTCTTTGACAGAGTATACTATAGGCAGATGTCCGGGACCGCTATGGGGGCATGCTGTGCGCCACCCTATGCTAACATCTTTTTGGGGTGGTGGGAGGAGACACAGGTGTATACCCTGGAGCATTATAAAGCTAATGTGATTCGTTGGTTTCGGTATATAGATGACATTCTATTCTTCTAATCTGGGTCCCTGGAGGACTGTGAGGACTTTATCACTACCCTTAATGACAACATTCTTAACATCAGGCTTACCTCCAATATAGCCACTGAGATGGTAGAGTTTTTGGACCTCCGAATCTCCAGGGTAGGCGAAAATATCATCACCACTTTGTACCGTAAACCAACGGCCACTAATAGCCTTTTGCACTATAACAGCTTTCACCCTACCCACGTTAAGAACGGGATACCCAAGGGCCAATTCATGCGAGTCAAGAGGAACTGCAGTGAAAACTCTGACTTTGAGAACTATGCCTCTGATCTTACCAACAGATTTCGTAGGAGGGGATACCCGAAGCAAGTGATTTCCGGGGCTCTGCAGGCTTGCAGAACCATGACACGGCAAACCCTGTTACAACCGAAAATACGGAACAAACAATCCACAGTGAGTATCATCACTCCTTTTCACAACCAATGGCAAGATTTGTACAGACTCCTCCAGGTAAACTGGGATATCTTACTAAGTGATAAAAAATTGATCCCCTTTATCAGTGAGAAACCCAATCTGGTAGCAAGAAGGGCTCAGAACCTTAGGAGTATTCTCTCCAAGAGCCACTTTAAGAGACCAATGCAGAGCTTGGGAACAGGTGTAAAAATCAAAGGAACATTTCCATGTGGGGCTTGTACAATTTGTCCCTACATGGTGGCCAGTGATCACATCTCTTTGCCAATCTTCCCTAGGAGAATCACCTGTGGATCCTACTACAACTGCCGCACAAGAAATGCCATTTATATTCTCATCTGCGATTGTCCCAAAATCTACGTTGGCGAAACCACCCAAGAGGTGAGGAGGAGGGTGCAACAACATTTTTCAAACATAAATACAGCGGAAACGGATCTGAAGAAAGGTAAAGCTCTTACTTCAGTGGCTTCCCACTTTCTCACATTTCATGGAGGTCGGTATTCCACAATCAAGGTGCTTATTGTGGATTCCATCAAGCCGAACATTAGGGGTGGAAATGCCACTAAGCAGCTGTTGAAGAGGGAGTCCAGATGGATTTACACGCTTAAGAGCTTAGCCCCCCATGGTCTCAACGAAGAATTGCTTTATACTGGGTTCTATAATGTCATCTGAAAAATTCTGTCTCTATCCCCTAAGTCCATCTCTTTTTTTTTCCATTCAGATATCTTGTTCATATACAATGGGAGGCAGGGAGGAATTTTGAAGAGAGGACGAAGAGGACAAGAATGAGGAACCACAGGCCTTCTTTGAAAATCTACCGTCTTTGAACATCAAGGGTCTTACTCTGGACTTCTCAGCATAACATACATATGGAGGATCTGCGGACCCATTGGCACTTAAAGGAGCCGACACTGTACCCCACATTGTGACGATGGGGACAGGTTGGAGGGACTTTGATTGAATTCCGTAAACTATATACGGTTTATTATTGACATTTGTCAAGAATCCTAATGTATGTGGATGCATTGATACATGGGAGTCTATGATCGCCCATTGGCATACTATTTTGTATTATGTCCTCTATACATGTAAACTACAATGCATAGGGAGTCTTTCAACATGATTGACCAACTGCGGTCTGCCTGTCTGTTTTATCTGCCATGACCACTTTGGCTTTTTGCACTCATAGTCCCAGGCTAGCAAATTTCAGTACTCCTCTATTAATTCTCTCTACTGACCTCTACATTGTTTTATAGGGGGATGTCTGTCCCAGTGTCCGTATGGTCCACCCTTTTTGACACATGTATTGATATGCGGGATTTAATGATTCCCCTCTGATGCATTATATTATATCATGTTTATTATACATGTCAGATACAAGACGAATAATGTCTTTAAAGATGACTAATTGCAACTTTATTTGTCTGCATCATCTATTTCGATTTCTTTTGCACGTGTGTTGGATTAGCAAACTGTCTTGCATGTCATTACGCACTATGGGCCCTAAAGGGACTCTCCAGCACTTAAAAAGCTTGTCTCCACTAACCTCTATATCATCTTTGACCGTTGGGGGGTTGCTAGGTTAAAGGGCTTGTGAGATCTACTTCTGGTTACCATGGTTGGCTCTTTCGATTGGGTATGTGTGTATGTGTATGCATGTGTATATATACACTGTTCTATCTTTGTGGTGACACCAGTACTGATTGATGGCTATATAAGGAGTCACTGTTACTCACCCCCTTCTGACATGGGTCAAGTTTGTCTTTACTAAACCTTACATCACCATGTCCATAAGGGGATGTGAGCCTCAGTGTATGTGTATATGTGTATATATGCATCTACTGTACCTACCCATTTTTACCACCACGGGTTCCCCCGTTTTAGTATTTACATCAGGGTCATATTGTCTTACCTACCTGGGGATATTGGTACTGTTTTTTACATAAGGAACCCCAGTGATTAACGTGCCCAGCATGTGGACCTTGTGGCGTATTATACGTCATTTAGGTCTAGACAAGTTTATGAAATAACCATCATGTGTTTTATTTACATATACACATTTAAGCATTATTCAACTTTGCTTATATTTCCAGATTTACTGCAGCCAGATATATGCAAAACCCTTTGTTTCCTCGCGGTATCTGTGAATATTTGCATATCTATTTTCCTCTCTGATTATTGTACTAAAGTATCTTTACCATCTAAATGTTCTACCCTTGATAGGGTTAAATTCAGCTTTCTTCCTCCCCCATACCTGACGCATGCGCATAATTTCGAACGGCTTATCTTACAGAATGTGACTGAATACCTTGTTAAGATCATTATATCACTCTTATATACCGTTTCGCTATTGTACACTAACCCTATGCGCCGTATTTAGTGCTGTGTTTAGGTTAAAAGCGCTGGTTGCCTCGCGCATGCGCAGTGAAAGGTAGAGAGGGAGGAGTGTTGTCACATCATGTGATTGAGCAAGATGGCGACCGCCATCGGAGCTCCACGCTCAATGGCCAGGATCTCCCAGCTGCAACACTTGTGAGTACTGATGATCGGTCCTTAAATAGGACACACTCTAACATTGCACACTGCCTTTCTTTCCCCTGAGGAAGCCACTGTACACGTGGCGATACGCGTGGGGTTCCACGCCAGGAAATTTTACTGGTACTCTCTTTATCTGCTCCTCTATTATGGCTGCCATTATTTTGTGAGGTAGCAAGTACGGTCCCGCTCTTGCACTACTTCCAGTCTAAACCTGTATATCCCTGCCTTGGCTTACAGGCACGGTTTATACCTTTTACTAGTGGGGGTATTGGTTGCATGTGATACCTTTTCTCTACACCTATTGGTCCTTTATTCTTTTGCTGTATTTGCAATATGCTGAATATATTGTGTGGGTTCTTCTAAAAACCTCTACATATATTTACAGCACTTTGCGTATACTGCATTAACTATATACTAGTCTATTTCGTACATGCTGCACTAAGAGGTTTATTATAGGGGGTTTAGGTATGACATATGTCTCTTTATATTGGAGATATTGACTGCATGACTTATATTCAGGTGTTATACACTTGTAAACTACCAAATATATTGTATAGGTCTTCCTTAACCTTATATATATCTGCAGTACTTTACGTATATTACATTAACTTTATACTGGTCCATATTGCATACGCTGCACTTATAGGTTATCATAGGTGTTACAAGCATGGTGTATATCCCCATATACTGGAGCAGTAAATTAGCAATTCTGACTGTATGTGGTGCCTGATGTTTATGCACTTGTACTACACCAAATATGTTGTGGATCTAGTCTAACCTTTATATGTACCTGCAGTGCGCTACCTTTACCCTGATTAACTATAATTTTGAATGTATATGGTGCACCATTAGGTTTCTATTATATGACTTATTTGACCCTTGTGGTCACTGCTTATTGGGGTAACTTACTGCAACACGTATAATTACTTATATTTAGGTGTTGACATATCTGTCTGTATCTGTACAGCGATTTTCCAACTTTGACAGTTTCCATCTCATTACCATTATATACAGTTTAATTCTGGGACCGGGCCTTGTGCAATATCCTACAGCGTACCTTTGTTGTATTTACATTGTATTTTTCATATGTCACTTTTCCTGGCGTGTATGGTGTCCATGCCTTTGGCTTTTTAAGTGTTTTTAATCCTGTTATTGTGTGTCCACACTCCAAGTACGGATATATGTGGTCTCTTGTTTTTGCGTGTTTCAATAAAAATATCTATTTCATATATATTGTTGTGGTGATCCCATTTTGGTATACCTTTTCTTTCCTTTTTCTTTGACAAAGTGGCATTGAAGATTCCCCACATCATTCCCTAGAAGAATGTCTGCAGGAAGGCCGCTCATCACACCAATCGTGCATTGTTTTGCTCCAAAGCCATAATCCAGGGTCACACTCGCTCTTGGAATATATCTCTGAGTACCTCCAGCCACTTCAATAGCAATTCCTGGTCCCTTTTGCACTGCTTCTGGTTGAATTACTCGGGGATCTACGATGGTGAGAAAAGCCCCAGTGTCACGAAAGCCAACAACTTTTTGGCCATCCAGCACAACCTCCTGTAGATGTTTATGCTGAAGATCAGAAGAACGGGCGGCTGTGGCTCGCACCCCATAGACTCCTGGTAGGGAAGTCAACATATCAGAGTCACTTGGCAAATCATCAGGGAATGAATCCAGCTCTTCTCCTGTTGATGGTGTCTGTAGATAATGAACAGGCAAAGGGGGTCTGTAACTGTTTTGCCTCTGAGCACCTGGACAGTAAGCTTGCAGATGACCAGGCTGCCCACATCCATAACATCTGCGTTCTATGAGTCTTTCTCCACGTCGTACTCCCAAAGAGGAGGCAGGAGTAGTAGGAGGCACATTCACACGGGGTCCACCATGTGTTGGTAGTCTATTGGGACGTTGAACATTGGAGGCCAAAGGACAAGGGACCACTGGTGTTGGGGAGCTGGTAGTTTTTTTGTCACCGACTAGTAGCCTTTTCCATTGAGGCTTGATGGTGAGCACCTCATCAGCTAGGGCGGCAGCTTGTTCCACAGTTGATGGCTTTCTCTCACGCACCCATTCTCTGATTTCCGCAGGGCACCTGGCATAGAACTGCTCTTTCAGGATGACCTGGAGGAAGGTCTCCCAAGTTAAGGCTCCCTCTCCCTCCAGCCAGCGATGGCATACATGTTTCAGTCTGTGGGCAAACATCTTGAAAGACACTTCTCCATCACAGGCTAATGTACGGAACTTAGTCCTATAAGTATCTGGGGTCACGGCATAATGTTCCAGAATGGTCTGTTTTATCTCCCCATACTCACAATTCTACTGAGGGTCCATAGCTCTATAGGCGTCGGCAGCTCCACCCTCCAAGAGGCCCACCAGGTGTCTGACTCGCTCTCTTTCTGGGACTTCCATTAATCGGCACTGATGCTCAAAGTCCTGAAAGAAGCCCTCAATGTCACCTGCAGCTTCATTAAATGGCTTAAAGTCCTTGCGGGACACTCTGGAGAATTCCCTCATAGTTGGTGCTGTGGTTAAAGTTTGTTTGGAGCCTCTAGCTGCTTCCACAGCAAATCTCCTCTCCAGCAATGCTGCCCTCTCTTGAGCTCTGCGAATGGCCTCCTTCTTATCTTCTATGGTGGCCTCATCTCCAAGCAGTGCCATCTCCTCCTCATACCACACAATCCATTGACTTTTTTGGGTATTTACCTCCAGCTCCCGTCTTTCCTCCCTTTGCTGTGGAAATTGTTCCTCGGTGCCATCTTGCAGGCAAGCGTTTTCCAATGCCTCAATTAGTTGCTCCTTAGAGAGTCCTTTGTAACCGACTCCTAATTCACGGGCCATTGTTTGTAGGCTCACCACAGTCCAGTTCCTGTATCCTGAGGTTCTGAATCCAGATGTTAATGGGCCGTTGTCCTCCATTCTTTCTGCTCTGATCCTGCCGCTGCCACCAGTTTGTGACGGGGTATGCGACAGAGCAGTAAAGGACGCCAGGCCAAGGAACAATTCAAGAAGATTTAATGAGGCAGGGAGCATAAAACATGCAATATTAAAATGGTTCTTTAGAGTCCACACAAAGGAAATAGGTCCGGGGGCGCCAAGGAGAATGCAAAAGTCCTCAAAGTCCAATCGTCCATGTACGGGCGATAAGGAGCTGGCCTTAGCACAGGTCCTCACCCTTCACTCAACAAAGCATAACTAAAAACTAAAACATGGGGCTGAATCTCCCACCCCTCCTTAGATCCACCCCCTTAACATTTGCCACTTGTAGCTAGAAAAGGGTTCCTAGACACAGCCTCCAGAGATTGTGTACTAGGCAAGCCCCCTGCAGAGGAGAACAATATATATGCAACCCCCCACCCCCCAAATCAAGGACAATAGCTACGGCTGAAGCCTGATTGCAATATGATACAGGCTGGGGGGATATAATACACCCAGATATCATGAGCAGCAGTCACAGGGATACACGTGCACTGGAAACTAATGGGAGGAGCGGACTAGTACTACAGGATATGAAATGTCATTAAACGGTATGAAAATAGAGTGGGGTGAAACTAGTAAAGGAGTATACTTACCTGAACTGGAAGGGATACATTTTGAAATCTGCAACAGTAATCATAGAAAACCGTAGTAACTATTTTCTATTTAACCTCATAACGACGGCCATACGACTTAAAGCGGCGGCAAAACAGGGTACTTATTCTGTTCCGCCGCTGTAAAGCGTCGGTCCGAAAAAACCCTGTAGCGCCCCCCAGCGACCGAAAATCTCGGGGGATTCAGTTACCGGGGGTAGCTGAGACCCCCCAGATTATGAATCGGGGTGTTTTTATTGGACCCCGATAATGTGATCGCCAGTATACACCGTATACTGACGATCACATAAAAAAAAAAGAAATGGCCGGTAAAACTGATTTCTTTTTCATCTGACGTGATCAAACATGTCAGATGAAAAAGAAATATAAACCCCTAGTGACCCCAGTACCGGAGAGTCCCCCCCACCCCAACCCCCCCTCCGGAACAGTCAAAATGGCGCCGAAGCGCACCGAAAACTGCCGCCGCCGGCTCTGCATTCATTTCCCTCCGATCTGAAATGATCAAACATTTCAGATCGCAGGGAAATGTCCTCCTCCTGACCCCTCCTCCGGTACACCGGAGCCCTCTGGTCCCCCGGAGCTTCCTCCGGTTCTCCAGAGCCGCCCCCCTTCCCCCCTTCGGAGCATGCAAGATGGCGGCGCGCAGCGCACAGTAGCGCGCGGCCGCATTCATGCTGCTCTTTCTGCCGCATGCGACACGTCACATGCGACAGAAAAGTTGTCCCCAGGTCCCGACAGGTCTCACGCCGTCACCCCCCATCAGCCCTCGGTCTTCCCCGTTACCTGGCTGCTGCTCCGTCCCCGCGATCACTCCGCCTGCTTCTGGAAAGCTGGCGGCGCATGTGCAGACAGCGGCTGTCAGCTGGATCCTTGCAAGCAGGGACGCTGACCTCGTTGCTGCACATGCTGCTGTACTGTGGACCGGGGGAGAGTGAGTGCAGTAATCTGCAGCCACACTCCTCACATGGAGAGCCTGCTGTTCTAGAAAATGGGGGGTACGTTCTGTGAGCGTGCCCCTCATATTCTGGAATGAGGTTACTGCAGGTCACTCTGCCCTAGGTTGGACCGGGGCAGTGTGAGTGCAGTATTCTGAGATTACTGCACCCACACTGCTCATGGAGAGCTTGCTCTTCCAGAAAATGGGGGATACGTTCCCTGAACGTGCCCCCCATATTCTAGAAGGTCCAGAGTCGTCGTGGGACCTCCGGAATTTGTTTATTTTCAATAAATTGGTGAAAGAGGGAATGTTTCGGGCAGTGTTTTTTCAAATAACTTTTTTTTTTGTCTTTATTTTTTTCTATTTCTGACTGGGTTAGTGATGTCGGGTATCTGTTTAGATGCCATGACATCACTTACCCCAGGGCTTGATGCCAGGTGACATTACAGCTGGTATCAACCCCGTATATTACCCCGTTTGCCACCGCACCAGGGCGCGGGATGAGCTGGGGCGAAGCGCCAGGATTGGCGCATCTAATGGATGCGCCACTTCTGAGGCGGCTGCGGCCTGCTATTTTTAGGCTGGGAAGAGTCCAATAACCATGGCTCTTCCCACCCTGAGAATAACAGACCCCAGCTGTCCGCTTCACCTTGGCTGGGGATCTAATTTGGGGGGGACCCCACGTTTGTTTGTTTTTTTAAGATAAAAACGCCTGGGGAGCCCTCCAAATTGATCACCAGCCAAGGTGAAGCTGTCCACTGTGGTTTGCAGGCTACAGCTGTCTGCTTTACCCTAGCTGGCTATCAAAAATAGGGGGGACCCCACGTCGTTTATTTTAATTATTAATTTTTTGGGGGGCTAAATACAAGGCTAGGCACCCTTTAGTGCCACATGAAAGGCACTAAATGGCGCCAGCTTAGAATATGCAGGGGGTGGGACGATATATATGTTTGACATCTATACATTCATCCATTGTAGCATTTTAGGCTGTGCGCCCACAATCGGGGTTTGCAGCGTTTTGGGCGCAGAGTGTATTCCCTGCGTCCATAATACTGTGTTGTGCAGAAGAAGCACAGTGGAAGGATTTTTAGAAATCCCGTGCCCACTGTGCTTCTCTTCTCCGCAGCATACACTGACCTGTGGTGCAGCTTCCTGAGCCTCAGCATGTCATGTTATGCTGCGGAGACAAGAGTGTTCTCTGCAGGTAGCATAGAGCTCCACAGCAGCCTGAACCCAAATCCTGGGCATGGGCAGCTGCGTTCTCCTGTGGACAACACTCAGATCTCTGCAGGAAGGCTGACACTGGGTACTAGATGCCGTGTCGCTGGATCATGGCCACATAGCCTAAAAGTGAGAAATGTGTTGCTACAGCAACATTTTTGTGAAGTACCTGTGGATTCAAAATGCTTACTTTACTCCTGAATAAAATCCAGTTTCCAAAATGGGGTCACTTGTGGGGGGTTTCTGCTGTATAGGTACCCAAAGGGGCCCTGCAAATGTGACATGGTGCCCGCAATTTATTTCAACTTTTCCAGAATTCAAATGGTGCTCCTTCCATTCCAAGCCCTCCCATTTATCCAAACAGAGGTTTTTGGCCACATGTGGGGTATCCCTGTGCTCATAAGACATTGGATAACAACCTGTTGGGTCCATGGTTTGTTGTTGCCTCTTGAAAAAGTAAGAAATTTGATGCTAAAGCAATATTTTTGTGAAAAAAAATGAAAATTTTCAATATGGCAACCTAAGCTTATTAAATTCTGTGAAGTACTCTTGGATTCAAACTGCTCACTATACACCTAGATAAAAGCCTTGAGGTATCTTGTTTCCAGAATGGGGTCACTTGTGGGGGACCTCCACTGTTTAGGCACCTTAGGGGCTTTCCAAATGCAACATAGCGTCCGATAATGATTCCAGCCAATTGTGCAGTCACATGGCGCTCCTTCCCTTCCGAGCCCTGCTGTGCACCCAAACAGTTGATTTTCATCACACATAAGGCATCAGCATACTCAGGAGAAATTGCTCGATAAATCTAATGCTGAATTTCTTTTCCTTTTACACTTGTAAAAAAAAAAGCTACCTGGTTGAAGTAACAATTTTGTGGTAAAAATGTATTTTTTTATTTTCACAGCTCAACATTATAAACTTCTGTGAAGCACCTGAGGGTTCAGGGTACTCACCAAACATCTAGATAAATTCCTTCAGGGGTCTATTTTCCAAAATGGGGCCACATGTTGGGGAGTTTCACTGTATAGGCACCTCAGGGGCTCTCCAAATGCAACATGGCGTCCGCTATTGATTCCAGACAATTTTGCAGTCAAATGGCACTCCTTCCCTTCCGAGCCCTGTCATGCGCCCAAACAGTTGATTTCCACCACATATAAGGTATTGCCAAACTCAGCAGAAATTGCACAATAAATTTCATGGATTACCCTTGTGAAAAAAAAGCTACCTGGTTGAAATAACAATTTTGTGGTAAAATTTTATTTTTTTATTTTCATGGCTCAACGTTATAAAATTCTGTGAAGCACCTGGGGGTTCAGGGTACTCACCAAACATCTAGATAAATTCCTTGAGGGGCCTAGTTTCCAAAATGGGGTCACTTGTGCGGGGTTTCTGCTGTTTAGGTACCTTAGGGGACCTCCAAATGCGACATGGTGCCCGCAATCTCTTTCAGCCAAATTTCCTTTCCAAAATTCAAATATTGTTCCTTCTGTTCCAAGCCCTCCCATTTGTCCAAACAAAGGTTTCAGACCACATGTGAGGTATCACTGCGCTCATAAAAAAGTGGGTAACAAACCTTGGGGTCAAATTTTTGGAATTACCTCTTGAAAAAGTGAGAAAATTGATGCTAAAGCAACATTTTTGAGAAAATTATGAAAATTTTCAATATGACAACGTAACGTTAACAAAATGTGTGAAGTACCTGTGGATCCAAAATGCTCACTATACCACTAGATAGAAGCCTTGAGGGGTCTAGTTTCCAAAATGGCATCACTTGTGAGGGGTTTCTTCTGTTTAGGTACCTTAGCGGACCTGTAAATGCAACATGGTGCCCGCAATCTATTTCAGCCAAATTTGCTTTCCAAAATTCAAATATTGCTCCTTCTGTTCCAAGCCCTCCCATTTGTCCAAATTGAGGTTTCTGACCACATGTGGAGTATCGGTGCGTTCATAAGAAAGTGGGGAACAAGTTTTGGGGTCCATTTTGTTGTGTTATTTCTTCTAAAAGTGAATAAATTTAGGTTATAGTAACATTTTTAGGTAAAATTTAATTTTTGCTTTTTTTCATTCTACATTGCTTTTGTTCATGTGAAGCACCTGAAGGGTTAATAAACTTCTTGAATGTGGTTTTGAGTACTTTGGGGGGTGCAGTTTTTAGAATGGTGTCACTTTTGGGTATTTTCTGTCATCTAGGCCTATTGAAGTCACTTCAAATATGATGTGGTCCCTAAAAAAATGGTTTTGTAAATTTTGATGTAAAAATGAGAAATCGCTAATAAACTTTGAACTCTTCTAACTTCCTAACAAAAAAAAATTTGTTTCCAAAATTGTGCTTATGTAAAGTAGACATGTGGGAAATGTTATTTATTAACTATTTTGTGTCACAGAAATCTCTGGTTTAACGGTATAAAAATTCAAAAGTTGAAAATTGCAAAATTTTCAAAATTTTTGCCAAAATTCAATTTTTTTCATAAATAAACGCAAAAAATATTGTCCTAAATTTAGTACTAACATGAAGTCCAATATGTGACGAAAAAACATTCTCAGAATCACCAGGATCCGTTGAAGTGTTCCAGAGTTATAACCTCATGAAGTGACACTGGGGATTCTTCCTGGCCAGTAATGGAACCAGGTTTACAGTGTTACAGTAAGGCGGGCTTTGCACGTTGCGACATCGCAAGCCGATGCTGCGATGTTGCATGCAATAGTCCCCGCCCCCGTCGCAGGTACGATATCGTGTGATAGCTGGCGTAGTGAAAATTATCGCTACGCCAGCTTCACATGCACTCACCTGCCCTGCGACCGTCGCTCTGGCTGGCGACCCGCCTCCTTCCTAAGGGGGCGAGTCATGCGGCGTCATAGCGACGTCACACGGCAGGCGGCCAATAGCGGCGGAGGGGCGGAGATGAGCAGGATGTAAACATCCCGCCCACCTCCTTCCTTCCGCATATTCTACGGAAGCCGTGGTGACGCCGGTAGATGTTCCTCGCTCCTGCGATTTCACACACAGCGATGTGTGCTGCCGCAGGAGCGAGGAACAACATCGGACCATCGCGTCAGCGTAATTATGGATTACGCCGACGCTGCACCGATGATACGATTACGACGATTTTGCGCTCGTTAATCGTATCATCTAGGCTTTACACACCACGATGTCGCATGCGATGCCGGATGTGCGTCACTTTCAATTTGACCCCACCGACATCGCACCTGCGATATCGTAGTGTACAAAGCCCGCCTAAGGGTGGGTAGTGAGTGTACTTTATTATCACCCAAGTGACACTGGTGCTCTAGTTTTTCCTGGAAGACATTTGTATGTATAATGTACGCAGTTTTTGGTGTGAAACACCGTAGGGTTGAAATTGGAAAAAAAAGAGAAGTGTTGAGATGATTTGAAGAGATGTAATTCTGAATCTAAAAACTACACTATGTGTATTTTACCTGTCTGTGAAAATAAGATGATATAAGCTGATATATATAGGGTGGACTTGTGTGCTGTCTGTGGAGCACTGTGTCCACGTAAGCCCACCCCATTATTTCCTGTCCTGAATGTAGATTTCTTTCTGTCACTCTGTGTTTTGCCCAGCCCTGGGTGGGGTATGGTATGGGGATATGATTGCAGGGGCTGACAGGAGATGAGGGCGAGTACAGGGTCCCTAGTTACAGGGTCAGCCCAGGGGTCTCTATATAATCCGTATTCCCAGTGACAGATTGAATACCTCCTGAATGTAGATGTCACAATCCATGTCACTCCCTCCCAGGCCTCTTCAGACGCCATTTTTGGCCAACATCTACTTCCTCTTTTAGCGGCTGTTTCTTATCGGTAATTATCTTTAGCGGCCGTTTTAACTCAGACACTACATAGTTCATATTTTGACACCATTTTAGTCCAGCCGACACCCAGTTCCCCATTTTTGTTTGAGCAGCCAAAGCCACTGCTCTGTTTATTGCTGATGTAGCAGGGACTGCAGGGGGGGGGGCATAGGGACCTGAAACACACACTCCGTTTTTGATCATATATGCAGTTGTGCCCCATTGTGTTCCCACTAATGAACCTTAGCAGAGGTTATTGCTGATAGTCCTGTGGAAACCTTTTCCCTTCACTTTTGCATGTTTGTTTTTGCTGTATCTAGTATACAGTTTAGTAGACCATATAGACTGCTCACTATTAGTCCTGGTGGACGGTGAATATTTTTCTGCCTATGGCAGTTGCTGCTTAGCCTGGTTTTGAGATATTTTCACTTGTATGTTATCCTGCCTGATATCTTGCACAAGAGTTCCCTGAAAGAGAGTGGAGGATCTTGTGGTCCTAAGGGGACTTTGATCATCAGGAGTTGGCATATATTAGGGTTTTTGTTGGCAGAACCCAGGAATCCTTTGTGTCTTAGTTTGCAGGGTTTGACAGGAGAGAGGGATACGCTGGAGGCCCGACCCTGACCACCATCAGGTCTACCGTCGGGATGAGGGAGAGTGCAGGGCCCCCAGTTACAGGGTCAGCACAGGAGAGGTAGAGTAGATACGCTCCACTGCTTTTTCCTAGTTGTGTATATGTAGTCAGGGGGTGCTGCTTGGTAGTTTCCAAACCCTCTTGTGCTCTTTTCTCTTTCCCCGGGGGTTTTAGGGAGTCTTAGTTTTTAGAATTTCAGTGTTCTCCTGACCCCAAGTTACACTCATTGCTCTTTCTTACAAACCTAGGTATAGTCCTTTGTATCAGGTCTCCGAGAGCCCATATGCAAACAACTACAGCTGGTAACTCCTGATTACAGAAGTGAAGGACCAAGACACCCTCCTTCAAGTGGCAAGATGTCTGGAGATGAATCTAGCAGCTTAAAAGATCACCCCACATACAGATGTGCAGCAGTCACAGTCACCTGAGTTACAGTCAGTCACCTGAGTTACAGTCACAGTCACCTGAAGAGTATCATCATGTCATCTCCAGCCCAGAAGTCATTCTACCTGTTTGCCATGGAGGAAGACAGCAGCCCTTTGAATACTACTCAGCCAGATTGAACACCTACCTAAAGCACCAGTTGAAGATCAATGCCTGTATGACATCACTGCTCCCTGACAAAGTCACCATCTCCCGGTGTGCGGTCCTTAATCCTGCTAAACTTCTCCCTCTTCCAAGGGGGGAGTGTCCCACCTCTGACACCTTGGTGGAAGAGGTAGTCGACTCTGGCATAGCTGAGGAAACTCTGGATTCGATACAGTGACGGATACATCTTTGGACCCTGACTTAACCCCTTTGCGGATGGATCAAGATGTGCATGGGTATGGTGATGGTAGCAGAAGAAGCTGTGCTGATAGAGCAGTCGCTACCCGCATGCCTGTCTGTGAAGAAAGCAGATGTATGTGCTCTCGCTGAAGTCTGCAAGATGGCAGCCAGCATCTACTCTGTATGGAAGACAAGAGACTTGATCACTGCCAATGGAACTGTACGCCGTCATGAGGCCATAGAAGAATGGATGGAAGCTTTGCTATTGCCAGCCAGAGTCGCGGTGAGCAGTGTTGAGGCCTACATTGGAGAAGTCAAGGGAAGCAGTAAGAAGAGCCCTCACTGACAGAACATCCAAAGAAGCTCCAAGACCACTTACCAAAGAAACAGTCAGTCAATCTGTGCTTTTTGAATGACCCCGATGTGAAGAAGAAAGGAAAGATGGAAAGTCTTGAGAAAACATTGTCCTGACCCTACAAGAGCAAGTCTCAGAAGAAGAAGAGGACTGAGATAGGGTGCAGCTGTGGGCTCCCGGAGACCATAGAAAGTGGCTAGTGACCTGCTTTCACTGCCAGCCAAAGAGATATGGCAGGCCTTAGACACAGAACTGACTCTACACACCCCATACCAGCCACAGAATAGAGGGAAGGTTGGGAGGATGGGGCAGTGTAGAAAGCAAGGGCATGAGAGTCTTCCCCTTGAATTGTTCAGTGTCAGCCACACCCCAGCAGGGACCACTAGGTTGAGACCCTATGAAATCCTGTTTAGAAGTACCCCCAGATACTTCAACTAAGCTTGTTGTTTGTTTAACTAAACATTTGCCTAATATACGTTTTTGAGTTTTATCCTCCAGATCCAACCAGATCTAGATTTTTCTCTTTTCTTTTTCTCTCTCTCCTCTTTTCCTCTCTTTCTCTCTTTTTCCTCAATCTTTCTCTCTCTTCTCAATCTTTCTCTCTCTCTTCTCTCACTCTTTTTCTTTCGGACAAAGATCCATGCATTCCACAACAAAGAGATGTCGGACCTGAGACCAGGAGATGGCTGTCTTTCCTCTTCTACCCGATACTTTGTGCCAGGACGATGATATCTAAGCATGTGGATCGGAAGACGACTGTGCATCCCACCTTTGATGATGTCCCACCATCACCGCCTGAGGACTGAGGAGCATGAGACTGAGTGAAACCAACCCTGATAAATATTAGCCAATTAGAGGACTACTGCCACGTTCCCCCTTCCTGAATAACGTGTGCCAGCGGAACATAGCCATGAGGACAGTCTAGAGAATACGGTCAGGATCTGGCTTCCTATGCATAGTCTGTTGGGTGGGGAGATTCATCCACAAGGGATGGGTTATCTCGTATGTGAGTGAGGTAACCATCGACATTAAGACAGATCAATAGACCTGGGAAAGTAAGGAAAAACTTTTGGCTATCTCCAAAGGAGGGACTGTTAAGGACAAGATTATGAACTATTAGGAGTATATATGAAGATATCCAAAAACCAGGATTTAAGATGCTGTTTCAGACTGTGTACCACACCTAGTTCTGCATTTGGACATAAGACTCAGACAGTCTGGGCTATTCATGTGATGAGTGAATCATGCTGACATTGCTTAATATAAATGAGGAAGCAAGCACATTACAGTATATTGTATATCACAGAATAAGCTGTTCTATTTTATCCAATAGGAGACGTGTTACGTATTATTGGCTGCTAGCCAATAAGTCCGTTTAAATGTATTTTCACTTCCGGATTAAATCAATCTTACTTTCTATTCATATCCGAGTACGTCTCTGGTGTGTGTGAAAGAGAGTGGTATGCATGCTACCACAAGTGACTCATAATTTGGACTGCAGACAGTTTAAGAGGGATGCATGACTAGACAGCATCAAAGTAAATTTATGGCCGACATTAAATACTGCCCCTATGTACAAGAACATAATTACCATAATACTGCCCCCATGTACAAGAACACAACTATATGTACAGCTGTATTGAATATATAACACAATATATATATATATATATATATATATATATATATATATATATATATATATGTGTGTGTTATATATTCAATACAGCTGTACATATAGTTTTGTTCTTGTACATGGGGGCAGTATTATAGTAGTTATGTTCTTGAACATATAGCTATTTTCTACATATATATATATACAGTTAGGTCCAGAAATATTTGGACAGTGACACAAGTTTTGTTATTTTAGCTGTTTACAAAAACATGTTCAGAAATACAATTATATATATAATATGGGCTGAAAGTGCACACTCCCAGCTGCAATATGAGAGTTTTCACATCCAAATCGGAAAAAGGGTTTCGGAATCATAGCTCTGTAATGCATAGCCTCCTCTTTTTCAAGGGACCAAAAGTAATTGGACAAGTGACTCTAAGGGCTGCAATTAACTCTGAAGGCGTCTCCCTCGTTAACCTGTAATCAATGAAGTAGTTAAAAGGTCTGGGGTTGATTACAGGTGTGTGGTTTTGCATTTGGAAGCTGTTGCTGTGACCAGACAACATGCGGTCTAAGGAACTCTCAATTGAGGTGAAGCAGAACATCCTGAGGCTGAAAAAAAAGAAAAAATCCATCAGAGAGATAGCAGACATGCTTGGAGTAGCAAAATCAACAGTCGGGTACATTCTGAGAAAAAAGGAATTGACTGGTGAGCTTGGGAACTCAAAAAGGCCTGGGCGTCCACGGATGACAACAGTGGTGGATGATCGCCGCATACTTTCTTTGGTGAAGAAGAACCCGTTCACAACATCAACTGAAGTCCAGAACACTCTCAGTGAAGTAGGTGTATCTGTCTCTAAGTCAACAGTAAAGAGAAGACTCCATGAAAGTAAATACAAAGGGTTCACATCTAGATGCAAACCATTCATCAATTCCAAAAATAGACAGGCCAGAGTTAAATTTGCTGAAAAACACCTCATGAAGCCAGCTCAGTTCTGGAAAAGTATTCTATGGACAGATGAGACAAAGATCAACCTGTACCAGAATGATGGGAAGAAAAAAGTTTGGAGAAGAAAGGGAACGGCACATGATCCAAGGCACACCACATCCTCTGTAAAACATGGTGGAGGCAACGTGATGGCATGGGCATGCATGGCTTTCAATGGCACTGGGTCACTTGTGTTTATTGATGACATAACAGCAGACAAGAGTAGCCGGATGAATTCTGAAGTGTACCGGGATATACTTTCAGCCCAGATTCAGCCAAATGCCGCAAAGTTGATCGGACGGCGCTTCATAGTACAGATGGACAATGACCCCAAGCATACAGCCAAAGCTACCCAGGAGTGCATGAGTGCAAAAAAGTGGAACATTCTGCAATGGCCAAGTCAATCACCAGATCTTAACCCAATTGAGCATGCATTTCACTTGCTCAAATCCAGACTTAAGACGGAAAGACCCACAAACAAGCAAGACCTGAAGGCTGCGGCTGTAAAGGCCTGGCAAAGCATTAAGAAGGAGGAAACCCAGCGTTTGGTGATGTCCATGGGTTCCAGACTTAAGGCAGTGATTGCCTCCAAAGGATTCGCAACAAAATATTGAAAATAAAAATATTTTGTTTATTTGTCCAATTACTTTTGACCTCCTAAAATGTGGAGTGTTTGTAAAGAAATGTGTACAATTCCTACAATTTCTATCAGATATTTTTGTGCAAACCTTCAAATTAAACGTTACAATCTGCACTTGAATTCTGTTGTAGAGGTTTCATTTCAAATCCAATGTGGTAGCATGCAGAGCCCAACTCGCGAAAATTGTGTCACTGTCCAAATATTTCTGGACCTAACTGTATATACATATAGTACACACATATATATGTGTGTACTATATGTAGAAAATAGCTATATGTTCAAGAACATGTTAGGTTGACCTAACGGTCACAGCTGTTGCCAGCGATGTCCGAATGCAGAGAGGGTACCGGTGACCCCCCCCTCGGCTACTCCAGCTCAATGAAAATAAGCAGATGCTGTTATACAGTCATATGAAAAAGTTTGGGCACCCCTATTAATGTTAACCTTTTTTCTTCATAACAATTTGGGTTTTTGCAACAGCTATTTCAGCTTCATATATCTAATAACTGATGGACTCGTAATATTTCTGGATTGAAATGAGGTTTATTGTACTAACAGAAAATGTGCAATCCGCATTTAAACAAAATTTGACCGGTGCAAAAGTATGGGCACCTCAACATAAAAGTGACATTAATATTTTGTAGATCCTCCTTTTGCAAAAATAACAGCCTCTAGTCGCTTCCTGTAGCTTTTAATGAGTTCCTGGATCCTGGATGAAGGTATATTTGACCATTCCTGTTTAAAAAACAATTCCAGTTTAGTTAAGTTTGATGGTCGCCGAGCATGAACAGCACGCTTCAAATCATCCCACAGATTTTCAATCATATTCAGGTCTGGGGACTGGGATGGCCATTCCAGAACATTGTAATTGTTCCTCTGCATGAATGCCTGAGTAGATTTGGAGCGGTGTTTTGGATCATTGTCTTGATGATGGAACCTCCATGATGGAACCTCCACCAAATTTTACTGTAGGTAGCAAGTGCTTTTCTTGGAATGCCGTGTTTTATTGCCTCCATGCATAACGCCTTTATGTATGACCAAACAACTCAATCTTTGTTTCATCAGTCCACATAACCTTCTTCCAAAATGTAACTGGCTTGTCCAAATGTGCTTTTGCACACTTCAGGCGACTCTGTTCTCTGTTTGTGGCGTGCTTGCAGAAACGGCTTCTTTCGCATCACTCTCCCATACAGCTTCTCCTTGTGCAAAGTGCGCTGTATTGTTGACCGATGCACATTGACACCATCTGCAGCAAGATGATGCTGCAGGTCTTTGGAGGTGGTCTATGGATTGTCCTTGACTGTTCTCACCATTCTTCTTCTCTGCCTTTCTGATATTTTTCTTGGCCTGCCACTTCTGGGCGTAACAAGAACTGTACCTGTGTTCTTCCATTTCCTTACTATGTTCCTCACAGTGGAAACTGACAGTTTAAATCTCTGAGACAACTTTTTGTATCCTTCCCCTGAACAACTATGTTGAATAATCTTTGTTTTCAGATCATTTGAGAGTTGTTTTGAGGAGCCCATGATGCCACACTTCATAGGAGATTCAAATAGGAGAACAACTTGCAAGTGGCCACCTTAAATACCTTTTCTCATGATTGGATACACCTGCCTATGAAGTTCAAAGCTCAATGAGGTTACAAAACATATTTAGTGCTTTAGTAAGTCAGTAAAAAGTAGTTAGGAGTGTTCAAAGCAAGAAATTGATAAGGGTGCCCATACTTTTGCACCGGTCAAATTTTGTTTAAATGCAGATTACACATTTTCTGTTAGTACAATAAACCTCATTTCAATCCAAAAATATTACTCAGTCCATCAGTTATTAGATATATGAAACTGAAATAGCTGTTGCAAAAACCCAAATTGTTATGAAGAAAAAAGGTTAACATTAATAGGGGTGCCCAAACTTTTTCCTATGACTGTACACATAAGACTGGAGATGTGTGGCTCCGAATAGAAAGTGAATTATTTTGTTTACATTACAAGGTTATACAAAGTTGATTAGGGCGTAACTATGCAACATACATATTCATTAATCTACATTCATTAAGGCGTGGATTACATATTCCCAGCAAGAGAAATTAACATAATGACTTATACTCCCATAACAATCTAGGATGTTCTTCTTCCCATAACAAGATGTTTGTCAGTCGTTTCTAAGTCAAAACATTCTCCGTCCTTGAGGTTGGTCTCATAGTTTATTACGTAAATAAGTCTGGTTTGGTCTTGCAAGGGAGCATGAATTTCTATTATTTTTCTAAACCAGTGAAAAAGGTTAACTCTTTCCTCACAATCCCCCCTATTGGCGTGATTGATGGACAGGGGGCCATCGAGAAGCTGTGGACTATAGAGAGAGCAGGCTAGCCTCCAGATACTTTCTGAGCCGTGGGTTGCTCAGGGAGTGTCATCTCACATCCATCACCCAGAGGACTGCCTGCATGCCTCTCGATAGGAGTCTCATCATGATACGCCAAGGTGATTTCTAGAGGAAAGAGTAGAGAAGAGAAAAAAAAGAAATATTAGTGATTTCATACGGGTGCTGAATAATCATTGTATCTACATTGCTTCAAGCAGCGTGAAAACAAAGCCATTAGCAACTTGAACACTACATAAGCAACTAATAAACAGAGTAACACTTGGAACACTGATTGCAGTATCCCCATGAACAATCCTCCTATTCCCTTAAACCAGTTTGCAGGGTTGAACATTGAAAAGGTATTGCTCCACCAAGTATCTGAGCTCCTGAGTACCTCCTCATCATGTTTTTTCCTCAGCTTTTGTATCTCAGTTAAACTGGCTTGGGCTTTTAAGGTTCCTTTTGGATCTATGTAGTGACAACAGCTGGGGCCTATTACTTGGCACATCCCCCCTTGGGCTGCAGTGAGGTAATCCAGTACCAAAGTATGTTGGTTGGTTACAATGATTAAAGGGGTTATCCAGCTTCTTTGACTCTTTTTTTTATTTCCCTATTGGGCTACATTGGGGCAGGTAAGTAGATAGAGACCACTTACCTGCCCTGCTGTCAGCCCCTCTCCCCTGGCTCAGAGCGGTCATGTGACCGCTCCTGCCGCGATTTTGCTGCTTCCGGTCATTTCATGTCAACATGGGCAGGGCCATGTTGACATGCAAATGTGGAACAGCATGTCGCCTCCCTGCTGGGCGGGTACAGTGCGATGAGCCCCGCCCCCTTCCCTGCACCCTCCCACACATTCCCCCGCACCTCTTTTACTCTCCAGTAACCTCCCCCTGCACTGCTGTGGGGTCCGTGACCTAAGGGTGGTGGTGTCACCGCCAGCACCGGGCCCCCTGCTCAGGATCACACATTCAAATGTACCGGCATCACAGATCACAGATGCCGGTACATTTGAAAGTGCTGATGAGAAGCAGCGCAGCGCTGCTTCTCATCACTGTCCCTCCCGCTGTCTGTGCTCTCTTCAGCACAGCGGTGACGTCACTACTGTGTTGATATGTCCAGAGCACAGACAGCGCACGAACGTGCAGGAGCGGCGGGGACCGAGGACGGGTGAGTATGTACTCCCTACATGTGTTCCCTATGGGGGGGTGCAGAGCCATATGTGTGCGTGTGCAGAGCCATATGTGTGCGTGTGCAGAGCCATATGTGTGCGTGTGCAGAGCCATATGTGTGCGTGTGCAGAGCCATATGTGTGTGTGTGCGTTGCAGAGCCATATGTGTGCGTGTGCAGAGCCATACGTGTGCGGTGCAGAGCCATATGTGTGCGTGTGCAGAGCCATACGTGTGCGGTGCAGAGCCATATGTGTGCGTGTGCGGTACAGAGCCATATGTGTGCGTGTGCGGTACAGAGCTATATGTGTGCGGTACAGAGCCATATGTGTGCGGTGCAGAGCATACGTGTGCGGTGCAGAGCCATATGTGTGCATGTGCGGTGCAGAGCTCGATGTAGGGCTGTTATTTGCAATGCTGTAGTGATACCAGGTCAGGTGCTGGGGAAGAATACTGACATGGAATGTGTGTGCAGGGGGTGGGCAGAGGGTGGGGCTGGACACTGGGGTGGGTGGTGACAGCTCTGACTGAGGTTTTGCACAGGAAGTGGTCATGTTTGCTGGATCTGAATGTAAACAAGAGCTGCAGAGAATAAAGGGATAATTCAAGAGGAACAAAAGTTAGAAAACAAAAAATAACAATGTAGGTGTGATTTATATGACAATACAGCACAGATAAACTCAAAAATTTTTGTTAAGCTAATGTCGGACAACTCCTTTAATTGTCTATGTATGGCAATGGTACTATTTACTGCTTGGAGAACCTCAAACATTTGATCATCAAGATAGTCAGTGCTGTCCACCAACTTATCATACATCTGCATTATCATGGGATAGATAAAAAGAGAACTGAAAAATTTGTTGACATGACTCATTTGAATCACATGGGGTCGGCCACTAGGCCTGTCTTTGTTGTCTGCCGCTCTCTTTACCAGTAGGTGGAGAGGCATTTTCCCTGCCGGTATATCAGTGGTATTGATAATGAAGGTGGCAGGGGTCAAACGGGCCAAGGTGCAGGTGCCATTTACTCCTACTGGTAGCCATTTGTAGGCATTATAACCACAAACCCAGTAGGTTTGCGGTGGGAGATCCCAGATGGCAGAATGTTGTAATATGAGTCTATGTACTATATCTATAAAGGCCGATATGTTTCTGAGCATACACCATCTGGGAAGTTGGACTAGGGGACTTCAATACCCTGCGGACGGTTCACCACAGGTTTCTCGGCCAGGTACATATGGGTCAGAATCATTGCACCATAAATTTCCGGGTTGGGAGTAACAAGTATCATTTGTGCCTTCTGGAAACAATGAATTGTATACCCACCCATGGTCATGCAGATGTCTCTCTAACATCAAGGGTTTAAATGCATCTGTACTGTCAGAGGTTCGCCCAAAACTTATTTTGATTCCTTCTGTTGGAATCTTGCCCATAGTAGGTGTTTTTGTGTAATTACGGGGTACCCAGCTGCTTCCTTCAAAGGCTAAATATTGCTGGGTTCTGGGAAGGCCAGTAGTAAGGTTGCCTTGCCACCAGGGGAAATCTACCCACCCTACTATTGGTATGGGCACACTAGTGTTCCACAGTTTTTGATAGTTGGTGTCATTGACTGATAGTCTATTGTAACAGCCTCCCCATTGGAACACTTCGTTTATTGGGACTGGTATGGCTAAGTATGGCATAGAAGAGGCTGTCACAGGTGCGTGTGTACATATCCAGCAGTCTGTGATCTCGAGTTTTTCAGCTAACACTTTATGATGGTCTCAAATGAATTCTGCCGTGGTGTAGAAGGCCCCAAAAAGGGAGTACACATAGAAATACTTAGCAGCATTAGGCCTTCTTGCAGTGGCTGGCATGGACCCATGTCGATCTCCCCTCAAGTTTGACGGAGGTTGGAGTGGTCAGCTGGACAGTCAAAGGCCCTTCGAATCGTGGCTCAAGGGTGTTTCTCACGTGCTTCTTTAGGTAGACCCGGTCACCAGGCTTTAGAGAGTGGGTTCCTGGAACGGCATCAGGATCAGGTAGAGAAGAGTAGACCCTTTGGTGGGTTTCAGTTAGTCTTTTCTGCAGGGAAACAACATAACATGTTAGGCTATCACATTGCAGGTGTAACTCCTGCAAGAAGTAGCATCCTAATCTGGGTGCACTACCAAAGAGTATTTCAAAGGGTGAGAGCCTGTTCTTTCCCTGTGGGGTAGTCCTTATAGAGTAAAAAGCTATGGGGAGACATTCTGTGCATGGTCTACCAGTCTCCTCCACTGCCTTGGCTAATTTGAGCTTTAGAGTTCCATTTAACCTTTCCACTTTCCCTGATGACTGTGGGTGGTATAGCGTGTGTAAGGCTGACTGAATGCCTAACAGGGCACAGGTGTTCTGGAAAACTTGCCCAGTGAAATGAGTACCTCGGTCCAACTCTATGAGTTCAGGGAGTCCAAACCGAGTCACCAGCTCACAGGCCAATTTTTTTGCTATAATTCGGGCCGTGGCTGAGCTTACAGGGTAGGCCTCTGGCCATCCTGAGAAGAGGTCTACACAGACAAGTACAAACTCGTAGATGCCATGTTTTGGCAACTGTATATAGTCTATTTGTACTCTTTGAAATGGGGCAAACGTCTTTGGCAGGTGTCTTTGCGGGGCTTTAGTTAGCTGGCCTGGATTGTATTGTTGACAGATGTGACAAGCTTTTATTCTCTGGGAGGCGTATTGTCTGAAGTTGGGGGCTACCCAATATGGTTGCATCTGGTTCATGATTGAGTTTGTGCTACCGTGTGTGGGGTAGTGGAGTACTTGGAAAATGGCAGGGAACCAACTACATGGCAGGACGGAAAGTCCGTTTAGGCGCCAAATCCCCTCCACCTTTTTTGCCCCCTTGGCCCGCCATCCGGCCTTTTCTTCCTCAGAGGCGTTTTCTTGTGTCTCAAAGAGGTTCTGCATTTCTTCCTCCGTCGTTGACACTGTTTCCGTCTCCTTCAAAGGGAGTAAGGCTGCTTGTTTTGCTGTTTGATTGGCCAAGCGATTTCCCCTTGCCTCGGGTGTTTGAGCCTTGGTGTGGGCAGCAACCTTTATGATTGCTAGCTGCTTTGGTATCAAGGCTACTTCCATTAGTTTCTTCACTGAGGCTCCATGCCTGATGGGATTTCCTGTTGCTGTGAGGAATCCTCTAGTCTGCCAAAATAGTGCACAATGCCGTATGCATAGGCTGAGTCCGTGTAGATGTTCGCTGTTCGTTCTTCCAGAAACTCAATTGCCCAGATGAGGCGAGAAGTTCTGCTTCTTGAGCAGATATGCGTGGAGGTAGCGGTTGTTTGGCTAAGACTGCATATAGAGTCACTACTGCAAATCCGGTGTGGAACTTGCCTGCTTCATCAGCGTATCTGCTACCATCCACAAAAAGTTCAAAGTCTGGATTTGTAAGCGGTGTTGCCTGAATATTGTGCAGGGGCTTTGCCTCATGTTCAATGAGTTCCTGACAATCATGATCAAATGGTGCGCTGGTACGTTTGTCACTCTCTTCTGTCCTCTCTTCTGTCCCCCCTTCTAAACTTGTGAAGATCAGCAGATCAGCAAGGTTTAGACTTGTAACTTGAGCAAATGAGATGTTTGGGGGTAGCAACAGCATGCACTGAAGTCTGACTTGTCTTGCCATGGAGAGGTGTTTCAGCTGCACTTGGTTGAGAACAGCATAAATGTCATGGCTGGTAAGAATGGTAGTCGGGAAATCGAGTGAGATTTCAGATGCTTTCTGCAGAATGTTTGAAACTGCTGTAACGGCACGGACACAGGTTGGTGCTGCTTTGGTGACGTTGTCAAGTTGAGAGGAGTAGTACCCAATTATGTGATGTTTGTCCGTCTTCTGGGTGAGTACTCCTACGGCAAATCCTTGAAGCTCTGCTACGAACAGATTAAAGGTGAGATCATAGTTTGGTAGTGCCAGAGCAGGTGCATCAATCACTAGTTCCTTGAGGTTTTGAAAGTTTTGTCGGGATTCTTCTGTAAGATAAAAAGGAACATTCTTTGTGCAATCATACAGCGGTTGCATGAGTAGCGATGCATTAGGAATCCACTGTCTGCAGAATGATATTAGTCCTAAAAATCCTCTGAGCTGTTTGAGATTCCTAGGAATGCTTGCTTTCCTGATAACTTCTTGTCTGTCCGGGCTGAGGTGTTTTTGTCCCACAGAAAGGCGATGACCCAGGAAAGTGACCCTTGTTTTGCAGAATTGTAATTTATCGCTGCTTGCCTTGCAGCCTACTTCTGCCAGAAAGGTAAGAAGACTTATTGAAGCCGTTTTACATTTTTCTTCACTGGGGCAGCACAGTAGTAAATCATCCACGTACTGAAGGAGGACACAGTGTTCCGGGGGCTCCCAGCCTTGAAGCACATTGCTCATAGCCTGAGTATATAGCGTAGGAGAATGTTGCATACCTTGGGGCAGGCGTGTCCATGTATATTGATTTTGCTTGTGCGTGAATGCAAAGAAATCTTGGCATGTTGGGTCCAGTGGTATTGAGAAAAAAGCATTAGCAAGGTCTATGACTGTGTAATGGGTGGATGTAGCCAGCACCTGTGTGAGCAGCGTATGTGGATTTGGTACAACAGGGGTGAGGGGCACCAGTATTGAGTTCACTGCCCTCAGATCGTGTACCATCCGGTACGTAACTGGGTCACCTTTTTTTACTTGTCTCTTCTTAACAGGAAACAGCAGAGTGTTGTAAGGAGACTTAGTAGTTCTGAGGGCTCTCGACTTCAGCAGCTCTTTTATTTGGTAATCCAGGGCAGCTTCCTGTTGAGCATTGAGAGGATATTGTCTCAGCTGCGGTGGTGTAATTCCAGGCTTGACTGAAACTTTTACGGGGGGCACGGGAAGTGTGTCGAGGTCAGTTTTTGATGTGGACCAGAGTTTTGCAGGAACTTGTAGAAGTATTGGATCCGTGTTTACTTCACGTGTAACCTCAGATTCTGGTTGATCTTCGATCATCTGGAGGGTGCACAGGACTTCTGGGATATCTTCTGGTATTTGCAGGATAGCAGATCCATCTTCATTGTAGACAATCTGAGCTTGCAGTCTTGATAGTACATCTGCTCCCACTAGGGCATCTCCACCCAGGGGGGACACTAAGAATTTAGACAAGAACATGTGTGGTCCCAGTTTCACCTTCAGTGGATGTGTTATTGGGATTATCTAGGCTTGTCCATCAAATCCGGATACTACAGTAGCTTCAGATGAGATGAATCCTTCAGGCACCAGGTTCCTGGGGAGTACGGAGCGTGAGGCTCCTGAGTCCACCAAAGCTCTTATTTCCTTGTTGCCAATGTGAAGGGGGACGTGTATAAATGGACCTCTGGCATCCCTATCCCGTGCTGCCGCAAGTCAGGCAGTCTTCTCCTCCTGATTTTCGGGTTGGTTTTGAGTGTCCCTCTTCTTCTTTCTACAGTCTCTGATCACATGTCCTCTGATTCCACAATAGTAGCAGGTCGGTGCCTTCCTTCTTGTACCTTCTGGCTGACCATCCACTGCTGCTATGACAACTTTCTTGTTGCTCCTTTTATCCTTTGCATCGGTTTCTAAGCAACTTACTTTGTTGACTAGAAGATATATGTCTTCCATGTTTCTCCATTCTGGGCAGCACGCTTTCAATCTTTCTGCCAGAGGTGCATGTATTCCATCCATGAAGGATCTTACCATCAGGCGACGTATTGCGGCTGCTTGTATGTCCAGCCCTTCATCTGCGAATGATTGCATCAATCTGTAGTAAAATGAGCTGACATTCTCCACAGGACCTTGATGCACTGGTCCCATTGTGCCCTTAGTTCTTTGCTCCTGGGCGCAGAAAAGATTGAGTCTTATCATGAAGTCTTGGCCCGATTCCACATTACGGGTATCGTCCGGAACATGTCCTGTCAGGTGGGCAGTGAGTTTGGCATACAGTTCGGGAGACATTTTAACTCTACACAAACCTTCCATGTCCAACCAAGTGCTTCTGTAGGAGACCTGTATTTGGTTCAGGTAACGTGAAAAACTGACTGGGTTTTTAGTCGGGTCTGGAGCATTTTGCAGGAAAGCCATCTGCTCAGCTGGAGTCTAGGGTACGTAGTCATCATACGTACGAGGAACTGCATCTCTGGGAGCATCTGGGTTTTGTGGATTAACAGGTGGTCTTATCAGGACTCTTCTTTCCACTACGGGATAAAGAGGCACTGGTGCTGTGGCTTGTAGCTTGTGCTGTGGGGCTCCACAGGCTAGGCATGTTTCACTCCAGTCCGGATTTTGTTGACCACAGTTTGTGCAGGTCCATTCCGGGGATCCTGCTATTTTTGGAGTTGTTCCAGGAGTAGCTGACAGGTACGGAGGAGGCTGCTGATCCTTATTATCCTTCTTCCCAGCTTCTTCCCATGTGTCTGATTCTTCATGGTATATCCAACCTTGATCGTGGGCTGTTTTTGCCATGTCAGAAAGCGTTCTGACCAGTTTAGTCCATGATTTATCTGCTATCACTCCTGCTCTAGTAGCTCTTATTGTGTCCCATTTGTTGGGGTCTAATTGATCCTTCCCCTTCAATCCAAATGTCTTAAAAACTTCCTTGGACTGACTGGCTGTTCTTTTGCCATGATAACACATAATGAGATGTTGCAGGGTGCATCCAGCTCTTCTGTCTTTTGATATTCCTTGCCCCATTCTTCGTCTATCTTCTTCAGCTTTTAGACCCTTGAACGTCCTTCGTACTAAACCTACCTATCCTGGAGATACTCAGAGACTAACTCCTTATTTGTATTCCTACCTAAGGTGAGGTCTAGAACCACCTTTCCTGGAAGTATCCAGAGACTGACTCTTGATCTGTATTCCTACTGAAAGGTGGTGTCCTAACTGTTCAGAGGGGGCTGAGTATGTTGAATGGCGCTGGGTTACCCTTCTTGTACCAAAGGTACACTCTATATCCGATGGCAATGGCAAACAGGGCTATTCCCACTAACACTAGGGCAGTGAATATTACATCCATTGGACAGAGCAGGTACACTATTCCCTTTCAACACTCACTGATGTATAGGATCTATGACAACCAACAAGGACAACAGCACAGAAGTAAACCGCAAGAGAGCAGACACACGGAGATAAAGCACAGAGGGGCAAAGAAACAGACAAGGCACAGAAAACATCTGCTGGCAAGACTCTCTCAGAGTTCAGTAGAAACCCGCCAATAACCCAGTATCTACTCACAGTGTACCTCTTGCGCGTTGAGGAGGGAATTGAACAGAGATCGGGAGCATAAAGAGAAGAATAAGGTTCAACTCTTACCTGGCCAGGTGTTTCTGGTCCCCACGTCTGGTCACCTCCCCCTCGGCTTGGCAAGACAGTTCACTGCGTCCTGGGATTAACACGGGTCCCTGCTTTTTGGGCGCCAGATAATGTTAGGTTGACCTAACGGTCACAGCTGTTGCCAGCGATGTCCGAATGCAGAGAGGGTACCGGTGACCCCCCCTCAGCTACTCCAGCTCAATGAAAACAAGCAGATACTGTTATACACATAAGACTGGAGATGTGTGGCTCCGAATAGAAAGTGTATTATTTTGTTTACATTACAAGGTTAGACAAAGTTGATTAGAGCGTAACTACGCAACATACATATTCATTAATCCACATTCATTAAGGCGTGGATTACATATTCCCAGCAAGAGAAATTAACATAATGACTTATACTCCCATAACAATCTAGAACGTTCTTCTTCCCATAACCAGATGTTTGTCAGTCGTTTCTAAGTCAAAACATTCTGCGTCCTTGAGGTTGGTTTCATAGTTTATTACGTAAATAAGTCTGGTTTCGTCTTGCAAGGGAGAATGAATTTCTATTATTTTTCTAAGCCAGTGAAAAAGGTTAACTCTTTCCTCACAAACATAACTACTATAATACTGCCCTCATGTACAAGAACACAACTATATGTACAGCTGTATTGAATATATAACACACACATACATACATATATATATATATATATATACACACATATATATATATATATATATATATATATATATATATATATATATATATATATATATATATATATATATATATATATATATATATATATATATATATATATATATATATGTTATATATTCAATACAGCAGTACATATAGTTGTGTTCTTGTACATGGGGGTAGTATTATAGTAGTTATGTTCTTGAACATATAGCTATTTTCTACATATAGTACATATATACATGTACTATATATATATATATATATATATATATATATATATATGTGTGTATGTACTATATGTAGAAAATAGCTATATGTTCAAGAATACAACTACTATAATACTGGCCCTATATATATATATATATATATATATATATATATAATTACTATCTACAGGAATATAAAAGCTATAATACTTCCCCCTATGTACATAAATAAATATAACAACCATAATACTGCCCCTATATACAAGAATACAGCTGCTATAATAATGTCCCTATGTACAAAATTATAGGTATAATACTGCCCACAAATAGTACCTACCTTTAAGTAAGAAGAAGTTTGAAAATCCACGAAGAAATCAATAACAAAGTAGATGGGATCACTGCAACAAACTGCGTCTTGAAAAAGCTCAGGTAGAATGAATGAAAGCACTACTGCGTCTTCCTTTGTTTGACATGGTTACCCAATCAGGCGACGCTGTAGTGATCACCAATCGGAACAGAGGGGCGTGAAGAAAGGCACTGTAGCGATCACCAATCGGAACAGAGGGGCGTGAAGAAAGGCACTGTAGCGATCACTAATCGGAACAGAGGGGCGTGAAAAGAGGCAACGCAAAACATGTCTAGGGGTAAACACCACACCTCTATCAAGGTCTGAGTCGTTGCACAGCGACGCATGTGACACGTCCCTAACGACCGTCGAGATCGCTGTGATCGCTGCTAAGTCGTATTTATCCAAAAATAAGCCCTCCCCAAAAATAAACCCTAGCAGGGATTTTCAGCATTTTCGGAGCAAGGCTTAAATATAAGCCTTCCCCCGAAAATAAGCCCTAGTCGCGGTTCAATAATGAAGTGTCCGTGCCGCTAAAAAGGTTACAGATACTGCAGGACACTTCATTATAGACAGCGGGTACCCCGCAATAACACTCACCAGACGCTGAGCGACAGGACCTGTAGCTATCGCACACCCGCACACATCAGATCACACACACACAATCAGATCACACAGACACACACGAGATCTCTCACACAAACATCGGATCGCACACACAATCAGATCGCACACATAATCGGATTGCACACACAAACATCGGCTCACATGCAAACATCAAATCACACACAAACATCGGATCGCACACACATCGGATCGCATACATACTCCCCACATCCAGTGATACCGATCTCTTCTCGGCAGCAGAATCCTGAGAGGCAGTGCAGTGGAGCGCAACGACCTACAGAACAGGACCTACGGCGGGACACGTGACTTGCTCTCATCATTCCCTGCGGCCAGAAGAGCTGGATGTGATGTGCGCGCGATCGGCTGAGTGTCTGTGATCTGTGTGTGTCTGCGATCTGCTGTGTGTATGTCTGCGATCGGCTGTCTGTCTGCGATCGGCTGTGTGTGTGTCTGCGATCGGCTGTGTTTTTTGCGATCGGCTGTGTTTTTCTGCGATCGGCTGTGTGTGTCTGCATTCAGCTGTATGAATCTATGATCGGCTGTGTGTGCCTGCGATCAGCTGTGTGTGTCTGCGATCTGCTGTGTGTGTCTGCGATCTGCTATGTGTGTCTGCGATCTGCTGTGTGTCTGTGATCTGCTGTGTGTGTCTGCGATCTGCTGTGTGTGTCAGTATGTCAGCTAGCAGCAGTGGAGGACGGCATGCAGCACCGACCGGAGATCACAGGGAGGACCTGGGAGCCACGCAGACGTCCGGGTCTGGTGAGTATGCGTCTCCTGGGAAGGAGGGGTCTGTTTTTTTGGGGGGTAAACTTACCCCCCAACCGTGTTTCTCCAAGAATAAGACCTCCTCCATAAATAAGTTCTAGTGCTTTTTTGGGGGGCAAAAAAAATATGAGTGTCTTATTTTTGGAAAAACACGGTAGCAAGGGTCTTAAACAGGGGTAGGGAACCTCCGGCCCGTGGTCCGTATGCGGCCCGCCATGGCTTTTTCTGTGGCCCCTGGGCAGATTCCCGGTGGCCGCAGTGCTCGGGCAGACGCTCCTCCTGTTGGCTACCGGCCCTTTAAATCCCCATATGCGTTGCAAGCATGGCCAATTGTTGCGATGTGCGAGCTGTGGAGTCACACAGAGCAGGCCGACAGACTGTACTCGGGGGAACCCCCTCCCCGCCTGGCCTCTGACTCCTGCAGATCTGTCAGATTACAGTTAGAAACCCTTTTTCTTTTTTTCTTCTCTTTTTTTTCCCTCCTTTTTTTCTCTCTACTCTTTGTCAATGCTCACAACTTTATCAATCCCTTCACGTGCCTATGAGTCACGGGGAGGATGATGTAATTAGTGAATACTTGGCTTCTTTCTGACATATATATAGAAGCCTGCGGCCTCTATATTGCTATAGTATTCTCTGTATATTGTCCTGAGGAAGGGGACGGATATGTCCCTGAAACGCGTAGACCTGAGAAAATAAAAAAAGGGATTTACGAACACCATCTGGACTCCTGTGGTTTGGCGCGGTATTTAAACCTGCTATTCTCCTGCCTTCTAAAATTGAACCTCACAGCGGGTGGTCATGTTCTATGGTGCTCGCTGTGAACTTCAGATGTAGCAGAGCTGAATCGTCATGGGACCTCATGTGGATTACGTCGGACCTAGAGTGGTGTTTAGGGAGTTAATAAAGTGGTGAATGAGGTTGATTTTTTGTCCTTTAATTCAAATAAAGGATTTTTTTGGGGTATTTGTGTTTTTATTTACTTTCACTTACAGATAAGTGATGGGGGGTCTCAGATGCCTCCCATTACTAATCTAGGACTTAGTGGCAGCTGTGGGCTGCCATTGACTCCTTATTACCCTGATTGTCACTGCACCAGGGCAACAGGAAGAGCAGGATCCAGGGCCAGAATTGGCGCATCTAATGGATGCGCCACTTCTGGGGCGGCTGTGAGTTGCTATTGCTAGGCTGGAAAGGGCCAAATAACCATGGCCCATTCTACTCTAATAATGTGCTGTTCCTACCTGTTTTCTTTAAAACTGTTACCTTTAATATTCATATCCACTGTTATCTATGTCTTATCTTATTATGTTTGATGCTTGTCCTCTGCTGCCACCTTCTGGTCAGTCCCTTCTGTTCCCCTAGTTATTTTTAGTCCAGCCTGTGGGAGTGTTTTCAGCCCTATATATGACCTCACATCCTGGCATCCATTATAGTTTTAGTCAGTGCACGTGTGAGGATCACATTCCTCTCCTTTGGGCTTCTGAAAGGCAAAGTTTTTTACCAGTTGCAGCTCTAGGGCGAATCATATCAAGACTACCGCAGTACCAGCCACTTGGACCTCTGTACTGCAGCATGTTTTCGTTAATGGAGGAAAATAAACCACCGTTGTTCATCTCAGCGTGGGTACATTTGAATCCATCCACCCTGGAGCGCTCTGGTCCTGTCTGCTTCACCTAGTGGAAACGAAGGTAAGACCCCTCACATCTCTAACCAACTACCTTCCTTCAATCGCCTTTAAGTGGAGACAGAATAAATAATATCAGCCCCCAGTTGTCTGCTTTACCTTGGCTGGTTGTAGAAAAATTGGGGGGAACCCACTTTTTTTTTTATAAATGAATTAAAAAAAAAAAAAAAGCATGGGCTCCCCTCTTTTTCATAACCAGCCAAGTTAAAGCAGACAGCTGAGGGTTGCAGCCTGCAGCTGCTGCTGTTCCTGTGCTGGATATGAAAAATGGGGGGGATCCCACGTCATTTTTTTTTTACCAAAAAAGAATTAAAAAAAACAGCTGCCCAAGCTAGCTATCGCTCTAGCAAGTTACTCTGTTATTTCTATCTATATGTTCTTTCTTTATTTCTATCTATTCTATATGATTTATTTTTTCTATCTATTCTAGCTATCAATTATCCTATCATATTTGGTTTAAAAAACGCGGCAAAACGTCGTGGCTTTTTTGGAGCCACAAGCTGCATTTCTGTGACCACAGGATACAAAGATGCACTCAGAAAAAGATGCAGCGTGTGCACATAGCCAAAAGGGAATCTGTTTGAACAGTGATTCTGTGCTGACAAAGTACAGGGGCTCGGTGCATAATGGCATGGCCAAACATTTAAGTGCACCTTCCCACCTACTCCTTTCACCTCTTTCTCCCCTCTTCTTTGATTCATCGCTTTGGTTTAATTGAAAACTTGCACGTGGGAAGGTGCACTTAAAGGTTTGTTCACGCCATAATGCACCTGTACTTTGTTCAGCACAGAATGATTGTTCAGAGTCCCTTTAACCTTATCAGTCCCCCACAGCCCTAAGAAAATGATGAACATGTAGAAATTGATGTTCTTCCTTTATCCCCTGCTGTATTCTTGTGGGTGTTTTTTTTTCAATAAAAGGCTAGATTCACACAACTGTATGGTGTTATCATCCAACAGAATTACAAGCCAATTATAACACTGAGGACTGAGGGCCCCTGTGGACGCTTAAGGGCGAAACATGTGTCGGGGTTTCTGGGTGTGTGGACTTTGCTCTGGACAACACACTTTCCAGGTATTTAATATCAGCTATCATCTGCAGTACTTTTGAGTATTGATATATGTGGACCTTGCGGTATTTAGGTGGCAATTTGTAATTTTGAGCCCTTGGCTATTTTTCTTTATACTATTAACACATTCTTGGGGTTCACCACCTTCCTTCTAGTCCCTTCATGCTCTGAAGTCTACACATTATTATTTTACTTATACCTGTGTTTACTAAATTTTACTGTGGATCCTTGCATAACTATTCTCGTTTATTTTGTATTCTATATTGCTATATATGCATTCGGTATTTGGTCTGGACTTGAGATCCGGCATTAGCACTCATTTTGTAGTGCTGTCATTTTGAGAACATAATTTATGATGCAACTACCTTATTTATTATTTTTTACAGATAAATAATTAAAAAATGTTTTTTTCACCATAAGTGTTATCATCTATTAGGCTGAATTGCATTAAGGGTAGGTGCCTCTCCCTCCCGCCTTGTGGTGGTTCTCGATCCTAGATCAACATAAATTGATTTCTACCTTGTTATCATATATGCATTATGTTGAATATGCCTTTTTAGGCAGGATGAATACAGCTATTTGACATCCAACTGTAAATTTGTTATACGAAGTGTATTTTTGTCTTATTTATAAGCCCACCAGTCCCCAGCATTATTCTTTGTGAAGCACCTTTTGTTGTATCTAATTTCGATAACAATTTATGATTCATAAATTTATTTATGAATTTACACCTTTTGTCACTTATCTCAACCAGTAACCTGGTTGGTTTCGAGTTTTCAACTCATATTTTTAGTCAAGGTTAATGCTAGACAGCAAATCTGTGAGACGAGGATGCAAAAACTTAAAGGGAACCAAACATCAGCATTTTCCTATATAAGGTGCAGCCAGTGCAATACTGGCACTATCAGGCACATTGTGTACATACCATTAGTGGTCAGCTCGGGTGTTTAGGCTGTGAAATTCAACTTTATAAAGTTTGAAAATTCATGCACTTTTTGATTGACGTGTGCACCTTGCTGCTAATGTCCGAGGGGGTTATGCACGTGTATCCCCGCCCCCCCGCCGCCTGTTCCTCCCTCTTACTGGCCGTATGTACATTTCTAATCTTCAGTTACACGGCGTCGGAGTTAGCGCCTGTGCATAGCGCTCATCTCCGGCGCCGTGTTTCTGAATCCCACTGTATTATGGTGCATGAGAGGGAGGTGCATGAGAGGGCGGCGCATGTGCCCTCGCTTCTTCAGATCTGTTGTGACCGCAGGAGCGCGCGCGATCACAACAGGACTGGAGAACAGCTGATCTTACCGATTAGCTGCAGCAGACGATATCGTAGGAGAAGTCTGCTGCAGCTAATCAGGGTAAGATCAGCTGTTCTCCAGTCCTGTTGTGATCACGCACGCTCCTGCGGTCACAACAGATCTGAAGAAGCGAGGGCGCATGCGCCGCCCTCTCATGCACAATACTAGGTACTGCGAGCTTCAGAAACACGGCGCCGGAGATAAGCGCTATGAGCAGGCGCTAACTCCGATGCCGTGTAACTAAAGATTAGAAATTTACATACAGCCAGAGGGAGGGAGGAATAGGCGGCGGGAGGGGGGGGGGCAGGGATACACGTGCATAACCCGCCCGGACATTAGCAGCGAGGTGCACACGTCAATCAAAAAGTGCATGAATTTTCAAACTTTATAAAGTTGAATTTCACAGCCTAAACACCCGAGCTGCCCACTAGTGGTATGTACAGCCTGTGCCTGATAGTGCCAGTACTGCACTGGCTGCACCTTATATAGGAAGATCCTGATGTTTGGTTAACTTTAAGACTTTCACTTTGTCATCCATGTCTCACAGATCTCCATAGACGTGAATTGCCGAGATTGATCAGTCTCACAGATCTTAGTCTTCGATCTGTAATTTCAAAGGAAGTATGAATGAATACATTATGAATGAATACTCTTTGACAGTCATTGCACTGACTGCCCATACATTATAGGATCCAATTTAAATTTCTTGTTTTTACCCATAAAGCTCTTCACAACATGGCACCCCCCTACCTCTCCACCCTCGTCTCTATCACCCTACCCATTATCTACACTTCGCAAAGGACTTTCGACGAACATCCACACTAATCCGAACCTCCCACTCCTGCCTCCAAGACTTCTCCTGAGCTGCACCAATCCTTTGGAATGATCTACCCAAAGAAACTAGGACGATTCAGTACTTACACAGCTTCAAACGCTTCTTAAAAACACATCTTTTTAGGGTGGCCTATCACCCTCCCTAATCAAAGTCAATTCATGTATATGTCCTTCACTATTTTTCAGAAAATGAATTCTCCCTCAAATTCCACTGTACCCAAAGCATTACAAAGATTAGCTGGTAACTGGTTTATGCAGCCTTTATCTATCCCCCCATTTTTTGAGATGGCTGAACCGTTGTTGTAAATAAGCACTTGAACCTTGTGTAACCCCCACCTCATTCCATTGTAGATTGTAAGCTCTTATGAGCAGGATTGCTTTATTTTTGCTTTTATTATTGTATCTTCTATAACTGTTATATGAACCTCCGAAGTGTAGAGCACTGCGGAATACGTTGGCACTGTAAAAATACAAAATATTATGGTTATTCAACTCTATGAAAGTACTGTCAGGCAAAAGAAATGAACAACACTCGGACATTTCACATGTGTGAATATAGCCTCCTTCAATCCCTTTCCCTGGCTTTCACAACTCACCTAACTAAAATCCGTAATCTCTCTCTCTCATCTGATGTCTTTCCCTCCTTCTTTTAAACATACCAGCATACACCCATTACTTAAAAAATCATCCCTTGACCAGAACTGTGCAGCTCCCTACAGACATGTCTCTAACCTTTTAGCTCTAATCGTCTGGAACATTTGGTCCACTCCCATCTAATCCAATATCTCTCAAATAACGCTCTTATTGACCCTTTACAATCTGGTTTCCACGCCTTACACGCTACTGAAACTGCCACTCCTAAAGTCTCTAACGATCTACTAACATCTAATTCTAATGGTGACTACTCCCTGTTAATTCTCCTCAATGTCATTTGACACTGTGGATCACCAGCTCCTCCTCACTATACTTCGCTCTATTGGCCTCAAGGATACTGCTCTCTCTTGGTTCTCCTCCTACCTCTCTGATGGCTCCCTCAATATATCTTTTGAAGGGTCCTCTTCCTGTCCTCATTATATAGATGGCTGGATCATACAGTCCAAGCACTGATTATAAGCTTGCAGGCAGGGCCCTCGCCCATCTTGGTATTTCTCTCGGAGTTATGTATTTTCTCTGTAATATCCATGTCTGTACAAGTACACTCAAATGTAAAGTACTGTGGAATATGTTGGTGTAGCGCCCCATGGGGCAGTGTTTTAACCTACTCGTTGCCGGGCCATGGGTGCAGATCCTCTGCGTTGTCACAGGGTGATCTGGCCCGGTTCCGTTGCCCTGAGGCATACAGGAAGGAGGGTGGCAGGGAGGATGGAGTTAGTAGTTAGGAGGTTAGGAAAGTCTTTTAGGATCGTGACACCACCTGTAGTACGCGGCCATGGATGGGGGCCGCTGCTGCAGGGTCTTTCACCGGGGCAGATGTTGGATGCAGCCAGGATGGTGTCGCTCACCACAGGCGAAGTGGGATTATCCCGGGGAGGATGGCGGGGTAGTAGTGGTTGTCCCCGTTGGTGCCGCAGAGCTGAGCGACGGCACTGGTAAAGGAGAGGCAGTGACAGGGGCTGCGGTTCTAGGTGTTTTTACTCGCAAGTCTTTCATACGCTGCCTGAGGTACCGTTCTCTGCCACGATGGGCTCCAGCCGATCCCGGATCCGTGAAAGGTCAAGTCCGGTGTGTGTGTCAGCCTGTGAGCTTTCTCCTCCTTTTATGCTCTAAGTATCGAACCTCCGTGAAGTGAAGCACTTGAGGGTCCCGGTGCAAGTAAAGTGTGTCCCGTTCTGTATACTGATAGCGCGGTTCCGTTATGGGGCCAGTTCTCAACCCCGGATCCTATGTGCTATTTGCTGCAGACTCGTGGGATGGGTCCGGTGACTTTTCATAGCGGTTCCCCGTGACCCTTGCAGAGTTGGTAGACAACGTGAAGTATGACTGCCCTAGGATTCTGTATCCCGACAGCGCCAGTCCTGTGGAAACTGCTGCCCTGCTTCTCCCCAGCGACTGTGTTGAACGCCTTGGCCCACAGAGCTGCTCGCGGCACGTCCGCTCTGCTCTGTGTCTGAAGCTGAACTCTGTTGTGGTGTGTTGTGGGTTTTGAGCTGTTGCCCCCAGTCACTGCCACTGGCTGGTTCACTGCTCCTGACTCCCCCTGGTGGTTGCTTCTCCCTGACTTTGAGTCTTGACTCCCTAGTCCAGTGGATCTGGAGAGCCCCTGGTACGGTGGCAACCTGTAAACCCACCGCTGTAGTGACCCCTACAGTGATCCGACCCTGGCCCGGTCCCCATTGGGGAGGGCAACCCTGTGGCTGTATGTTTGTGTGTGTGTAAACCGGCCTCGACCTTCCTTGGACCTAGGAGGAGTACTACACCCTAATGGGGGTGCAGTACCCTGTGGCGCCTGAATCCGCAGGGGCGCCATATTGGTGCTATAGAAATATAAATTAATAATATTGATGTCAGTTTTCCACACTGATACATTTAGCAGCCTCTTCGAAGGGATTCAGTAGGTTCCACACTTCCCTCATCAGATACCAATGTCTGATTTCAAGGTAACCCAAAGGCGACGGTTACCTGCTGTGTGATATTATCACCACTCAGTGTTTCTCAGGTGCTCCTATATACAGTTAAAACCAGATGTTTACATACACTATCTAAAAAGACACATCTGCAAGTTTTTCTCACTATCTGACATGAAATCAGAATAAACCTTTCCCAGTTTACGTCAATTAAAATTGCCAAAATTATTTACATTTGCCAAATGCCAGAATAATGAGAATATTTTAAGGCATTTTTATTACTTGCATCAAAGTTAAAAGTTTACATACGTACTCTACAGTTCAAAAATTTAGGGTCATTTAGCTATTTCCTTATTTTTAAAAGAAAAGCACATTTTTTTTCAATTAAGCTAACATTAAACAGAAATACACTATATACATTGTTAATGTGGTAAATGACTATTTTAGCTGCAAACGTCTGGTGTATAGAGGCCCATTTCCAACAACCACCACTCCAGTGTTCTAATGGTACATTGTGTTTCCTGTGTTAGAAGGCTGTTTAGAAATCCCTTGAAAACCCTTGTGTATGTTAGCATAGCTGAAAACAGTTTTGCTGATTAGAGAAGCTATAAAACTGACCTTCCTTTGAGCTAGTTGAGAATCTGGAGCATTAAAATTGTTGGTTCCATTAAACTCTCAAAATGGCCAGAAAAAGAGAACTCTACAGTCTATTCTTGTTTCTAGAAATGGATATTCCATGAGAGAAATTGCCAAGAAACTGAAGATTTCCTACAACTGTGTGTACTACTCCCTTCAGAGGAGAGCACACACAGGCTCTAACCAGAGTAGAAATAGAAGTGGGAGGCCCCGCTGCACAACTGAGCAACAAGTACATTAGAGTCTTTAGTTTGAGAAATCGACGCCTCACAGGTCCTCAACTGACAGCTTCATTAAATAGTACCCGCAAAACGCCAGTATCAACGTCTACAGTGAAGAGGCGACTCAGAGTGCTGGCCTTCAGGACAGAGAGACAAAGAAAAAAACCATATCTGAGACTGGCTAATTAAAGGAAAAGATTAATATGGGCAAAGAACACAGACGTTGGAAAGAGGAAGATTGGAAAAAAGCGTTATGGACAGACGAATCGAAGCTTTAGGGGTTTAGATCGCACAGAAGAACATATGTGAGATGCAGAACAACTGAAAAGATGCTCAAAGAGTACCTGACGCCATCTGTCAAGCATGGTGGAGGTAATGTGATGGTCTGGGGTTGCTTTGGTGCTGGTAAAGTGGGAGATTTGTACAAGGTAAAAGGGATTTTGAATAAGGAAGGCTATCACTCCATTTTGCAACGCCATGTCATATCTGGTGGACAGTGCTTGATTGGAGCCAATTTCATCGTACAACAGGACAATGACCCAAAGCACACCTCCAAATTATGCATGAACTATTTAGAATACCAGCTGCCTGCTTCTTCCCTATCTGTAATGGAGTGGCCAGCCCAGTCACCAGATCTCAACCCTATTGAGCTGTTGTAGGAGCAGCTTGACTGTATGGTACGCAAAAAGTGCCCATCAAGCCAATCCAACTTGTGGGAGGGGCTTCTGGAAGCATGGGGTGAAATATCTCCAGATTACTTCAGAAAATTAAGAGCTAGAATGCCAAAGGTCTGCAAAGCTGTATTTGTTGCAAAGAGAACATTCTTTGATGAAAGCAAAGTTTGAAGAAATTATTATTTCAAGTAAAAATAATTATTTCTAACCTAGTCAATGTCTGGACTATATTTTCTATTTATTATGCAACTCCTTTGATAAATAAAAGTATGTTTTTCATGGAAAAGATAAAACTGTCTCAGTGACTCCAAACTTTTTTGAACGGTAGTGTACTGCATCATGGGAAAATCAAAAGAAATCAGCCAAGATCTTAGGAAGAGAATTGTGAACTTGCACACGTCTGGTTCATCCTTGGGTTCAATTTCCAGATACCTGGAGGTGCCTCGTTCATTTGTACAAACAATTATACACAAGTACAAACAAGATGGGAATGTCCAGCCATCATGCCGCTCAGGAAGGAGACAGGTTTTGTGTACCAGAGAGAAATTTGCTTTGGTCAGACATGTGCATATCAACCCAAGAACCAAAGCAAAAGACCTTGTGAAAATGCTGACAGAAGCTGGTAAGATTGTTTCATTATCCACAGTAAAATGAGTACTGTATCAACATGGGCTGAAAGGCCACTGCCAGGAAATAGCTATTACTCCAAAAGAAACATAAAAAAAAACAGATTAAAGGGAACCTGTCATCAGAAATTTTGCACTAAACCTAAAAGATTCCCCCTCTGCAGCTCCTGGGCTGCATTCTAGCAATGTTCCTGTTGTTTATGTGCCCCCTTTCTGACCAAAATAAAGACTTTGTAAAGTGGTACCTTTTTGTATTCAGATCTTGCTAATGGTACACGGGGGCGGGCTCTCTGGTGTCCGTTAGTCTGCTTCCCTGTCGCTTTAGGCCATCCCCCATCGCGCAATTTCAAACAGGTGACGTGAGGTAAGCTGGCCAGCACTTGCGCAGAATGGTGGAGGCGGCGGTGAAAGCGCGACCACGAGATTATGGGCGGGTAATAGCTGATGAAAGTCACAGCGCCGCCCATAATCTCGCGCATGCGCAACACGTCACCAGCGGTCACACTGTGCACATTGCACAGTCCCGCGAGAGTGGCACAGCGCATGCACGAGATTATGGGCAGCCAAGTGTGTATGTCGTCGGACCCGTCATGCACTGCGGCTAGAGAAGGAGAACAAACATGGCCAAAAGAGGCGGCGCCGGCACCGGAGAGGCCCATAAGGCCCACAGCGTGACCGTTAGGTAAGTATTATAAAGTGTTTTTTATGTTATACCCCCGGCCTGGGCTCTTATATACACCATGTTAGAATGCTGTATATAAGAGCCCGGTGGTGGTGGCTGCAGCTTATAGGCCAAAAAAGTGGTGATAGGTTCCCTTTAAAGGGCAATGGTACCAAACACTAATGAAATGTATGTAAACTTTTTTTTTTTTTTTTTTAAATCCGGTTCACTTATTAACCAACAAAAGTACCTTATTTTTCGAACTATAAGACGCACTTTTTCCCCAAAACACTTTGGGGGAAAGTGATGGGTGCGTCTTATAGTCCGATGGCTGAGGTGAAGGGGAGTGCGGTGGTGGTGGAGCCGATCATCAGAGACAGGAGCAGGCTGTGGTAGCACCTACCGTGACCACGTGGGCCAGCTCATTATCTTTTCACATACACTGCATACCGATGCCCATCATCTCTCGGCGCTGACAGGTGGGCGGGATGATGGGCGGGGGGTGCGCGCATACTTAACCAGCTGGCCCGAGTGATCATCCCTGGTAACTACAGCCTGGAGTGATCGTGTGGCTAGATTTACTGCCCCCTGCTTATCATCATCAGCGCGGGGGGCAGTGAATAAGTATACTCACCGGCCACCGATCCCTGCAGCATCGCGATGTTCTCCTGTCTGAGCGGTGCGCACAGTGATGACGTAATCACTGTGCGCACGGCTCCCCACAGGTCAGTGGCGCTGCTGCATGGAGCGAGGAAAGGGGAGTATAAATGTTTGCTTTTTGTGTGCCACAGGAGATTATATATATTATACACACACACACACACACACAAGAATGGGGATCATATACAAGGCAGGAGGATCATTACCAGAATGGAGTACCTTAGTATAGAATTTGGCGACATTACCCCCATAACAGTGTCAGCAGCAGATCCTCGCCCCATAAGTGTGTCATGACCACATTTTTTGCTTAAAATCTTATTTGCCTATTTTCCTCCTCTAAAACCAAGGTGCATCTTATGGTCCGGGTGCGTCTTATAGTCCGAAAAATACGGTACATTAATAGACAATCGAACCGGCTCACCGCCTGTAATACACTCAGTCAGGACTGCTTCCACTTGATACTGCACGGATGATCCCAGGAGAGGATGTCCACAGTTCATATAGAAAGGCAAAATATCCAGCGGATCACATGCATTTTCTCTTAACCAAAAATATTTCTTTATTGCTTACATTAAAATTCATCACCGATGGTATCCAGCAGATAAAGGTTAAAGTTCATCCTACACTGTGTGCAGAATTATTAGGCAAGTTGTATTTTAGAAGATTTTTTTTATTATTGATCAACAACTATGTTCTCAATCAACCCAAAAGACTCATAAATATCAAAGCTTAATGTTTTTGGAAGTTGGAGTGTTTTTTTTTTTAGATTTGGCTATCTTAGGAGGATATCTGTTTGTACAGGTAACTATTACTGTGCAGAATTATTAGGCAACTTAATAAAAACCAAATATATTCCCATCTCACTTGTTTATTTTCACAAGGTAAACCAATATAACTGCACAAAATTTAGAAATAAACATTTCTGACATGCAAAAACAAAACCCCAAAAATTTAGTGACCAATATAGCCACCTTTCTTTACGATGACCCTCAGCAGCCTACCATCCATAGATTCTGTCAGTTGCTTGATTTGTTTACGCTCAACATTGCGTGCAGCAGCCACCACAGCCTCCCAGACACTGTTCCGAGAGATGTACTGTTTTCCCTCCCTGTAGATCTTACATTTTATGAGGGACTACAGGTTCTCTATGGGGTTCAGATCAGGTGAAAAAGGGAGCCATGTCATTATTTTGTCATCTTTTAGACCTTTACTGGCCAGCCACGCTGTGGAGTAGTTGAATGCATGTGATGGAGCATTGTCCTGCATGAAAATCAATGTTTTTCTTGAACGATACCGACTTCTTCCTGTACCACTGCTTGAAGAAGTTGTCTTCAAGAAACCGGCAGTAGGTCTGGGGAGTTGAGTTTCACTCCATCCTCAACCCGAAAAGGTCCCACAAGTTCATCTTTGATGATACCAGCCCATACCAGTACCCCACCTCCACCTTGCTGGCGTCGGAGTGGAGCTCTCTGCCCTTTACTGATCCAGCCTCTGGCCCATCCCTCTGACCCAACAAGAGTCACTTTCATTTCATCAGTCCATAAAACCTTTGAAAAATCAGTCTTAAGATATTTCTTGGCCCAGTCTTCATTTTTTTTTTTTAAACATCTTTTTATTGAATTTTAACAGAATTACTTTTACAATCTGCTCTTATACAAAGAGCATTCCATTGGTGACATAATTAAAACAGTCCCGCGTCCCCCCCCCGCTCTGCGTGAGACCAGAAGCAACTTAAAATGGCCAACTTATGCAATTAGTATGTGTCCATTGAGCAGTTCAAGGAGGTACCAAGAGGTCTGTCCAAACTGAAATTTAAGTCTATCCTTAAGCACTGTAGACAAGTTAGGTATAAATAAAGACCATGTTTCAAAGAAATGCTTAGTCAACTTCTCCTTATTCAACAGTGCATCCAGCCAGTCCATTTTGAATATGAATATTAGTTTTGTTTGGATAAATGCTAGAGAGGGTGCTTCAGGATTTACCCAGAGATGTAGGATACTTTTCCTAGTGGCCGAGGCCCAAATAGTTAACATTGCCCTGGTACCTCTCGGAAGACTTTGTTGAGCCTCCTGCAACATGTTAAAAATCGCCCACTGTGGTGTCATAGCAAACTGAATATTGTATGTATTTTGTAAGACTGAGTGAACGCTTCTCCATACTCTCTGGATCTGAACACAGACCCATAAGTGGTGAAACATGTCAGTGTGTCTTATGCCACATTTAGAACAAAAGTATAAGGCAGTTGTGTCCATTTTTGATTGAATTTTTGGAGTAATGTTTGCTCTATGTAGAATCATCAAGGCCATATCTGTATAGCTACTGGATGAGTGAAATTTACGTTGCAACAGCGTGGCTTGTAAGAAATCCTTTACCTCGAACTCTGGCATGTCTACCTTCCATTTTGCTGGACCCGTGTCTTCCCCTCCCATGTCCAAACTGTACGCAACATTGAATAAACCTGACTAGTGGAGGACGCCTGGCTTCTTGCCCTCCTCAGTCTTCACATTTTATCTTATGTTTCTTGTTCAAAGGTGGTCGTTTTTCAGCCTTCCTTACCTTGGCAATGTCCCCGAGTATGGCACACCTTGTGCTTTTTGATACTCCACTAATGTTGCAGCTCTGAAATATGGCTAAACTGGTTGCAAATGGCATCTTGGCAGCTTCACGCTTGATTTTCCTCGATTCATGGGCAGTTATTTTGCGCCTTTTTTTTTTGCCCAACACACTTCTTGCGACCCTGTTGGCTATTTGCCATGAAACGCTTGATTGTTCGGTGATCACGCTTCAAAAGTTTGGCAATTTCAAAGTTCGGCTGCATCCCTCTGCAAGACATCTCACAATTTTGGACTTTTCAGAGCCTGTCGAATCTCTCTTCTGACCCATTTTGCCAAAGGAAAGGAAGTTGCCTAATAATTAAGCACACCTTATATAGGGTGTTTATGTCATTATACCACACCCCTCCTCATTATAGAAATGCACATCACCTGATTTACTTAATTGTTAGTTGGCTCTCAAGCCTATACAGCTTGGAGTAGGACAACATGTATAAAAATTATCATGTGATCAAAATACTCATTTGCCTAATAATTCTGCACACAGTGTAGTTCATCCGGATGAACTTTATACTTTATCTGCTGGATACCATCAATGATGAATTTTAATGTAAGCAATAAAGAAATAATTTTTTTTTAAGAGAAAATACCTGTGATCCTCTGGATATTTTGCCTTTCTATATGAACAAAAGTACATAACACATATAATAGTCTATTTCCCTGCACGTACATAACGGGGGAAAGAAAAAAACATCTTCAGTCACAAAATCAACATCTAAATTATACAATAAACAGTGCACATGCAGTCAATACCCATCATCAGTATATGTGCACATGCAGTTAATACCCATCATCAGTATATGATATGAGGTAATGTTCCATTTCAGTATACTACCCATGACATAAAATACGCCACATCTTTTCCAGCAACCATATGTCTTCCATATACTCTTGCAGTAGTGCCGAAGTGGGAAGGCCAGGAGTATCCAACCACGTCCCCCAAATCTTATAGAATTTTTTTCAGTGCATTCTTTTGGAGGTATACCCCACCCTCTCCAACCGAAGTATAGTGTTATTTCTCTTGTTTAGGTCCTCAATGGCTAGAGGAGCTTGGTCCAGCCAGTGGTAGGCCAACAATTTCCTGGCCTGATATATAGAAGTCGTGTTATACTGACCGTCGCTGGCGAACTCAAACCTGATTTCCCCCCCCCCATGAGACCAAGAATGCATGCGACAGGTCTTGACTGTGTAGTCGTATGCTAAAAACTTGCGCATCAGGGCTAATACTACCCACCAGTATTCTTCGATATTCCCACAGGAGCACATCATATGCAGCAGATTAGCATTCTCCCGCTCACACCTAGGACAAAGGTCATCCGTCTGGATCTCATTTTTATGCAATAGACTAGGTGTCCTGTACACTCTATTCTGTAAAAATAGCTGGGACAGTCGTTGACTTTCAGAGACAGCAAGACTTTGAGTCTGAGACAGGACCTCATCCTATTGTTCATCTGTCATAGGGCATAAGTCCCTTTCCCACTTTTCTCTAGTTTGCAAGGGGAATTTGTCAAGATATCTAGGTAGCATTGCTGTATATAGTCTAGAGATAGCACTGTAACAGCGTTCAGATGTTAGCAGGTTAGCAAGGGTGCAATTCCGTGCTATACTAATATCCATATGACTTGTCTGTGTCTCTCAAGCGTGTCAGAGTTGTAGGTACTGATAGAAGGAACTATGCGGTATCCCAAATTCAGCCTGAAGCTGGTCAAAACTTTTAAGTGTGTTGTTCTGCAGTATCTGAGAAACCAGGTGTACACCTTATCCACCCACATTCTCCAACCTGGGAGTTTCTGCAGCTCTAATAGTCCATGACTATGCCATAAGGGCCAGTATTGCATTGTTCATGATATTCCCAGCAACGCCTTCCCTCCATCCCCTTTCCTCTATCTTTTATAGCAGTGCTAATGTTGGGTGTGATTGTGTTTTTTGGGAAAGTATCCCACTTCCAAAAAGGCCACCTGGTGTTTTCATTTTGTAAGGCTCCTTGTCAATTTGCCCCCAATATCATATGTCTCTTCCTTTCTTCACCCCCTAAAATGCTGCAACTGCGGGTTGGGGACTGTGAGACCTCCCTCCTCATTCCCTCTCTCTCTGCAAAGATTTTCCAATGGATCTATACCGGGGTGTTGTGGAGGAGATACACAAGTTTAGGCATCAGCACCATTTTTAGAAGGTTGGTTCGGCCAGTAAGGGACAGAAGGAGTAGGCACCAAGCATCTATCTTGTTCCTAAACTGAAGCAATAGCAATACAGGCTCTAAATTTTGAGAATAATCCCATGGCCTTGTACTGACCACTATTCTAAGATAATTAAATTTGTCTATTGTCGGGATGGGCAACCCCAGAGTAACGAAATTAGGTGGGAGCAGATCTATAGGAAGCAAAGCAGACTTCTCTCAGTTTATTAGGAGTCCCGAACGTTTCCCAAATTCCTGAATAATACTAACTGCTGGAACACTGATATTCCCAACTCTCTAAGATATAATAACAGATCAGCCGCATAGAGGGATCACTTATGCTCCAGACCGCAGATCTCAAACCCTTTCACTCTAATGGAGGTGCGAAGCATAGCTGCTGCGATTTAATAATGGGGAGAGCGGACAACCCTGGCTCGTGCCTCTGACCAGACTAAAAGACAATGAAGTGCAACCATTGACCCGAATTTTGGCCCACGGAGAGGCATATAGTTATTTAACCCAGCCTATAAACCTAGGCCTAAACCTAAACCCAATTTCCCCAAAACTGCTGATAGATTCCATTCAATACTATCAAAGGTCTTGGTGTCTAATGGCAGGACTACCATCTCTATTTCTCCCCTCAGAACGAAGTTGCATCCCTAGGAATAAACATTACAGATTAATGGAGGTAGATTTATTAGGGATGAATCCGGTTTGATCCTCGTGGATCACTGACGTGATCACCTGGGACAATCTGTTAGCTAGTATTTTTGCAATTAATTTAATGTCTAATGTAATGAGCGAGATGGGGCAGTAGGAATCAGGCGCAGTCGGGTCTTTCCCAGGTTTCAGAAATCAGGACAATTGCCTCCTTCATTGATGCAAGGAGGGTCCCCTGCTCCTCAGCGTCTCTGAAGAGATCCAAGAGTCTTGGCAGCAGCAGATGGGTGTACAATTTATAAAATTCCCCTGGGCGCCTGTCCGCACATGGGGCCTTTTAATTTTGGGTCTGACTGAGCACCTCCTATATCTCTATTCAGGGAGTCTCTCGTTATCTGATGGACAGGAAAGGGGAATCTCCTCCAGAATGTCCTGAAGTTTTTCATCCCTAAAGATGCATTTTAGAGGAATATAACTGGATATAATACTGTCACATGACTTCCACAATCCTCCTGCCGTCCCTCACCGCCTCACCAGTGTCAAGTTTCAGTGCGGCAATATAGGCCAACCCCTCCTGTGCATTGGTGATCGTGGCTAACAAATGTCCCACATTCTCCCCCTCCGTAACGTATTGTTGCTTAAGAAAAAAAACGCTTGTTAGTAGCCAGGGTAGTCATATGGTTCCTCAGAGCCCTCTACACCCTCTCTAAGTCCCATTTGGCAGCATCATTGGGGTTAGCTATTAAAGGTGCTGTTCCACGTCCCCCAAGGCGTCCTTCAGGTTCTTAGTGCACTCCCTTGTTTTCGCCTTTCGGGTGCAAATTTCTCTGCAATATATACCAATATATACCACACGAACATACGCCTTCATCGCATCCCACACAATATGTTTAGACGCTGAACAGTCATTTGTCATGAAAAATTCCCATATAGTGTCAGTCAGGGTGCCCCTGTGAGCTGTACCAGAGAGGGTTAAGCCGCCATGGTACACTTGCTAGCTGGTTTGGATCCCAAAGCCTAAGACGGACTTGCAGTGGGGAGTGGTCTGATATTCCTCTGGCCAGTTAAAAGACTGAGGCTACATAAGGCAGCAATAAAAAACAGATTCAAATTCACAGAAAACACCTTGGTCCAAGCGGTAATAAATAACAGATAAAATTCTTACACATTATCCACAAGTGATCACTTCCATGATTTCACATAAAATGTAATAATGTTTAGTAACACAAGGTGGCAGTCTATACCTAGAACCTTAAACTATATCCATGTGGAGAAGTCCATGGAAACCATATACATTGAATTGGGTCCTCACTAATTAAATATTACCTCCAAATGGAGTAAAATAGAGAAACTGCAACCCACATTAATACCGCAAGATTCCAAGGACATTTAAACAAAGTACTAAATGTCCCCGCCCAGTGTGATCACAATAAAAGTGGATTATATTTACTGCAAGGACCCTCCTTGATGTACGTTTCGCCGAAAGAGACAGCCAAAGACACGCTGGTCACACTATTAACCACACCCCTTCTGAAGAAGCGCGTAAAACACCAAGGTGTTTTCTGTGTCCACTTTTCCTTTGAATTTTAATTGTTTTTTATTGAAATTTATTAAAAGATATTGTTTATTTGAATATATTTGTGGAGTTTCTTATATAGGTTTTATAGGTTTTCAAACTCCATATATACGGATTTATGGTCGGATGTACATAAGACAGCAGCTGGGCATTACCAATGGCTAAGTCTATTCGGGACAGTGACCGCTGAGAGCTGGAATAACATGAGAAGTGCTGGGCCTGTGGGTTTCTAATGCGCCAGATATCCACGTACACCATCTGCTGTATCAGTCTAGCAAATAAAGTATCATAACAGATGAGAAATCTCGATGGATTCTCATAAATAAAGCATAAAAGGTGCAATAAAATAAAATCAATTTTTGAGAATTTAAAAATCATTAAAATATATACTACAAACACAAGAAGGAACCAATCACAGTTGAGGTATAAATAGATACATAGATAATTATACAGTAAAATACTACCGATACCCAATCAATAAATATAATTTCATTAATATAATAGTACAAATATATATGTATACATCAATATGAAAGAAGACAGTATACTGTAATAAATATGAGGTAAGGATAATGCATAACACTATGCAGGGGATGTTAAAGTATAAAGTCAACAAGGACTTAATTAAACAATACATAAATTATCCACCTGCATTAACAAAAAATCACCAATAGGTGGCAGCAAAGCCATAGTGGAAACTGCAACCGCAAGGAAAGTTCAAACACTTGTCAAAACGTGACATGAAAGCGGTGCAGACTATCGGGCAGCATAACCGCCTGGGAAGATTAGAGTAAACACAAAACTTGCATATTACCTCAGATCAAATTTGCAGAGTCTGTGAACATCAAGGTTGAGCGTGGTTCCTCACCCCGAGATATGTTTCACGCCTGCTTCAGAGGGCATGTCTTGGAGAGGGAACTGTGTGGTTTATAAACTTGTCAGCCAATGAGGGAATTTCTAATTTATGACCGTGACAGCAGAGAAGGCGGCGCCCAGTGCAGCTAATAGCCTCACCTCCAGAAGAAAAGTGACCTCCGGCCACAACGACGGTGAACGCAAATGTGCGTCTCAGCAACCATAACGGTGGGAGTAAACACACATCCATCGAGATTTTTCATCTGTGTTATGATTACTCTGAGTTGGGGGTAATATTCCCCGTTTATTTATTATTGGCAGTTTGATTTGATAGCAAATAAAGTAGCTGCCGCCCCCTCAGATATTCCCGATTATGTATCTTATCCCAGTATGGGTGCAGGTAGGCTATTATAATCTATTAATAGGGTGGGGACCTCAGGGAGAGAACCAATAGCTAAGAATACATTTCAATGGTTCACTATTTTATATATATATATATATATATATTATAATATAGCAACTAGAATGCAGCATACATTGTGAAGGACACAGACATATACAGTATATCCACCCATATCCTGTCCACCGCCATTAACTTGAGAACGGTGGCAGCTATAGGAATAGAAGAAGTGGTGTCTACAGTGCCTTGCAAAAGTATTCGGCCCCCTTGAATTTTTCAACCTTTTCAGGCTTCAAACACAGATAAAAAAAAAATTTAAAATTTATGGTGAAGAATCAACAAGTGGGACACAATTGTGAAGGTGAACGATATTTATTGCTTATTTTAAACTTTTGTAAAAAACAAAAAAAAACCCTGAAAATTGGGGCGTGCAATATTATTCGGCCCCTTTACTTTGTCAAGCAAAATCACTCCAGAAGTTCATTGAGGATCTCTGAATGATCCAATGTTGTCCTAAATGACTGATGATAATAAATATAAGCCACCTGTGTATAATCTAGTCTCCGTATAAATGCACTTGCTCAGTATTCTGTTTAAAGCACAGAGAGCATAATGAAGATTAAGGAACACAACAGGAAGGTCCACGATACTGTTGTGGAGAAGTTTAAAGCCGGATTTGGTTATAAAAGGATTTCCAAAACTTTAAACATCCCAAGAAGCAAGGTGCAAGCAATCATATTGAAATGGAAGGAGTATCATACCACTGCAAATCTACCAAGACCTGGCCGTCCCTCAAAAATTTCATCTCAAACAAGAAGACTGATCACAGATGCAGCCAAGAGGCCCATGATCACTCTGGATGAACTGCAAAGATCTACAGCTGAGGTGGGAGAGTCTGTCCATAGGACAACAATCAGTCGTACACTGCACAAATCTGGCCTTTATGGAGAGTAGTAAGAAGAAAGCCATTTCTCAAAGATATCCACAAAAAGTGTCCTTTAAAGTTTGCCACAAGCCACCTGGGAGACACACGAAACATGTGGAAGGAGGTGCTCTGGTTAGATGAAACCAAAATCGAACTATTTGAGCACAATGCCAAACTATGTGTTTGGTGTAAAAGCAACAGTGCTCATCACCCTGAAAAAATCATCCCCACTGTGAAGCATGGTGGTGGCAGCATCATGGTTTGGGCCTGCTTTGCTTCAGCAGGGACAGGAAAGATGGTTAAAATTGATGGGAATACAAGTCCAGACCTGAATCCAATCGAGAATCTGTGGAAAGAGCTGAAAACTGCTGTTCACAAACGCTCTCCATCTAACCTCACTGAGTTACAGCTATTTGCAAAGGAAGAATGGGTAAGAATTTCAGTCTCTCGATGTGCAAAACTGATAGAGACCTACCCCAAGCAACTTGCGGTTGTCATCGCAGCAAAAGGTGGCGCTACAAAGTATTAACTTAAAGGGGCCGAGTAATATTGCATGCCCCACTTTTCAGTATATTATTTTTTATAAAAGTTTAAAATAAGCAAAAACAATTGTTCAACTTCACAATTGTGTCCCACTTGTTGTTGATTCTTCATGATAAAATTTTAACTTTTTATGTTTGAAGCCTGAAATGTGGGAAATGGTTGAAAAATTCAAAGGGGCCGAATACTTTCGCAAGGCATTGTCGGTATAGTAAAGTAGCCATGCGCTACGCAATCAAACCACCTATAGCGCCACCTGGTGGAAAACGGAGTTAGTATTTTTATCTCAAACGGAACAAGAGACACAAAAGTGAATTAAAACATTGTAGGGCATCATCAATTCAATACGAATTGACACCTTGCATACAGAAATGCTATGATAAGAACGTGTAAAACTCACAAGGCTGCAGACGTGAAGAGATACCTCATGGAGACCTTCCTACAAGTAATTAGGTATGGTAGCTGCGTGGAGTGGCCTGACCCCATTGGACTTTTCTGTGAGGTCACATCAAACAGCAGGTGTATGCGACCAATCAACCAACATTGCAGGATCTACAATGACGTATCACAGATGCTTGTGCAAACGTGTCACCTACCATATTACACAACGTGCAGCAAGATACAGTATGCTGTCCAGAGTCCAGATGTGCATTGCAGCTCATGGTGGCCACTTTGAGCATTAAAGTTAAATGAGCGCCATATGCGTGACCAGAATTCAATGTTTTAGGGGGGGTGGGGAGGTCATGGGTTTCATAGCATAGCATTTCTGTATGCAAGGTGTCGATTTGAATTGATGATGCCCTACAATTTAATTCCCTTTTTTTTCCCGTTCTGTTTTCGAGATAAAAATGCTAACTCCGTTGTTTTCCACCAGGTGGCGCTATAGGTGGTTTCATTGCGTAGCGCATGGCTACTTTACTATACCTAGACACCACTTCTATTCCTATAGCTGCCGCCGTTCTCAAGTTAATGGCGGTGGACAGGATATGGGAGGACACACTGTATACCCTCCTGGTCTACAGAAGACATTCAAATGGCACCACCCTGTTTACCAGAACGCTCACCACCCTGGTATGTGTGGAATATACAGAATGATACAAAAGAAAGATGTGATCCTGCATCAACGCACTATACCTTAACAGGTGCTGGGAAGGAAAAAGTCCACTCAGGTTCTCCAGTTAAAAGACTGGTTAAGGGTGACCGTCTTGAGGAGGACGATAGTTTTCAATGAATAATCCATGAGATCAGAAGAAGCAGCACAATCCTCCTTTTAACTAGAAAGTCTTCCTTTATACCAAAAGGTGAATTTAAAAAGCAGGAGAAGAGCCAGGTGCTGGCCCTCTACGAATGATGGCCATTTCGCGCCTGCTAGCGCTTCTACGGGTCCACTAGGCAGCGAGCTATTGTGGATTGCTCTGCCAAGGTCACGGGTTAGAGGGGGAAGCTTATCCTCTAAATGTATGTAAAATTTTTGACTTTGCAGAAAGTATTAAAAATTACTTAAAACATCTCTCTCTCTCTCTCTCTCTCATTATTCTGTCATTTGGCAAACATAAATAATTTTGGTTCCTAATTTACCTAAAATGGGAAAGGTTTATTTTGATTTCAAGTCAGATAGTGAGAAAAACCATGTAGTGTCTTTTTAGATAGTATATGTAAACTTCTGATTTCAACAGTATACAGCATTGAATGCCATCGAATTGCATCGTCGCGATTAAAGCAGTATTCAGACAGATTGTTTTGCTTTTTAAAACACTGTACAATGGTGTCCAAAATAAGTGTGTTCAAAAACACGAGTGAAGCTCAAAATCTTTAATAGTTTTTATTTTTCCTGCATTGGGAACATTGCACAGTTTTCTAAATCAAAACATGCAGAGAAATGTATATAATTTTTAATTTAAAGAATAAAAACAAAAAACAAAAAAAAAACATTGGGCTGTCCCCAAAAAAAGTGTCTCAATTTGTCTTTACATACTGAAAATCTGTCCTTTTTATTTAGGATTTAGCATTCCTGTGAATCACTAACTTAATATTTAGTTGTACAACCACAAGTTGTTTTTTTTTTTTTTTTTTTTAACTGCTTCACATCTACAGTATGTTGCATAGAGTCAACCAACTTCAGGCACCTGTCAACTCTTTTTCCAGCCCAGGATGCTTTGACTACATCCCACAATTTATTGGCTTTGCCTCAGAAATGTCTTTTTTTTTTATGTCACCGCACAAGTGTTCTATCGGATTAAGATCCGGGGATTGGGCTGGCCACTCCATAACCTCAATTTTATTGATCTGGAACCAAGATCTTGCTCATTAACTGTGGTGTTTAGGGTTATTGTCTTGATGAAACGACTCTTCAGCGTAAGGCAAAATGACCTCTTCAAGTATTTTGATATATGCAAACTGATCAATGATCACTGGTATGGACCAAATGGGCCCAGCACCATAGTAAGAGAAAAAAGTCCCATATCATGATGCTTGCACCACCATGCTTCACTGTCTTCAGTGCACTATGGCTTGAATTCAGAGTTTGAGGGTCATCTGATGAACGGTCTGTGGCTCTTGAACCCAAAAAGAACAATTTTAGTTTTATCAGCCCTCAAATATTTCTACATTTCTCTTTAGGCCAGTTGATGTTTTCTTTGGCAAATTGTATCCGCTTCAGTATTTTTTTTTTTTTTTTTAAACTGTGGGACTTTGCGGGGACTTATTGCTAATAGATTAGCTTAACACAGGAGTCTCCCAACTGTCAAGGGACCAGTGCCGCAGCTAATGAACAAGGGGTACCATATACAGATAATCAGAAAGAACAAACCCTATATATAAAATATAACCTTTAATATTTCTATTAGGTAAAATCAATACAAAAAAATATAGATATAAAGTAACCTCTTATAGAATAGGGTACAAATGTACAGGGACCGGTAATCACAGAGAGTAATTTACCAACAAAGACACCAGGTAGGGATAAAAACTGACCCTTATGGGCCCTAAACCTGTCCCTACCTAGCAATGGAGGGTAGGACACCCTAGGATTGTGGCGCTCATATTCACCGACGGGAAGCCCTGGTAGTCCCTGCAATACCCTACACCAGTGATGGCAAACCTATGGCACGCGTGCCAGTCGGGGCACGCAGAGCCCTTTCTGCTGTCACACGCGCTGTCGCCTCATCCTGCCGCTTTGAACTGCTGGTGTGGTCGCGCCGACAGTTCAAAGTTGTGTTGGAGCATAGGGATATTTCTCCTTGCTCTGACACTCCTCCTCTCCTAGACCGCAGGTCTGTTGCCTAGGAGACAAAGAAGCGTCAGTAAGCAGCGTCTGTGTAATGACGTCTTCTGGCCGTGTGGGAACAGAGGACCCAGCGGTGCGCAGCGGTGGAGCGGGCGCTGGAAGGTGAGTGTTTTTTTTTTTTACCTGTGCGCGGCTGTGCCAAGGTGGGGGGCAGTGCCAGCATGGGGGAAACGTGCATGCCAGGATCGAGGAAACATGCCCGACAGGATGGGGGAAACATGCCTGACAGGATGGGGAAAACATGCCCGACAGCATGGGGTACATTTAGGATGGGGGAACATGTCGGGATGGGGTACATTTACCATGATTGGGGAATGTGTTGGGATTGGGAACATTTACCAGGAAGGGGAACATGCGAGGAAGGGGGACATTTACCTGGATGGGGGTACATTTATCAGGATTGGGAAACATTTACCAGGAATGGGGTACATGCCGGGATGGGGGAACATTTACCAGGATGAGGATTATTTACCAGGATGGGGCCATGATGGGGACAAATATACCAGAGTGTAGGAAATATATATATCAGGATGGGAGATATGTTTACCAGGAAGTGGCCCAGGAAGGGGGACATAACTACACAATGGAGGGGTAGGGTAGCAACTCCTGTGTCTTTATGGGATTTCAAGATGTTCAGACTTTGAAAGGTAGATGTGGATTACAGGGTGAAATCTGATTTGTATTCCATGCTAAAATCTCTGTCTAATATGCTGCAATTTTTTCCAGAAAGATCAATCCAACTGCTGTGTCTGGAAAGGGCAGTGGCTGAGCTTCAATGTGTTGTAAGCACGCATGAGTCTGATGCCCCCTGCTGAAGAGAAGACTGCAAAGGTAAGGTTAAAATCAATTATTTACATAATAGGATTGGTTAGCACTTTGGAAAGAAAAAAAAATGGGTTTAGGGCTACAGTTTGGGCACTCGGCCTGCGAAAGGTTAGCCATGACTGCCCTATACTATAAAAAAAAAGCGCACCACACAAAAGAAATGTATTAAAAACAGATGCAAAATTGCACCATGAATAATTAGAAGATCCATCAGTCAGGGTCCTCATCAGAAAAAGTCGTCCAGATGCATTTTCCCCTGTGGGGTGCACAGGGCTCATCAGGGGACAGTCAAATAGTCTGGGATAACGGATATCACATCCCAAAATATAGTACAAAGGAGGCACCAGACTTGTAAATAATAAATAATTAAATGTGGAGTAGACCTTGATGTGTGCAAAAATACAATATTTATTTATTTATAAAGAGTGGCAAACACTCAGAATTTTAAAATCAGACATAAACACTAAACACTGCCTCCAACATGGGACATATCGATTGCATAGTCAAGCATATTAAGGGTAAACGCAACAATACTGCCCCCTATCTGGATGTTCTTATACAAATTCAAGTATATGCTCCATCTATGCTAAGAATGTGCTCGTATTGCTTCACGTTATTGCTGGATGCCCTGAGACTGTTACCAAATGATATGTAGCAAAGGCTAAATTAGCCAAAAAATAAATAGAAATGATAAATCCAAACAGCCACTAAGGATGGTTACCAAGACTGCAATACAAGGTCCTGGAGTCACAGTGTGAGAGCCCGACGTGTTACGCCAGTGAAGCTGGCTTCATCAGGAGACTGCCATCCCCAGTGCTATGTGGGTCTATAAATATCACCCACTAAAATATTTTAGCCTATCGAGGAGGAGGAATAGATAATATCCATAGTGCTAATTGAGTGTCCTACCAGATTGGGAGAAGTACATACCTCCCAACCGTCCCGGATATAGCGGGACAGTCCCGATTTTATACTTCAGTCCCGTTCTCACGCCCGGGTTCTCACGCTCTGTGTCCCGCAGTGCAGTGAGACGCAGCTGCCACGCCCCCGCAGTCTGCCGACCACGCCCCCTCCGGATACCTGCCACACTCTCTGGATGCCTTCCTTGGCATCTCTGCTGCTGGCCACGCCCCTTTGCGGTCGCCCCCTCTCTGTGCTGGACACACACACTCCTCGGATGCCTTCCTTGTCCCCTCCTGCTGCTCTCGAAGCTGGCCATGCCCCCTCTGCCTGCCCCCTCTACCCAGGATGCTCACATGTGACCGACTCATCTGCACACAGCGGCTGCTTCAAAACAGTCAGTTCTGCAACTGAGGTAAGTGCACCAGCAGCAGGGAGAGAACAGAGTGCCTGCAGCAGGGAGAAAGCAGTGTGCCTGCAGCAGGGAGAGAGCAGTGTGCCTGCAGGAGGGGGGCAGCAGTGTGCCTGCAGGAGGGGGGCAGCAGTGTGCCTGCAGGAGGGGGGCAGCAGTGTGCCTGCAGGAGGGGGGCAGCAGTGTGCCTGCAGGAGGGGGGCAGCAGTGTGCCTGCAGGAGGGGGGCAGCAGTGTGCCTGCAGGAGGGGAGAGAGTCCAGCACTTGTCTTCTCAGGTCCCCCCTGTGCCTGCAATAGAAAAAGCAGACAAACAGGGGACTCAGAGAAAGCAGCCAGAGGAGCTCTCAGGCTCTGGTGCTGTAATGCTGCCAGCCTGTGCCCTCAGCGCCCCCCAGCACCACGCCAGCCTGTGCCCTCAGCGCCCCCCAGCACCACGCCAGCCTGTACCCTCAGCGCCCCCCAGCACCACGCCAGCCTGTGCCCTCAGTGCCCCCCAGTGCTGCTAGCTTGTGCGCTCAGTGCCCCCCAGTGCTGCCAGCCTGTGCCCTCAGCGCCCCCCAGCACGCCAGCCTGTGCCCTCAGCACCCCCTAGCACCATGCCAGCCTGTGCCCTCAGCGCCCCACCAGCCTGTGCCTAGTGCTGCTAGCCTGTGCCCTCAGCGCCCCCCCAGTGCTGCCAACCTGTGCCCTCAGCGCCCCACCAGCCTGTGTCCTCAGTGCCCCCCAGTGCTGCCAGCCTGTGCCCTCAGCGCCCCACCAGCCTGTGCCCTTAGTGCCCCCAGTGCTGCTAGCCTGTGCCCTCAGCGCCCCGCCAGCCTGCGCCCTCAGTGCCCCCATTGTGGTGCCAGCATGTGCCCGCAGTGCTGCCAGCTTATGCCTTAAGCACCCTTAAGCACCCTCGAGTGCTGCCAGCTTGGGCCCTCAGCGTCTTCCACCACTGCCAGCCTGTGCGCTAAGCATCCCTAGGGCCAGTATGTATGCCCCACAGGCCACCACTGTCAGTATGTAGGCTCCACAGGCCCCAGTAATGTGTATGTATAGGAAATCATTGCAATGCAGACAATTCGTTCCACAGCTTGTTAAATGTCCCATCCTGGTCCCCTGTTGTGCCATTCCACACATGCACAAACTCACACAAACACGCACATATTATATGCTCACATTACCTTCCGTTCCATCGCCGGCCTGCTGGGACTTGCTGTTCGCTAGCATGGGCTGTGTATCAGGTAACCATGGCGACGAGGGAGGAACTTCCGCATCCAGAGCGCTGACGTCAAAGGCAGGAGCTTCTGATTGGTCAGCGGGCTGCGTTTGAGTAGCGTCTGACAGCGGAAGTTCCTGCTTCGTCGCTGATGGTTACCGATACACAGCCTGGAGCGGCGAACTACAGGACCCAGGAGGCCGGCGATGGAACGGTTCATCGCTGGCCTCCTGGGTCTTGTAGTTCGCCGCGAGGATTCCTTCCTCGTCGCGATGCATCGGCGAACTACAACTATGTGCGCACGTTGCGTTTTTTCCCCGTGTTAACGCTGCGTTTTGAACTGCAGCATTTCAGTGCCAAATTGCATGTGTTCTGCTTCCCCAGCAAAGTCTATGAGAAGTCCGAAAATTCAATGCGCACACTGCATTTGTAAAGGCAGCGTTTTGGATGCCAAAAATCGCTGCGGAAAAAAAAGCAGCATGTCACTTCTTTTATGTGTTGTAGCTGCGTTCTCCACCCATTGAAATCAATGCTACAGGTCAAAACGCAACCAAAATGCACTTGGACTGCATTTTTGTTGCATTCCGCATGCTTTTTTGACAAACAAAACGCAGGTCTTTTCAGTCTCTCTCTGTCGATCAATCTCTGTCTGTCAGTCGGTTGGTCTCTTTCTCTGTCAGTTGGTCGCTCTGTCTGTCACTCTCTGTCCGTCGGTCGGTCTCTCCCCCTCTCTCATACTCACCGATCACGGGCGAGGCACTGCACGGCTGTCACACTGCTCTGGCGGCTTTTCCGCTTTTGAAAATGCCGGCCGCTCATTATTCCATCTCATATTCCCTGCTTTCCCCGCCCACCAGTGCCTAAGATTGGTTGCAGTTAGACACCCCCCCACACTAAGTAACAGCTGTGTCACTGCAACCAATCACAGCCACCAGTGGGTGGGTCTATATCATGCAGTAAAATAAATAATCTTAAAAAAAACAAACTGTCCCCCCCCCCCAATTTTGATACCAGCCAGGGTAAAGCCACACGGCTGAAGGCTGGTATTCTCAGGATGGGGAGCTCCACGTTATGGGGAGCCCCCCAGCCTAACTATCAGCCAGCAGCCGCCCAGAATTGCCGCATCCATTAGATGCAACAGTCCTGGGACTCTACCCGGCTCATCCCGATTTGCCATGGTGTGGTGGCAATCGGGGTAATAAGGAATTAATGGCAGCCCATAGCTGCCACTAAGTCCTAGGTTAATCATGGCAGGCATCTCCCCGAGATATCTACCATGCTTAACCTGTAAGTTAAAGAAAATAAAACACATACACCCAAAAATCATTTATTTGGAATAAAAGACAAAAAAAACCCTCTTTCACCATTTTATTAAACCCCCAAATACCCCTCCAGGTCCGACGTAATCCACAAGAGGTCCAGCGACGCATCCAGCTCTGCTACATGAAGCTGACAGGAGCGGCCACAGACCACGATTGTTCTTTGTCAGCTCCACGCAGCAACTGAAGTGAGTCGCACAATCAGCGATGACATCACTCAGGTTACCCACGGCCACTGCTGGATCCTCCAACTGTGACAGCACGTCGCCCGAGTGACTGAAGTGAGCTGCGTGATCAGCGATGACATCACAGGTGAGTTGCGGTCTCAGGTGGAGGACTCCAGCTGGCCGCGGGTAACCTGAGTGACGGCACCGCTGATGGCGCTGCTCACTTCAGTCACTCAGGGAATTTGCGGTCACTGGTGCGTCCTTCAAGGGTGACCGCTAACCAGGACGCGATACACAGACAGAGCCGCGGGATGACAATGAAGTCGGGTGAAGTTCATCTGAGTTCATTCTCATCTCGCAACTCTGTCTGTGTCTGCTGTCAGCGGGCATGTAGCAGAGCTGAATTGACGGGGGAACGCACTGTCAAAAATGCATCCAAAACGCATGCAAAACGCATGGAAAATGCATCCAAAATGCATGAGTTTTGGGTGCATTTTTTTTTTTTTTTTTTTTTTTTTTTTTACAAACGCAGTGTTTACATTTGTCCAGTCTGCCAGAGGGTGTGTTCTTTTCCGCACTGCACAGAACGCAACGTGCGCACATACCAAGCTGAGGTCAAACTGGCATATCACATGTGATGCGATATGCTAATGACCCTCGGCTCCTGCTGTGCTGTGAGCGTGAGCCATTACACTATGATCTGATCCTGCCGTCGGATCACAACTGAGGAGGAGACGGAGGGATTAAGGATGTCAGGCGTTCAGTTGGGATGAGCCCTGGGCCTTGCTGTCTTTCTAAAGGCGGCCGGATCAGCGGACGAGAGCACCACTGACCCCCGGGTCTCCACAATTGGAACAATCAGAACAGTAAGTTGCCTGTATTCACTAATTCCTCCCATTAACCAAAAGCACAGTATTATTACAGATATTTTATCTAATAGAGCGGATCTGTCATGAAGTCTGCAGTTTTGTACATGGGGCAGATTTAGGGGACAGATCTGCTTTAAAACAGAATTTTGTGGTTTAAAATATTCTAGTTTAAAAGTTACACGGCCAAGTTTGCATTTATATTTTAATTTACTACTTAGAAATAAATCTATGTACCGTATTTTTCATTTTATAAGGCGCACCGGATTATAAGACGCACCCCAAATTTAGAGCTAAAAAGTAAAAAAAAAAATAAAAAAAATGGGATCCGTCTTTATAATCCGGTGTGCTCTTACCGGAGGGGGCCAGTGGTGGTGAAGCGGGGCCACAGGAGGCAGAGGTTGTGCTGGCTGCTGCGGCGGGTTAGTAGCGTCAGCCGCAGCGGGTCCGTGGTGACAGCGGCGTCCGTGGTGGGAGCCGCGGCGGCTCTGTGGCGGCGGGTGACAGGTGGAGCAGGCCGGTGAAGTAAGTGTCTGTGTCCGCGGACCCGCTTCAAATGATGGCGCCTGGAGCGGCGCATGCGCAGATGGAGCGCGCATCCAAGATATCCATCAGCACACGCGCTGACTCCCGGTGCCATCATTTGAAACTGGGACCACGGACACGCTGGGATACCTGCCGCACAGCCGCCCGACACGCACGGAGAGCCAGCCGGCACCAACAGGCACCCGGCTGCCCGCCCGCATGTACAGAGAGGCAACCGGCACAGACGGGCACCCAGCTGCCCGCACGCACGTACAGAGAGGCAGCCGGCACCGACTGGTACCCGGCTGCCCGCACGCATGCACAGAGAGGCAGCCTGCACTGACAGGCACCCGCACATCCGCCTGCACGTACAAAGAGGGGCAGCCGGCACCAACGGGCACCCGGCTGCCTGCACGCAGCCACAGGCACCCGGCCACCAGAACGCACCCGGTCGCCGCACAAACAGCACCCCGGTAAGCTGTTCAGATCTTAAGACGCACCCCTCATTTTCCTCCCAAATTTTTGAGAGGAAAAGTGTGTCTTATAATCCGAAAAATACGGTATATTTTTTTATTGTTTCTAAAACAATGATTGTCATTGCTGACTGGGTGTGGTAAGAGGCATAGCCATGGGCATGGCCTAAAAATTTGCCGCAGCGCACTCAGCGCGCCACAGAC